>NC_057808.1:89358997-89668677 GCF_018294505.1 Triticum aestivum
ATGTCTCCCTGCCACACACAAGCTTGCCCTATGCCCTCTGACGTTCTGGTTGGTCAGTCGCCCTATATCTTTGGCTTGCACACACACAATTTCGATGGCTCTCTTCATCCATCTCGCACGCACCCACTTGATCCTCTCTTTGACTCTATCGATATCTATGACCCCTCCCTCTCTTCTCGTGGATCCCCTCTGGCCCTCTCTATATGATATGGATATGCCTCTATTTCACACACATTGCATGCAAAATTTTGTTTGAGATGTCATCGACACATATTCCCACAAATACATTCACGAAATCACCACCCCCCTCAAAACAAAAAACACTCACGAATAAACACGCCATCAGTCTAGGTTTGTACCTCTCTCACACACACCCACGTAGGTGGGGGACGTGCACGAAGAGAAGAGGTGCACGCACAGCGCACGTACTCCCGTCTCTTTCCCAACCACACCCGCGCAGGTACACGGTGGACCTCATTTCTATACGAAAAGGCAGCCCACGTGGTAATTTGACACGTGTACTAGTTGTCCACTTGATGGAGGATCGTCTACCACGGGTGAACGAACAAATTGCGACTTGACGCGTTATGTTAAAAAGAGGCAAACCATGTGGGGCCTACCTTAGAGGCAAGGCTCTATACACTGGAGTACTTTTGATGTGTCCCGTCAACTCGCAGAACGAGGGGAAGCTTGCTTAGTACGCCGTCTCCGCCCCTCCACATGCGTGGTGGCTCGCAGGATGAGGTGAAGCTTGCTTACTAGTACGCCTTACGCCCGCTCCCTCGCCCACGCGTGCGGTGGCTCGCAGGACGAGGAGAAAATTTTACTACTCCCTCCGTTTACTCCTCGTCCCTACCTTGGTTAGAAAGATTATTGTATTGTTTGGAATATATGTCCTTTAGTAGATTTCAATATGAACTACTAATACATACTCCAAACACTGATGTATATAGACGTATTTTAGAGTGTAGATTCACTCATTTTGCTCCGTATGTAGTCCATATTGAAACGGATGTAATAGTACACGCACTCTCCCTCGCCCCTCGACCCTTGCCCACGTGGTGGACGTGCAGCAATTCATTCGGTCTCACATAGCCAGAACGATATATACTGTAGTACCATTATTGCTCGACTTCCCAAAGAGGCGAAGAGCCAATCGCAAGGTTAATATTTTGGAGATGCCAAGCGCAAGGTATATAGGAGAACGAGTAGTAGGTGCCGCGTCATTTATAAATAAAGTTTTTTTTTCAATGGCACGTACGCAATATAAATAGGTTCATACGGAGAGAAAAGGAAACCGCTCCACTATATACATAGGCAGGACAAGCCTACACGGTTGCTTGGTGGGGTTGCTCTCTTCAGTCTTCACACTCTCTCGCACAAAACGACGGTGCCCACATCTCTAACATCCCGGCGGATCACGTCCACTGGGGGAAGGGTGGATGCATTTAGTGTAGATGCGGTCGCCGTTGCCGACGACAAAAACCCACTGTCGGCACGTCCCGATCAGGGGTCCCCGCCATTCGTCCATTGCTTACTGCCGTGACATGGGCAGTTGCCTCCTCCCGCTGCCCTCCTCTAGGTTGAGCTACGTCCTGACATCCCTCAGGTACAACTCCCTTTACAGCCGACTTGCACTACTGCTCGAGCTGCCCACATCACTCCAGGTGGATATTTCTCTACTTATTTGCCCCGCTCATACCTCTACTGGCTTCTACATACTGTATTTGTGATGATTTTATGTCTCATCAACTAGTCCAAGTAATCTTATTCTGATCACGCTTCTTCAATTTCTTTGCCACAGGGATGCTCATCTCGACTTTGGTGAAACTGCACAAAATGATCTGATTGTCAACGGGTTGCAAACCTCATTTCTTCGGAAGCTCCAACGTTGCCAGCAAATTAAAGCCTGGTTAGGGTTTACGGTTCAAGGGCTAGGGAATGCATGGATCATTTTTTCTTTAGCTGTCTCCGTTCCAAAATAAGTGTCAACTTTAGTAGTAGTACAACTTTGTACTAAAGTTTGCATAAAGTTGAGACACTTATCTTGGAACGGAGGGAGTACATATTGGCTATGTTCTGTCAATCATTGAGATGTAATAGCATGCATGTTAGTCTCCTTTGTATTTGATGAAATGTTGCAACGGGCAACCTTGGATGCAAGATACATGAAACAAAAGCTGGAAGCTTCATAGCATTGTACAAATTTATCTCGCTGATAAATTACAGTACGTACTATACTAGTACTATGTAAAGAGTTAGGTGTCGCACGGTGTCCAGAAAATATGGTGATAGTGTGAGGTGGGCCATGTAATCACTGAGCCTGCGTTTTTTCACTGCTCTCGCACTCCTCCGCTGAGAATGGAGAAAATTGTAATCTGGTAGTACCTCCTTTCGCCGAAAGCGTGGGACATCCAGCAGTCCTACGACCTCAGCAATAATGACCAATGAGCCGTCAAAACACATAGACCCAGCAATAAGTTGGACGGACGAAGCAACCATCACTCTTGAATCTGCTTCTCCCTTCAATGCATGCGCTAGTGAGAGGTCGTGTTCGCTCTGCCCGGGCATGAATGCGGCACCGATTCTTTGGAGCGGCGCTGACCGTTTCGGGCGGGAAGCGCGCGCAGGCGATGGAGGGGCTTTGGGTGGGCCAGGCTGGTCAGGAGCGGGCGTGGCAGCTGTCCCGCCTATCCCGACCGGACGCCCGAAAACGATAGGATGCATCGACTCTCGCGGCTAAATCGTACACTACGCACCATCTCTCTGTAGGAGTAGGTCGATGTGTCGCTCTCTCTAACACACACATGCTATTAAACACACACACACACACATGCCGAGGTAAAATGAGTATATCTCAATTAATGAGGACTTGCATGTTACCATCCATATGTTACTACCTACTATGAAAGTAGTAACATAGACTAGTAACATATGCATGTTACTAGACCAAGTTACTCACCACTATGACCAGCCTAGCAATGTAACCAAACGCTCCTTACTCTGCCTTGTTATCTCCCCCGGAAACCCAATGCATGGAGCGCAACTACGGGTTGATGCATGCGAGTTAATACGTGGCCCTGCATGGTAGCTAAAGTGACATCTCTTACTTGTTGTGATTAATTGTTGCGTTTAGAGACAGAAATCAGGGCTTTGATTGGAGGAAGGACCGGTCAAGTTTCTCCTTCTCCTCCAATCTGCTTGCACCTCGTTTCGAAAAAAAATCTGCTTGCACCTTGGTCCCTGTGCACCTTCTAACATGACTTATTACACCTAGACGGAGGGAGTAGTACGAGATACGGTGGCACACTGACTTAGGTCGAATACAAGTGCCCAAAATTGTGTGCATGTTATAATAAGGATTCACTTAAAATAGTACGTCAGTGAACAGAGGGATCAATTAGACAGTGTTCACAAGCAGTAGCGAGATGTGTGAGGTAAGATACACCGCTGGCGCTTTTAATTTTTCTTATTAATTTGTTTGTTTCACCCTCTGATTGGTGGGACGCAACGTACTACATGGAGAAAAGTAAGGTGACTAAGGCTGCATTATTTCTGTACTACCAACACTGCTTTAAATCCCAAAAGACCTTAAAACCAAAGCCACATGACACGATTATGATTTAAATCCCAAAGACTCCCATGCAAAAAAACACGGCATGCTTGTCACACGAATGCAGGAATGTATTAAAGGTTATTTTCCTATCGTTAAACATAACGTGGGGGTGGTGTAGGTGGTTAGCCTGTTCACTCATCAAACTTGAGGTCTCGGTTTCGATAACTACACTTGAGCATAATTTTGTTTTTGTTCGACTTCTTTCTTCCACCCAATAACACGTAGGCCCCGCATGACAAAGAGAGAAAATGATCTGGGGCGGTGCCAGGAGGATTCTTTGACTGGTCAAAATGGATGGATACGGAGCTATACGATCTCGTAGTGACCGTATAATCACCTCATCGCATATACGCTACAGCCTCGGCGCTTGTTTTCTAGGGTTTGCACTCTTCGCACTCTCTCTCTAGTATATATATACACGCTGGAGCCTCAGCGCTTGTAGTTGCTCTCTTCACACTCTCTCACCCTCTCCAGATCTAAACAAGACTTCGTTGGCCTCTCTCTCTTCCCTCACTACTGGTCAAAGAGGTGGCAGGATCCGTCCGTCGGGAAGGGAAGGAGGCTTAACGCTGTCGCCGTCGGCGAGGGAGGGAATCCACTACCGGCGCAGCTATTCTATTTCACCCAGCGGCGGCGCGGGAGAGCCTCCGACCCCTTCTTCCTCACTGCCGTACATAGTGTGGGCCTAACGGCCTCCGGTCGCCCATCGAACCACACCCCAAGAATGTTAATGTATAATTTACTTATTCCACATGCATTGCTCTAGCTGCATGTGGGCTTTTTCCACTTGTGCACTCGAATCTAGGTGTTGGATCAAACAAGAAAGTAGTGGGGAAAGTTGTATAACATGAATTTAGGACGTGGTTCAAAGAGGAAAGGAAGGGGGAAAGTACTAGTACAGACTAGCTATCCAGCACCTACGTTGGTCGAAAAGGGGAAACAATGACAAACACAGTACGCACATCTATAACAAACTGATCTTTTGTTTTGGGGGACAAGGCTATAGAGTTTGAGAGGGACTAGATTTGTCGCGCTCACATAGGGAAAGGTGACTAAAGATAACAAAACTGGGACCAACACAAATATGCTCCTTGGTTGTTTTTGTTCTTTGTTGCAACAGACTGTGCATCACCCCTTCATACATCGGTAGATGCACATGGTGCTGGTGCGTCCACTGTCCCATGCAACTCTTTAGCTGTTGTTAATCTAAGGCCCTGTTTGGTTAAAAACTCCCTAGTCCCTACCTGCTTGGTTCCAGGGACTAAACATGGACTAGAGGTTATTAAATGACATGCTAAAAGACCATGTTAGCCCTAGTAATGAACTAATAGAGACAAGCTGCGATGCGGGGCAGGCACAATTGTTGGAAAAAGTCCCAAAAAGACTATCCCTCGGGGTCTTCTTTCTTTAGTCCCTAAAAGTCCCTCATGTTTGGTTTAGATGGGACTGACACGGACTTTTTTAGTCCCTACACCAAAATGTCCCTGTAAACAAACACCCTCTAATAATGCCGCTGGAAAATTGATACAATGCCATAGTTAAAAGCAAATTACATGTTTAACGAAATTTATTGTTAATATAATCTCTCTGTTAATATTAATCAATGCCACCGTTTGAGAAATGCTACTGTCTTGCTTTCTTTCCCATTTAGATAAGTTTGATGCTTCTTTTTGTTGGCTTCTGTGTCATCCACCGTTATTAACCACTAGTTGTTTCCATTGCACCTCTGTGTAAACAGGGTTATCTACTTCACCTCGTTGCTATTGTGACCTTTTTTTGCACTGCATAAAACACTTTTGTTTTAAGAGTGTTTTGTGCAGTTCAACCAAAATGTCACATCGACAACGTTGCTTGATTGCTTGATCTTAGTGGAACTGCACAAGAGGAGATCTTACTTCCTATCCGTGTTGGCAAATTTGGTCCAGATCTTCTTCTTGTGAGTTGTTTGAATTCCGCGTCATGAGAGGTCAGGACTAGCCTTATTTCACATGATGTGCACAAATGGAGACAAGACTTCCAATCTGTATGTCCACCATAATATCCCATTGAGGTAAGACAAGGTTATTTCACAACTGTTGGCCTGTATTTTGCCACTTTCATCTGAAAATTAATGTTGTTGTTTAGTGCTATACTTGTGCTCCCTAATTGACATGCCAAATCTTACATTGAAGGCGAAGCTTGTCTGTTATTGAACCAAGTGATGAAGGGGAAGAACAAGCGGAAGAAAAACAAAAATCAACTCCCGGTGCTGTAATGAAGCACTGGAACTTTGATGACACAAGTAATGATATAGTTTTGCATCTTAATTTATTGCTATGGCTGGAACAAGCAATTGTTCTTCCACTGATTTGATGCCACTCTTAATGTAATATGTAATTATATCTACTTGTGCAAATAGGGATCTTCTTTGAAGATACCATATATTTTTGTGGAACTGCACAAGAAGATGTTGGAAACATTAAACTAATCGAGCAGTATATAGTAAGGATGGCAACCACAGTAGATAACAACAGATGGTTCCGGAGAAGTGCTTGATCTATATGCTCTACACAATAAGCCTCCTCACAAAGGTTGGTACTCGCCCACGGATTTCATCCATATGGTTGAGCTTTGTCATCTCTGTTGGTGTTGTGCTACTGTTTAGATACTGTCATGAGAAAGTGGTATTGTCCTTGAGAAGTGCTTCATCTGTGTTGTTTTAAATATTTCCTTTCCTTTTTTTCGAGCAAACAGGGATGCTAGCATTTAGTTGTTCTCTTGTCTTTGCACAACAGGATCATCCTCCTCTGAAGAAGAATATGGAGTACGTGAAGTGCCTAGTTCCGATTATGCCAGGATAAAGAAGCCAAGCCTCTCTTCTTAAGAAGGGAGCATTTGAAGGATGGTTACATTATTGCCCACAAGAACAAACTAATTTCAGCTCAGAAGGACTCACGGATCTCCATCTTTGTTGCTGTGATGGCCAGTACAATGTTGTTTTACGATTCCTTCCGGTGAGTTCCATTTTTTAAATGTGTGCTCTGCATGGATCATGTAGGTTGACTGTTTAAACTGTCAATTCATAGTACAGTTTGCTTTATACTAATCACTTTTTTGTATTTATGCAAACAGGGGTGCTCAGCTTGATTTCAATGGGAACTGCACAAAATGTTCACGAATACATCGAATATTCTCGAATCATTCATTTCCACCACAAGAAAGGAGGTGCCGATATGTTCAAGGCGTTGCAACATATAAAGGCGAAATCATACAAGCTACGCACGAATTTGGTTGATTTTGGTGGAACTGCACAAAAAGAACAGCTGGTTTATTTAGCACGAGGTGCCATGTCAATGTCCGAACTGATGGCAAACCCTGCCCATTCCACAATCGTAGGCATTTGATATTTTGGAATGGGAAAACCTTGTCAAAGTTTGCTCATTGATGTACGCAAAACAACACGCATTTGACATTTTGGAATGGGACAACCTTGTCAAATTTTGCTCATTGATGTTAGCAAGAAGACATGCGTTTGATATTTTCGAATGGGACGCCCTTTGCTGTTAGCAGCATCGATCGATTTTTCTTTATTCTTTCGTTGTGAAGTAAATATTGGCTTTGACATGTGAATCGCTGATATGCATAATCATCGATTGTTTTGAATGTTCTCTATGAATTGCGAGGCCTATGTGTTGATCTCAATGTACAGGAACGCTAAATTTTCTACTCCCTCTGTTCCTTTTTACATCGCATATTAGATTTCTTTCAAGTCAGTTGATTTTACATTGTGAATGTTGATACTTTTTTCTATAAGATTGGTCAAAGTAGAGATGCTTTGACTTTAGACAAAACTTATATGCAGACTAAAAAGGACTGGAGGGAGTACATGTGAAACTGTTGCAAACGAGGTGATCACCCTGGGAATAATGCTAGTACGTATTATTTTGCAAGTTCATCCAATGCCAATGATACAAGAATTCAAACAAATCGAACTAAATTCATTCGTACACTGCCGGATTTCATATAAGCATGCCAGATTTCATTACATTTCATACATTCTTCAACTAAAAAGGGGTGCGCTGGAGGTATAATTAATTAACCATAGCACCCGTGTCCGGCTGAGCCGAACAGAAGCTTCTTCTCCAGCGGACTGAGCTTCAGTGACATAAAAGCAGGTGTAGTTGTGTCACTTACATGTGGGCCAGATGCCTCTTGGGCCCACATGCCAGTGACCCAACTACACCTGCAGTTAAGTAACTGAAGCAGCGTCCTTCTCCAACATAGCTTTCCGACTCCACGTCGCTGCCAAAAAGCTAATCGGCCGTCAATGGTCAACTCGCCTAGCTTGGCTTCAACCGGAGGGTAGCAGCGGTGGCCTTACTTGGACCCGAGCGGCGGCGACCTACCGTGTTCTACTCTTCCTCATTTTCTGTGTGGCGCGGCCTCGTTGGCAGCGAAGCGGGGCCTCGACGGAGCCAGTGATGTCCTCTGTCTCGTTGCCGGCGGGGCGGCGCCTCGGCGGAGCGGGGGAAATCCTCCCCCTCATTGCCGACAGGGTGGGGCCTCGGCTGAGCCGGCGATGTCCTCTGCCTCGTTGTTGGCGGGGCGGGGCCTCGGCAGAGTAGGGCCTCCGCCTCGGTGCCGGTGGGGTAGGGCCTCGACGGAGCCGGCGGTGTCCTCTGCCTCGTTGTTGGCGCCGCGGGGCCTCGGCAGAGTAGGGCCTCTGCCTCGGTGCCGGCAGGGCGTGGCCTCAGCGGATCTGGCCGTGTCCTCTGCCTCGTTGTTGGCACCGCGGGGCCTCGGCGGAGCATGGCCTCGTCGACGCCAGCGGAGTGGGGATTCGTCGGAGCCGGCATTGTCCTCTGCACATCCTTGGTCTCGCCAAACAGCGCCTTGCCCGCTTCATCGCCCTCTTTGTAGGCGTCCACAGCCTCAGCCACCCGCATGCAGTACCGCCAGCGCTCGAGGCAGCCCTCGCGGGTGGAGCGGTACGAGTCGAGCAGTGCCTCCTGCTCCGCCCGCTCCGCGGTGATCTACTCCTCCGCCTGCAGGTGCTCCTGGAGGAGATGGTGGTTGTAGGCGGCATCGGCCTGCGCCTACCGGAACTGCTCCTCACGCTTCTGCCTCACCATGTCCATGTATTAGGCACAGGCCTCGCCGATGGTCATGGTGCAATGCACCGGCGACGATGGCACAGAGGAGGGGGTTGGCGCCGGATCGTCGACTACCATGTTCTCCATTGGGACGTCGTCGTCCTCCGGCTGCCTGCCGGCCAGGCAGTCGACAACAATGACTGCCATCTCCTTGTGGTCCGTCATCCGCCTGTCCCGAAGAGTGCTGGAGCGCGTGGAAGCCATGGTGGGCAGTAGTGGTGTGGACACGAGAAAGGGAACGGAAACGGATGACTGCGGCTATGGCCGCCGCAACAGTTTATATAGCAATGGTGGGCGGCGGAGGGACGGACGTGTGGCGCCGGAGTAGCCGCCTCGGCAACCGCATATCATTAATGTGGGTGGCAAACGGATGGATGGCACTTGTGTCATTTGAAGGCGGAGCAATCGCCTGCACCGGGAAGCGGGGTGGGCGGCGCTGATCGTTTTGGGTGGAAAGCGCGCGCGGGCGAGGGTGGCGGTCTTGGTGGGCCAGGGTAGTCAGACTCGTGCTTGGCAGCGGGTCGGTCCAGCAGCCGGACATGCTGGCTCGCCGAGCTGAGCGACGACAATCAGACGATGGACGTAGCTTCCGACCAGGAGCCGGCGCCACTGTCCAAGCCGGTTCATGCCGTGTTCACCATAGAACAGGTGCGGCCCACTTCGACACCCTCATGGCGGAAGAGCTACCAGCGTAGGAAGACTTGTGCTGCAACCTCCGTCTCCTCAACAAGCACCGGTGAACAAGCAAACGACAATGCCGTCGCGGACATGTGGCCCTATGATCCTGGTTTCCCAAATGAGCAGTGGGCGCTGTATCAGACCATCCGTAGGGCCCGCGAGGCCCTCTTCGTCGTCCTTCGAGTTATTGCGCTCGCGGTGGCGCCGCCGTCTCGCGCTGTCAACATGGTCAACGACATGAGAAATGAGGAGATTAATATACTTGGACAGGATGATAGTGGGGACCCACCAGGGCCATAGCCGCACGTACGCAAGTGCCTCCTTATTATATACAATTGTAATATTTTTTGCTTCCTCCTGGTTTCCTGACATCACGGTCCCACACCATTGTCAACCTATGTAGAGAATTGAACAAGGAGTGGCCGACAGCTGGGACCAAGCAGCTCGAGCAGTATTTGTCTTTTTGAGGTGTGAGCACTGCAGAGTTTTTCTTGAGCGATGTTTTCATTGTCGTTCAGAGGAGAGCAGGGTATTAACTGGGCAGGCTGTGGTCCGTCTAGTCCAGGCCAGATATCCAGCCTAGATATTAATTTTTTCAAGCTGAAAATGGCTAGCCCAGCTATAATTTTTTTGAGGAATACCCAGGCAAGGTCAACTTGTTATTCTCCGCCCCGCTGGGCTGCAAATCTTTCCTAGGAGGGATGCATTAGGCTTAACAAGAAAATGGGCTTTAAGAAATAATAAATGGGATGTAATTATAAAAACTGGGCAGTAACTATAAAAAATGCACCAAACACGTAATTACTTTATTAAATATTATTTTTGGATTTTGAAAATTTTAATTTCATTAATTGTTGCGCGTGCAATGTTTCGTTGGATTTTTACATAATACAAATTTATATTGAAATTGTATTTAATCTGACTAGAAATTCAGGATAAAAATATTTTGGATCCCATCAAAATGTGGGAAATTTTATTGAATTCTGTTTTGAACGGTTGGTTGAAATTATTAATCGTTGTCCTAGCTAGAAAATGGGTTGTACTTTTAACGAACTGTAAATGGGCTGTAGTAAATTCCGTTAGAATTCAAAAATGGGTTGTACATTCTTACAAATCTCAAATGGGCTATAAGTTCTCTGCCACACACTTGTGGGCCTACTAAGTTGACGCGTCCCCTCAAAAAAATAGTTGACGCGTATGCAAGGCTTTGTCAACTTATAGTCAATACACGGTTCTAGCAGAAGTGGCCTTTGGATGTCCATGCAACGGATGTCGTGCTTCTTCTTCAATCTCGGATATTCTAGCTTCACCCGCCCAAAAAATGATTCCTCCCCCTGACATTTGGGGCGCACCGTTTCGGAAGCTGACCTGTGGGCCTACTAAGTTGACGCGTACCAAGGGCTTTGTCAACTTAGTCAATATAAATGATTCTAGCTGCAGTTACCGTACGATGTCCATCCAACGGTTGTCGTGCTTCTTCAACCTCTGGTCTTCCTGCTCCAGCCGCCCAAAGCAGCACCGGTTATGCCGCCTGCTCCTACCTCCCGTGGCCGGTTTTGCTGCCGTGGAGGCCTCACCGCCCCCTACTACTCCCACCGCTGGCCAGGCCATCCCTCCACTCACCTACACCCCCTGTTATTATGCGGCGACAGCAGCCTCACACCACAGCCGAACCAGTGAACCCTCGTACTCCTCTCTGCGTGGGCATCCACTGCCGCGTCTTCCCCGGCTCCGTGTCGTCCCCTTCCTAGGCCTCACCGTCATCCACCGGCTTGGTGTTCTCGACGCAGCGTGGTCAATGTGGTCAACGACCGACTTCCATCGGAAGAGTACCGTACGCAGAGAGCCTGACAGCTGGGTCCACAGCGCAGCAAGGAAGTGCCTCCTTATTACGCGGAAAATAATGATTCCTCCACCTGATAGCAGGGACCCACCAGACGGGCCACCGTATTTCGTTAAAAAAACGTTTCCCCCAGACTGCTGGGACCCACCAGCTACATCTTCGCATGCAAGGAAGTGCGTCCATATTACGGGGAAAAAATGATTCGCCCCCTGACTGCTGGGACCCACCAGCTACATCTTCACACGCAAGGAAGTGCCTGACAGTCGGGACCCACCTGGTCGAAGCATACATAGCGTTGTCATTCTGGTCGCGAATGTGTACGTACATACTGGTCGTAGTAGAGGCGCGCACGTGTCGTAGTAGAGGCGCGCACGTAGGATGTACACATACGTATAGCGGCCAGGGTGCAAGAAAGTAAATACGACCACGTACGTACATATGGGCGGGGTCTCGAATGCCTACTCGCGCATACGTACGGCCAGGGCTCGTGTACATGGCTAGGTCGGAACGGAGAAACTGCGTCGTCGTCGTGTTCATGGGGAGGCAACGGAATGCGTCGTGTTCATCGGGAGGCAACGGAACGCGTGCTGTTCATCGGGAGCCAACCGGCTTGGACTGAACAGCCGATGGAAACGAGGCCTGGCGTACCACAGAACGGAGGAAACGGCCTTGTGTTCGACCGGCCACGGTCAAAACGGGTTCCTGTTCATCGGGAGGGGTCTGGCATACCGCAAAACAGAGGAAACGGACTTCTATTGGACCTCCTACGGTGGAAACGGGGTCTTGTTGATCGGGACGGGTGTGGTGTACCGCAAAACAGAGGAAACGGACTTGTGTTGGAGCGCTACCGTCGAAACGGGGGTCCTGTTCATCGGGAGGGGTGTGGCGTACCACAAAACAGGACTCCACGGAATACTGTTCATGTCCACCGTCGACCTCCTCCAGCCTCCACGGGCTACTGTTCATCCACCGTCGACCTCCTCCAGCCTCCACCTGCGACTGTTCATCCACGGGCTCCCGTTCATCCAGCCTCCCCCGCTCGCTCCGCCACCGGCTACTGTTCAACCAGCCCTCTCCACGGGGGCCTGTTCAACCACCCCTCCACGGGCTACTGTTCATCCAGCCCTCCACCGGCTACTGTTCAACCAGCCCTCCACGGGGTCGTCCTGTTCATCCAGCCCTCCACGGGGTCCTGTTCATCCACCCCTCCACGGGGTCCTGTTCATCCAGCGGCAACGGCCTCTACTACCACGGGGTCCTGTTCATCCAACCCCCCACCAGGAACTGTTCATCCAAACCCCCCAACAACGCTCACTGTTCATCAAGGGAAGGAGGCAGCAGGTTCGATCGGCTTCAGTTAGGAGCAGTAGAGAACCAAGGAATCGCTCGATCGGGTTCAGTTAATAGCCATCGATTGATCACTCAGGTTCAGTAATGCGTAGCCTGCAGTGCAATCGCTCGGGTTCAGTTAGAGCTCAACACCTCACTCGGGTTCAGTTAGAGCGCAATGCCTCGCACACACGCGCGTACGTACGAGAGAAACGTGCATCGCTCGGCCCCCGACCAACCACCGTAACCGGGAACACCCCGATATTTTCCTCGCCCTCGCTTCTACCACGGTTTTTTCCGTCATGGACGGCCCAAAGAATGCCATGAAGCTGCGTCTCCGGCCTGCCCAGGACGAAAAGCCCATTTTCTGTCATGATTTTTTGTCATGGAAGTAGCACCCCACGACATCTATGATGATACCGGGTTTTGTCACAATTATTGTAATAGAAGTGTCATAAGTATGACAGAAAAAAATCGTGCAGCCCAAAGTGTCACGGATGTGTCTTTTTTTGTAGTGAACGTACTTAAAATTAGCTAATATATATAGTTGAACTAGCTATTTCAGTACGTGGTTGGCAACAATTGGGAAAAAGTTTGGTCGGTTCAGCTGTCGAGTTGAACTGTTTGTATAAATTAAGAACGACTGCTTAATCTATGAATGAAATCTATGCTTAATTACTGAATTTTAGTTGCAAAAATTAGATAGTGCTAGTGATTTTTAACTGCATATTTTGAAAAATCGCAGTGTTACAAGGATTGACAAATCTTACTAAATTGTTTGTACGTGGCTGCACATGGGTCATCCAAAATAACCGTTTGCGTTGAAGGGATGCACAAATCCTGCGCTGCTCTCACTTTGCATACGGGTGTTCTATCTAAAACGTTTGCGATCAAGAGCTGTAGAAATCATGCTCGGCACATTTTCTCTTGGCTTCCTCGGGAAGCTGTCGGTTTGCATACGGGTGTTCTAAGTAAAAAGTTTGCGATGAGTGTTTTATATTTAAAAACTGAATTAAACTGTGGCTTGGGCGCCATTAATGGAGAGGATGCGAGCAAGGCGGGCGGCCATGGGAAGTCAAAGGGTTTGCTTCCCAGTGAGCCTGCGCAGTGTATAGCTCGCACGCTTCCTGGTGAGCCTACGCATTCGAGGACAGCTTGCACGCCTCTCAGTCAGCCTGCGCACCGAATGGTGCTCGCATGCCTCCCGTTCAGTCAAGGTCAAGCAGCTGTCCGCACGGCACCTCCTAGACCCATTAAAACCAAGACACGTGGCGTCACATGAATGGTTAACAGAACGCACACGGTTTGAATTACACAAACGTTTGAGATATTAAAGTGGCAGCTATTTTTTTCAAAATGCCTTTGTTGGCTGTCATTATTCGAGTGCGCCTTCTCTCAAAATGGACACGAAAAATACCACAACATGTCGGGTGCCATTCCATGATAGAATGCCAAGTTTCATGAATTTCAGACGAGTTTTGGATTTACTAGAATTTTAAAAAAAAGTATATCAACGTTTTGCTGGCAATCAACGGTGACCTGGTGTTTGAAATTCATTCCCATTTCTTGCATGGGACCTAAGCATGCACCCAAGGACATAGATTTGATTTTCAACCAATTTATATGCACTGGAGTATGTGCATGTAGTTCAAATTTGAATTATGCACATAAATGCATTGAAAACTCAGTTAATGCATAAAAATGTCCAAACGAACCCCGAAAAATCAACAAAATTGACACAACACTCCTGTTGTTCTATGTTGGCATGAGAAAAAATTTGAAAGCAATAAGAGGCAATGGATATTGTTTCGTCCCGAAAGGTGGGACGTTCCCTACCGAAACCATCATGCTTGTTGTGAGAAGCTCTGGTTTCTGAGAAGCATATACCCAAACCTGCCCCAAATGGGACAAAATTTTTACCATGGCATGTTGATGCCGCTCCATGATAGCATGCCAAGTTTCATGAATTTCAGACGAGTTTTGGATTTACTAGAATTTAAAAGCTAGGAATCTCAATGTTTTGCCGGCAATCAACGATGCCCTGGTGTTTGAAATTCATTCCCATTTCTTGGATGGGACCTAAGCATGCACCCAAGGACACAGATTTGATTTTTCAACCAATTTATATGCACTGGAGCATGTGCATGTAGTTCAAATTTGAAACATGCACATAAATGCATTGAAAACTCACTTAATGGATAAAAATGTCTACACGAACCCCGAAAAATCACAAAAATTGACACGACACTCCTGTTGTTCTATGTTGACATGAGAAAAATTTCGGAAGCAACAAGAGGCAATGGATATCGTTTCCTCCCCAAAGGTGGGACATTCCCTACCGAAACCATCATGATTGTTGTGAGAAGATCTGGTTTGTGAGAAGCATATACCCAAACCTGCCCCAAATGGGACAAAAAATTTACCACAACATGTTGATGCTGCTCCATGATAGAATGCCAAGTTTCATGAATTTCAGACGAGTTTTGGATTTACTAGAATTTAAAAATAAAGTATCTCAATGTTTTGGCGGCAATCAATGGTGCCCTGGTGTTTGAAAGTCACTCCCATTTCTTGCATGGGACCTAAGCATGCACCCAAGGACACAGATTTGATTTTTCAACCAATTTATATGCGCTGGAGCATGTGCATGTAGTTCAAATTTGAATCATGCACATAAATGCATTGAAAACTCAGTTAAGGCATACAAATGTCCAAACGAACCCCGAAAAATCACAAAGATTGACACAACACTCCTGTTGTTCTATGTTGACACGAGAAAAAATTTGAAAGCAATAAGAGGCAATGGATATCGTTTTGTCCCCAAAGGTGGGACGTTCCCTACCAAAACCATCATGCTTGTTGTGAGAAGCTCTGGTTTGTGAGAAGCATATACCCAGACCTGCCCCAAGTGGGACAAAAAATTTACCACGGCATGTTGATGCCGCTCCATGATAGCATGCCAAGTTTCATGAATTTCAGACGAGTTTTGGATTTACTAGAATTTGAAAACCAGGCATCTCAATGTTTTGCCGGCAATCAACAGTGCCCTGGTATTTGAAATTCATTCCCATTTCTTGCATGGGACCTAAGCATGCGCCCAAGCACACAGTTTTGATTTTTCAACCAATTTATATGCACTGGGGCATGTGCATGTAGTTCAAATTTGAATCATGCACATAAATGCATTGAAAACTCAGTAAATGCATAAAGATGTCCAAACGAACCCCGAAAAATCACAACAATTGACACAACACTCCTGTTGTTCTATGTTGACATGAGAAAACATTTGGAAGCCATAAGAGGCAATGGATATCGTTTCGTCCCCAAAGGTGGGACGTTCCCTACCGAAACCATCATGCTTGTTGTGAGAAGCTCTGGTTTGTAAGAAGCATATACCCAAACCTGCCCCAAATGGGACAAAAATTTTACCACGGCATGTTGATGCTGATGAGGACATAGACCTGGGGTAGGGTAATAGGCCTGACCTATATGCCCTACCTAAGGTCCTTGTCTTAGAAGCAAAGAAGCTCAAGAGTAAATAGGGAGGGCCCAGCAGAGGTGTCGAGTGCAATCCACTCAACCTACCATTCACTCGGAGACCCCTCCTTATTTAGGTCACTCAACCACTAAACCTTTCGACCATGCAAAAGACCACTCGACGTACAGAAGACCTAAAGCCACTCCGCACAGCAACAGTCAGGCGTTTACCCATATACTTAATGATTATTTATAGCACTTTACTAGAGACGTTACCTGTAACGCTCTCTCTCTTTATGTACATTGAACCTTGTGTAACGGAGGGGAGCTGTGGTCCTGGCGCACTCTATATAAGCCACCCCCTCCTCTGGGACAAGGGTTCGCACCCCCTGTAACACACACACGCATAATCCAGTCGACCGCCTCCGGGCTCCGAGACGTAGGGCTGTTACTTCTTCTGAGAAGGGCCTGAACTCGTAAAACTCGTGTCGGGTGGTAGGTGCGACATATGCCAATGGGTGGCTTATCATTGTGGGAGCCAGTAAGACATCGCCGGTGCCTGGAAACGGGATAAGGCGAAGACATGCACGCCGGCAAATCTTACCCAGGTTCAGGGCTCTCCGTGGAGATAACACCCCTAATCCTGCTCTGCGGGGTCTCCACATGATCACTAGATCAACACAAGTAGCTACAAGTGGCTCCTTGAGCTGTTTGGCTAGAGGAGGAAGAAGGGCAAGGCTAGCTCTCCTCTTCTCTCTATGTGGTGTCTAAAACTGTAAGAGATCAACCCTTTGCATGGATGCCCCGGGGGGTTTATATAGGCCTACCCCCCAGGGGTACAATGGTAATCCGGCTGGACGCAGGTCCTAGCCGTCAGTGTCTGTATTCGCCGGCTTCTCCGCCGACCGCTTGGGCCCGCCGACTGGTGGGTCCCGCCGGCTGCCGGCCTCTTGGCCGACAGGCCGGCCCCACCGCCTGGGGGTCTTGCCGGTGGCTGGTTACTGTAGCCTCGCCCCTGCTGACGAGGGCTTTGTCGAGGTAAGCATGGCTACAGTGCTGCCGCCTGGCGGGCTCTCACTGTGGCCTTACCTCGTCTTGTCTTCTTAATGATACACATACTTCGAGGGAGGGAGGTAGCCGGCTATTGGGAGCCGGCTACGCCCCAGGCCGACTGGGGGAGGCTTGGCCGCCTTCGAGCATCTCTCTGGCTGAAGGGGCCCGCCGCCCGCGGGCCGTACTGGCGCCTGTCGTGGGTGGCGTCATGGTCAACATGGCAACAGTGCTGCGCCGGACGGGGGATGGCCGACCCGTACGGCGCACTGTGGCCACACGTGCTCCGGGATTTGGGGGTGGCAGGCTGTACTGTAGCCACGCCCTGTCTCATCACCGTTATGTGGGTGCAGCCCTTGAGGGTGCAATCTTGGCCGGCTTCTAGGAGTCGGTCCTCTTGTGGCCGGCTTCTGGGAGTCGGTCCTCTTGTGGCCGGCTTCTGGGAGTCGGTCTTCTTACGGCCGGCTTCTGGGAGTCGGTCCTCTTGTGGCCGGCTTCCGGTAGTCGGCCTGTGAGATAGCCGGCCAGGGGAAGGCGGCCCGGTGCTTTGGATGCTTGAAGGCTCGATCAGCCTGATAATTTTTGAAGAGCCAGGGGGAGTCGGTTAGGCTATCCGTGGCCATTTACTCCGACAACTCGTGTGTACAACTTCGCCATAGCTAGGATCTTGCCTCTACATACCTACCCCCCATTCTACAGTCAGTCTTAGATCCACGATAGTTGGCGCCCACCGTGGGGCCGGTGTCTTAGCGACTTGTTGGTAAAGTTGCAATTTTCCAATTCCCATCATCATGGTTTCCGGTGGTGGATTGGCTGAGGGCCGTGAGATCCGTCTCGGCGCGCTCGTCTTCGTCGCCGACGACTCCGCCTAGCTCCAAGAAGCTTTGCTCAACGTCGAGGCGCTCCCCGTCCGCGGGGCGACGCACTTTCGCACGTGCGTCCGCAGCGTCCTTCTTCGGCAGCCGTTGACTCGGTATCGGTCGGCTCCTGTGGCGTCCTCGCTCCCTGCTGTTCGCTGGCGCAAGCATTCCGGTCGGTCGCGGCTCCAGCGGTGGGTGAGGCACGCGGTGGCTCGCCAGTCGGCCACCCCACAAGTCGCGGCAATCGAGACCGACGAAACTCTCTACGGCCTGTTCGACCTGTCGGCTGGCTCCATCGAGATTGCATCCGAGTGCGACAGCAGTGACCCCGCGGTGGAAGTCTTGATGGTCAATGGACCACGCAGTCCTCCTGGCTTCCCCCACGACGACGGTGGCAATGGCGGCGGCGATCCGTCGCGCATCCACGAGGAGTACCGCCCCGAGCCCCTCTCTTCGCAGCAGAGGGAAGAGCTTCGCCGCCGTAACATGGATGCACTTCACACTCCTATCGTTGGAGAACCCCCCGAGGCCCAGGCCTTGGAGGAGGCGCGTCTGGCCAACTTGGCTGAGCGCACTCGACTGGAGAACCTCCAGCACGCACTCGACGAGCGTGCTCGGCAGCGGATTCCTGAGTCCAGTCGACGACAACTTTTTCTGCCTCCAACTTAGGTATACCGAACTCCGATTCAGAATCTCACAGCTGCAGCCCGAATAGCAGAGTCAATTCAGCCTTCCCAGTCGGAAGCTGGCAGAGGTTTGATGCAGATCCGAGCTTTACTCCGGGCAGCGGGAGAGCGGAACATAACAGTATCTCAGTCGCGGAATAGGATTCATAGCAGATCTGTGATGACAGACACCGTTCAGTCGGCTGACAGCCCGAGATCGCCTCTGCGGCGTGAGGGACGTGGAGACCGGCGAGATCAGTATAGAAACCGTGAGCAGTATGATCACCGACTCGACCACGATGACCGTCGTCGAGTACCCACGCCTCCCCCGAGGAGTGGGTCATATGTGCCTCAGCAACACGATGACGGACGCCCTCACAGTGGCGGACGAAGAATTCCAGTCGACCCCAGAGAGCCGGGCTTTGATGCGAGATCAATTCTCGTTCAAGGTCTGGTTGACAGAAACAGAGCTCACAGAGAAGGCCATGACAGAGATTATCCGACTGGCAGCAGAGTGCATGTTTCAGGTCCCGAGTGTTTCAGCAGAGCCATCAGAGCAGCAGTGATTCCTCCCAACTTCAGGTTGGCGACTGGGGTCAGCAAGTTCACCGGTAAGTCCAAGCCCGACACTTGGCTCGAGGACTACCAAGTGGCTGTGCAGATCGGTGGGGCAATGATGAAGTGGCCATGATACATCTTCCTCGGATGTTGGAAGGCTCGGCCAGAGCGTGGTTGAATCAGTTAGCACCTGGCAGCATATATAGTTGGGAGGAACTGGCCTGAGTGTTTGTTAGAACCTTTGAAGGCAGGGTTAACAGAGTTGCAGTCCTGTGTGCAGAAACCAAATGAAACCTTGAGAGATTATATCCAGAGATGGATCACATTGCACCACACAGTGGAGAATGTGTCAGATCACCAAGCGGTTTGTGCCTTCAAGGAGGGTGTTAAGTACAGAGAGTTGAACCTGAAGTTCGGTCGGACAGGAGATATGTCCCTGAGTCGGATGATGGAGATCGCCAGCAAGTATGCCAATGGTGAAGAGGAGGACTGACTCCGGAGTGGCAAGCACAAAACAGTCGCCCAAGAAACCGGAGGAGGGAATTCCAGTCGGAAACAGAAACGCAAGGCCGAACCAGTAGCTCCTGGCGAAGCTTTAGTTGTGGCCCAAGGGAATTTCAAGGGGAAGCCCAAAGGGTCATGTAACCCTAAGAAAGTTAAAGATCAAGATGGGAATGATGTGTTGGATTTACCGTGCCACATTCATACCAAAAAAGATGAAGAGGGTAATCTCATTTACCCTAAACACACCACTCGACAGTGTCGGCTCCTGATCCAGTAGTTCTGAGAGAAACAACCCAAGGAGAAGGAAAAGGAGTCGGACAAGGGTGAGGATAGGGAAGAAGATGATGATGGTTTTCCCAATGTCAATTCCACTCTGATGATTTTTGCTGATGTTGAAAGCAAAAGTCGACTAAAAGTTATTAACAGAGAGGTGAACATGGTTGCTCCAGCAACACCCAGTTATCTGAAGTGGTCTCAGACTGCCATCACATTCGACCAGTCAGACCATCCAGCACATATAGCCACCCCTGGGAGGCAAGCGCTGGTGGTCGACCCAGTTGTTGAAGGCACTCGACTGACTAAAGTGTTGATGGATGATGGTAGTGGCCTAAATATCCTTTATGCTGAAACTTTGAAAGGAATGGGCATTCCGATGTCCAAGCTTAGCGAAAGCAATATGAGTTTCCATGGGGTTATACCTGGCAAGAAGGTTGAATCACTCGGCCAGATCGCCCTTGATGTGGTTTTGGATGATTCCAAGAATTACCGCAAGGAAAAGTTGACATTTGAAGTAGTGGATTTCCAGAGTGATTACCATGCTATTCTGGGTAGGCCCGCTTATGCATGTTTTATGGCTCGACCATGTTACGTGTATCTCAAATTGAAGATGCCTGGTCCCAGAGGAGTGATCACTATCACTGGGAATCGGCAAAAGGCAGAAGAGTGCTTCCAGAAGGGCTCAAAAATTGCCGATGCACAAATGGCAGTAGTAGAATTGCAAGAGTACAAGAAAAATGTCGATCCGAGTGATTTGTTGCGAGCCAAGAAGTCTGCCACAAACTCTACATTTCGGTCGTCCGGTGAAACGAAGGCGATTCATATTCACCCGACCGATCCCAATGCTGCTCCGACTGATATCTCAACAACACTCGACAGCAAATAGGAAGAAGCGCTCATCCAGTTCCTCCGTGAGAACTGGGACATCTTTGCATGGAAACCTTCTGACATGCCGGGTGTACCTAGGGGACTCGCTGAGCACCGTTTGCGAGTTGACCCGAAAGTGAAACCGGTGAAGGAACATCTTCGGCGGTCCGCCGTACAGAAGAGAAAAGCAAATGGTGAAGAAGTGGCTCGGCTCCTTGCAGCTGAGTTCATCCGAGAAATCTACCACTCCGAGTGGCTCGCCAATGTTGTCATGGTCCCAAAGAAGGACGATTCACTTCGCATGTGCATTGACTTCAAGCATATCAATCGGGCAAGCCCAAAAGATCATTTTCCTCTCCCCCGCATCGACCAATCGTCGACTCGACTGCGGGGTGTGAGCGATTGTCTTTTCTGGACGCCTATTCCGGGTATCATAAAATCCGGCTGTATGGGCCCGATGAGATAAAAACGGCTTTCATCACTCCATTCGGATGCTTTTGTTACGTCACCATGCCATTCGGCTTGAAGAACGCCAGAGCCACATTCATGAGGATGATTCAGAAGTGTTTGCTCACTCAAATCAGTCGGAATGTCGAAGCATACATGGATGACATTGTGGTCAAGTCACGTAAGGGTTCCGACCTGCTGGCTGACCTTGCTGAAACTTTTGCCAACCTCAGAAGGTATGATATCAAGCTTAATCCATCAAAGTGCACATTCGGAGTTCCTGGCGGTAAGTTACTCGGTTTCCTCGTTTCCGAACAAGGGATCGATGCTAACCCAGAGAAAGTTGGTGCTATACTTCGGATGAAACGCCCTGTGCGTGTGCACGATGTCCAGAAGCTTACTGGTTGTTTGGCCGCCTTGAGTCAATTCATTTCTCGCCTCGGTGAAAAGGCATTGCCTCTTTATCGACTGATGAAGAAGTCTGATAAATTTGAGTGGACTCCCGAAGCTGATGCAGCGTTTGCAGAGCTCAAAGCCCTACTTTCCACCCAATCGGTGCTCACTGCCCTAATCAGCAAAGAGCCTTTACTGCTTTACATTGCAGCCACTGGACAAGTTGTCAGTACAGTACTCACGGTCGAGCGGGAAGAAGAAGGAAAAGCCTATAAAGTTCAGCGCCCAGTATATTATGTTTATGAAGTTCTAACTCCATCAAAGCAAAGATATCCACATTATCAGAAGCTTGTTTATGGGGTTTACATGACCACGAAGAAGGTTGCACACTATTTCTCTGATCATTCCATTACAGTCGTCAGTGACACTCCATTATCAGAGATTCTGAAAACAAAAGAGATGCAACTGGTCGAGTGGCAAAGTGGGCGATTGAACTCCTTCCCTTGGATATCAAGTTTGAGGCAAAGAAAGCTATCAAGTCCCAAGCAATAGCAGATTTCCTCGCCGAGTGGATCGAACAGCAACTTCTGACTCAGATTCACTCGGAGCATTGGACCATGTTCTTCGATGGATCCAAGATGCTAAATGGTTCTGGTGCTGGGGTAGTGTTGGTATCCCCCCGTGGTGACAAACTCAGCTATGTTCTCCAGATTCACTTTGACTCCTCCAACAACTAAGCTGAATATGATGCACTTCTGTACGGGTTGCGTATGGCCATTTCACTCGGCGTCCGTCGCCTCATGGTCTATGGAGACTTGTATTTAGTGGTCAATCAAGTGATGAAGGAGTGGGACGTCAGAAGCCCAGCTATGACTGGTTATTGCAATGCAGTGAGAAAGTTAGAAAAGAAGTTCGAGGGGTTAGAGCTCCATCACATACCCTGACTGAAAAATCAAGCAACTGATGATCTGGCAAAGATAGGTTCCAAGAGGGAAGCCATTCCCAGCAATGTGTTCTTGGAACATATTCATTCACCTTCAGTTCAAGAAGATCCTTTCACCGAAGAGCCCCCGCAACCAAAGAGTACCACTGATCTGACTGAAATCGAGGTTCCAGCCGTGGTCGACTTGATCATGGAGGTTTTGGTCATCACTCCTGATTGGACAGTACCATATATCGCGTACATTCTTAGAAAGGAACTCCCAGAGGATGAAGAAGAGGCTCGACAGATCGTCCGTCGATCCAAAGCCTTTACTGTGATAAGAGGATAGTTGTTCAGAGAAAATGTGACTGGAGTCTGCCAGAAATGCATAACACCAGAAGAAGGTCGAGTGATCCTCAATGACATCCACTCGGGGACCTGTGGTCACCAGGCGTCCTCTCGGACCATTGTGGCCAAAGCATACCGAGCGGGATTTTACTGGCCATGAGCAAATGAGATGGCAAAAGAAATAGTCGACAAATGTGAAGGTTGCCAGTTTTACTCCAACATGTCTCACAAGCCTGCGTCGACCCTGAAGACCATTCCACTCGTCTGGCCCTTTGCTGTTTGGGGATTGGATATGGTTGGACCTCTGAGGAATGGTAGGAGCGGCTTCACTCATGTGCTTGTAGCAGTCGACAAGTTTACCAAATGAATTGAAGCCAAGCCTATCAAAAATCTTGAAGCCAGTACTGCTGTCAGTTTCATCAGAGAGTTAACATTCAGATATGGTGTTCCACACAGCATCATCACTAACAACGGGTCAAACTTCGATTCTGATGAGTTCAAAGCCTTCTGTGCTTCTCAAGGTACTCGAGTCGACTATGCTTCAATCGCCCACCCCCAGTCGAATGGACAAGCTGAAAGAGCAAACAGATTGATTCTCAAAGGACTGAAACCCCGACTGATGCGTGATCTCAAACACGCGGTAGGAGCCTGGGTCGATGAACTTCCATCAGTGTTGTGGGGACTGAGGACGACTCCCAATCGGTCGACTGGCAGAACTCCATTCTTCTTGGTTTATGGAGCTGAAGCTGTACTTCCGAGTGACTTGCTCCACAATGCGCCCCGAGTCGAGCTTTTCTCAGAAGATGAAGTAGAACAGGCACGACAAGATGCAGTTGATCTCCTGGAAGAGGAAAGAGAGATGGCCTTGATCTGGTCGACCATCTATCAACAAGACATGTGTCGATTCCACACCAGAAACGTGAGGGCTCAAGCATTTCAAGAGGGAGACTTGGTTCTTCGAGTGGATCAGCAGAAACCACACAAGCTTGCTCCTGCCTGGGAAGGCCCCTTCATTGTCACAAGAGTGCTCCACAATGGAGCGTACCACCTCTACAACGTCGAGCACAAGAAAGACGAGCCTCGCGCTTGGAATGCAGAGCTGCTCCGCCCCTTTTATACTTAAGCACTCAGTCTGTTGAGATGTAATAAGAAGTACCTTTGTAGTTTGTTTATCAAAGACAAGAGTTTTACAGTCTTCTAAAATGATTGTCGTTGCTTATGTTTGTGTCTGAAATCCCCCAGTGGGTGGCTTAGCTGCGAATCCGTTTCGCCTAAGTTTATAAAATCCTACCGAGTGGAGAGCAAGCCTCTCACTCGGGGGCTTAGCTGCGAATCCGTTTCGCCTAAGTTTAAAAAATCCTACCGAGTGGTGAGCAAGCCTCTCACTCGGGGGCTTAGCTGCAGTCCAGTACTCGCCTAAGTTTGAAAAATCCTACCGAGTGATGAGTAACCCTCCCACTCGGGGGCCTAGCTGCAGTCCAGTACTCGCCTATGTTTGAAAAATCCTACCGAGTGGTGAGCAACCCTCCCACTCGGGGGCTTAGCTGCAGTCCAGTACTCGCCTAAGTTTGAAAAATCCTACCGAGTGGTGAGCAACCCTCCCACTCGGGGGCTTAGCTGCAGTCCAGTACTCCCCTAAGTTTGAAAAATCCTACCGAGTGGTGAGCAACCCTCCCACTCGGGGGCTTAGCTGCAGTCCAGTACTCGACTAAGTTTGAAAAATCCTACGGAGTGGTGAGCAACCTCCCACTCGGGGGCTTAGCTGCAGTCCAGTACTCGCCTAAGTTTGAAAAATCCTACCGAGTGGTGAGCAACCCTCCCACTCGGGGGCTTAGCTGCAGCCCAGTACTCGCCTAAGTTTGAAAAATCCTACCGAGTGGTGAGCAACCCTCCCACTCGGGGGCTTAGCTGCAGTCCAGTACTCGCCTAAGTTTGGAAAATCCTACCGAGTGGTGAGCAACCCTCCCACTCGGGGGCTTAGCTACAGTCCAGTACTCGCCTAAGTTTGAAAAATCCTACCGAGTGGTGAGCAACCATCCCACTCGGGGGCTTAGCAGCAGTCCAGTACTCGCCTAAGTTTGAAAAATCCTACCGAGTGGTGAGCAACCCTCCCACTCGGGGGCTTAGCTGCGGTCCAGTACTCGCCTAAGTTTGGAAAATCCTACCGAGTGGTGAGCAACCCTCCCACTCGGGGGCTTAGCTGCGGTCCAGTACTCGCCTAAGTTTGAAAAATCCTACCGAGTGGTGAGCAATCCTCCCACTCGGGGGCTTAGCTGCAGTCCAGTACTCGCCTAAGTTTGAAACACGTCCCTATCCGCAAGGACAGCGAGGTGTAGGTCGACTGCAACCTTCTCCTAGGAGCTGCGCCAGAAGTACAATGTACGCTCCATCCCTATCCGCAAGGACGACAAGGTGCAGGTCGACTGCAACATTCTCCTAGGAGCTACACCACAAGTACAATGTACGCTCCATCCTCATCCGCAAGGACGACGAGGTACAGGTCGACTGGGATCTCCTCCTCAGAGCTGCATCTCAAGTACAAAGATTATTCCGAGTGAAGAGCAAATTCCACTCGAAGGCAAACACAAGCATATTCAGAGATAAACCAAGTTCAGGTAAATCCTAAGGTTTCGGACAACGGATCAAAAGTATTCGAGCATCAAGCCCGAAGAAGTTTAAAGATTACACAATCACTCGGCATTCCGAGGCAAATAAAGGTGGAGCATAATGTTTTTGGTCAATCGTCGGGAGAAGGACTGGCTGGGTCGCAGAAACTGTCAAGGTCTATGCTATCTGTGATGCGAGTGGCGACATCAAGGAAAGTGTCCATGAAGGACTAGAAAGTGTGCCATTTAGTGTTAGCAACCTTGAGCTCCGCCAGCTTGTCTTCTTTGACATCCTTGCGGTGCACTCGGACTAGAGACAAGGCGACATCAGCACCGCAGTGAGCAGATGACTTCTTCCATTCTTGCACTCGGTCAGGTATTTGATTCAGTCGAGCCATCAGAGACTCGAGGTCTTGAGACAATTCCGCCTGAGGCCAGAGTTCAGCATCAACCCGAGTCATTGCCGCCTTCAGGCGGGCAAGATAAGCAACTGCGCTGTCTATGCGAGACTCCAACCGCAGCACATTCATTGCAACGTCATCTTTGACTGGGCAATTTATGGGATCGAGACCAGTCTCGACCTGTCCATTTTCCGGTTCAAAGTCCTGGCAAAGTTCTACACAGTTGAGTAAATGGTGAGTCGACAATACAAAAAGACCTGTCAATCGACCATAACAGAGTCAGTCGAACATCAGTACCTTCAAGCTTCATGACCAGTTTTGCAGCAAGCTGGCCCAGATAAGATTCCAATTCGCCTTTCTTGGCTTTGAGGCTCCCAATCTCGTCAGACAGCTGGTCCTTGTCTTTCTTCAATCGTTCGACCTCCCGATTGGCGTCAGAGACAACAGTCTTCAGTTTGGAGTTCTCTTCTTCTAACTTGCCGACTGAAGCAAGCTTCTTGTCAGCAAGTGCTGTTTTCTCTCGCGCTTCCTTCTGCGCGGCGGCAAGATCCAGATCCTTCTTCTCCAGAGCCTGCTTCATTTTCTCTAAAGAAATAACATTCTCCAGACGAGCTTGGAGTTAAAGATTTTCACTACATACATCTGCTCGAGTGGAGTCACTCGGTTCAAAAAATAGAAAGGGAAAGTGCTAGTCGTAAGATCGACAGTTGACGATTGGTTACCTCCCATGGCAGCTACTTCGTCACGAGCAGTCTTGAGATTCTTCCTGGCAGTTCCAGATCAAGGTTGAGGCTGATTTGCTGCTTGTTCAGTGTAGAAAGCTCAGCCCCAAGATCACAAGATTTCTGCAGTCAATACATAAGACATATCAGTCAACTAAAAGTTACTCTAAGACTACCGCCGAATCAAACATTTAACGGCAGTCTCGGGGACTACACCCAGTGGGTGCACTTAGCGTGCCCCCACTGGTTTGAGTAAATACTCGGCATGGTCTGCCCAGCACGAGTTGTAAAAAAGTCGTTCTTAGACCATAGTCGACTGCCCGCAGTCAACCATGGTCTCGGGGACTACACCCAGTGGGTGCACTTAGCGTGCCCCCACTGGTCCTGGTTCCACTCGATCCGGTCCGCCCAGGCCGAGTGACAAAATTCAGATTCTCAGACCACAGTCGACTGCCCACAGTCAACTATGGTCTCGGGGACTACACCCAGTGGGTGCACTCAGAGTGCCCCCACTAGTTCAAAGATCCAATCGACTCAATTCAAGTCAACTCAAATTGACTTGTGCAACTTTAAAACAATCACACCCAAGTGGGTGATCGGATGCGAAATAAGATCAGTCAGAAATCAACTAACCTGGACATTGGTCTGCAGAGCAGCTCCAGCGTTGAAGGCCACCTGACTGGCCTCATGCACCACTTTCATTTGCCCCATCACAAGGTTCAACTGAAGAAGAGCTTCCTTGGCGGCACTCGGTGGGTCGTCTGGAGTTTGATACTCAGTGAAAAGCGATGATGGCAGAGCAGTCGAAGCAGCTGCTGGGTCTGATGCCTGGAGTTGTATTGGTGCAGTAGGGGTCTGAGCAGCTGATCCTGATGGGCAATCAGTTGACAGCGGGATAGCGAAAGTGACGTTGGTGCGAGCCGGATCTGTCGATCGCTCGACCGCCGTCCCAGGCATCACAGTCGACTGAGGAACCTGAACCTCAGACGCTTTCCTGCTCAGTTCCTTGTCCCTCCTCCTCCTTCCCCTCAGCGGTACTTCTTCTTCATCGTCCGGGAGCACAACAACGTCTCGTGGAGCTGCAACAAACAGAGAAAATCAGAGAGACAACTAACAAACAATCCAGTCGTCCAAATAAATTCGAGTCGGGCAGACTTACTGGCTTTGGAGGTAGCTGCGTCGTCGGTTTCCTCGTCGTCTGGGACCTTGTCGATATCCATATCAGTCGCGGCAGAGGCCGGGCTGGAAAGGTTCATCATCCACTCAGTCAGCACAAGAGAATCGGTCGGAACAAGAAAATACGGGAAGAACATTTACCCAGAAGCAACAGGAACATCCACCTTGATTCTAGGCAAGGTCTTCCAAGCCTTCGAACGATTAATCTTGGGCTGCTTGGTGACTTTCTCAGCCAATTCTGGAGTCGAGGACCGAGCGCGCTTTTGAGAAGGAGCGCTCGAGGCCACAGCCTTACCGCGCCTGCTCGCGGGATCATGATGCTGCTTGGATCGACGTTCTGAACGAGGCGGTGAGTCGACTACCTCCTCATCGTCTGACTCGTCGCTCTCATCTTCGTCATCGTCGGCTGGTGACTCCCATTCGCCGCTCTCCTCCGCGTTGTCCTCGCCCTCATGATCCTGCTCCAGGTCTTGTTCGCCATTGGGCATTGAGTACATCTCTGTGTAAATCTACAAAACAAAGAGCCGAGTGGAAATCAGTCGGATTAGCAAATAATCGTAAAACACATCCAAGTGCAATCGGTTATAGCGGCCAAACCTTGTCTGGCTGGTTGCTGTTGCTGAAAGGGTTGACTCTCCTGGCGCCCCTAGGGTTGTCCTTGTTCCCGGTGATGCCCCTCAGCCATTGGGCCACTGTTTTGGCCGGCACCTCCTCTAGATGAACACGAGCAGTGTCACCAGCCCTAGAGTACATCCACATGGAGTGGTCACGGGCCTGGAGCGGTTTAATGCGTCGACTAAGGAACACCTCCAGCAGATCCATGCTGGTGACACCTTGATTGATCAGCTGAACCACCCTCTAGACCAGCATGCCCGTCTCCGCCTTCTCCGCGGCGGTCACTTTCAACGAAGATGGAGTCTGAACACGATCAAAAGAAAAAGGAGGAAGTCGAGTCGACTGGCCTTGGGTCACGGTACCCTGGCAGTAGAACCAGGTCGACTGCCAGCCCCTGACCGACTCAGGAAGAGTCATCGAAGGAAAGGAACTCATCTTCCTCTTCTGGATACCCAGGCCCCCGCACATCTGAATAACATGGGTTTTCTCATCGTTCGAGTTCGCTTTCTTCACTGTTTGGGAGCGGATGGTGAAAATGTGCTTGAAAAGACCCCAGTGTGGTCGACACCCCAGGAAATTCTCGCACATGGATACGAACGCGGCAAGATATGTGATGGTGTTGGGAGTAAAATGATGGAGTTGAGCCCCAAAGAAATTCAAGAAACCTCGAAAGAAGGGGTGTGGAGGAAGCGAGAATCCGCGGTCGACATGGGTGGCGAGCAGAACACACTCACCCGGTCGCGGCTGCGGCTCTGTTTCCCCCTCCAGCAACGGCGCAGACTCATGGACGATCAGCCCTAACTCGGCCACATCGTCCAAGTCTTCCTGCTGAAGCGAAGATCGGATCCAATCTCCCTGGATCCAACCCGACGGCAGCCCCGAGCGCGATGAAGATCCCCGATTTGTCTTCTTGCTTTTCGCCGCCCCCGTCGCCTTCTTCGCGCGTTCCAGCGCCGCCTTTTTTCCTTCCCCATGGCGGCGGAGCGGCGGCGTCGAGAGTGGAGAAGCTGGATGGGGTGAAGGAGCAAGAGGAAGAAGAAGGAGAATGGGCAGGCACAGTGCGGACGCCTCGGCCTCGCCGCTTTTAACGGCCTACTTCCGAGTGGCTGACGCGTGGGTCCAGGTGATCTTATCAAATCCCTCAACAGCCGCTCACGAGATACATGGCAAAAAAGGTGGCGCGAAAATCGAAACGTCATGTTTATCTACTCCGCTTACCGCGGCGCGCTCCGCCTGACGCGCTTCCACCGAAATTTCGAATCCCGCGAAATCCTGGATCCTCTACAACCGATCGCGCCAAAGATTTCATGTCAAAGACAACACTCGACGGGTGACGTTATAAAAACCAATCGGCAATTTCTGAATCGATCAAGGCGACTGAACCGAACCCGAAGTTCCAACAGTGGCCTCCGTTCAGGGATGAATTCTTGAGAAAAGCAAGAGTCAAAGCAAGGTCAACTTCAACCTTCTTTTCACTCGGACCTCAATCCATTCGGGGGCTAATGATGAGGACATAGACCTGGGGTAGGGTAATAGGCCTGACCTATATGCCCTACCTAAGGTCCTTGTCTTAGAAGCAAAGAAGCTCAAGAGTAAATAGGGAGGGCCCAGCAGAGGTGTCGAGTGCAATCCACTCGACCTACCATTCACTCGGAGACCCCTCCTTATTTAGGTCACTCGACCACTAAACCATTCGACCATGCAAAAGACCACTTGACGTACAGAAGACCTAAAGCCACTCCGCACAGCAACGGTCATGCGTTTACCCATATACTTAATGATCATTTATAGCACTTTACTACAGACGTTACCTGTAACGCTCTCTCTCTCTTTATGTACATTGAACCTTGTGTAACGGAGGGGAGCTGGGGTCCTGGCGCACTCTATATAAGCCACCCCCTCCTCTGGGACAGATGTCGCTCCATGATAGCATGCCACGTTTCATGAATTTCAGACGAGTTTTGGATTTACTAGAATTTAAAAACCAGGTATCTCAATGTTTGTGGCCGAGTGACGGTGGCAGGGTGTTTGACATTCATTCCCATTTCTTGCATGGGATCTAAGCAGGCAACCAAGGACACAGATTTGAATTTTCAACTAATTTATATGCATTAGAGCATGTGCCTATAGTTCGAATTTGAATTATGCACATGAATGCATAGAAAACTCAGTTAATGTATAAAATGTCCAAGCGAACCCCGAAAGATCCCAAAAATTAACACAACCCACCTGTTGTTCTATGTTGACACTAGGGAAAATTTTGAAATCGAGAAGAGGCAACAGATATCATTTCGTCCAGAAAGGTGAAACGTTCCCTACCGAAACCATCACACTTGTTGTGAGAAGCTCTGGTTTATGAGAAGCTTATACCTAAACCTGCCCCAAATGGGAAAGAATGTTTACCACGGCATGTTGATGCCGCTCCATGATAGCATGCCAAGTTTCATGAATTTCGGACGAATTTTGGATTTACTAGAATTACAAAAGCAAGTACGTCGATGTTTGCCAAAGAGCCACGGTGCCGTGGTGTTCGGATTTCATCCCCATTTCTTGCATGGGAGATAAGCATAAGCCCATGGACACATATATGATTTTACAACCCATGTTGGTGAACCGGAGCATGTGCATGTAGTTTAATTTTGAATTGTGCACCTGAAATGGCTAGAAAACCAGTTTAATGTATAAAATGTTCAAACGAACCCTGAATAATTCCAATTCTTTTACGACACACATATAGTTGCATGTTCACTTCCGATAAAAGGTCTAGCAAGTCAAACACTGTCCATTACCACTACGACCCCATTATGTAATTCGAATCAAGATGAAAAATCAAGTAGATCGCACACAGTTTATCATCACCAACCATGTGAGATGCAGCACAAAATATCCTGGAGCACCGTCGCTGTATAGTACGCCTATGGCTTACGCGAGAAGGTGCGTTGGCTACAGTCCACAGTCGGCGTCTCAAGCACACTAGCTCGCTCCCCAAATATCATTTCACTCTTCAATCGTTGCCGGTGAAAGATGGGCACGTGGACCCATGTCATGAGGGCAACTACGGTGGCCCAGTCCAGCGAGAGCGCGGTCGTAGTCACCATGCGCATGCTAACAAGGTGCATGAGCGCGGCCGCAATCTGCGACCGGGCGGCAAAGGCAGCCCAAATGACCGCTGCTGCTTCTCAGGTGGCGGCAGCAACATCTGCCTCGGGGATAGCAACTGGCGAGAGCGGCACAGCAGTTGTCCGTTCCGCGGCGGCGGCCTTAGCCCTGATGGAAGCCGCCCACGACGACGTCGAGGCCGCCCACGCCCAGATCGAACAAATCGAACGAAGCTTCTCTGACAATGGTCGGCAACCCACGGCCGAAGAGCTGGCAATCGCCGAGAGCGTTCGAGCAGCCGTCCGTTCCTTCACTGCATACCTTGCGATGACAGAGCCCGTCCAACCCAGATCATGTCCTCCCACACCCAGATCGTGGCGGCCTTTTCCAAAGAGATAGCGGACGTGGATGGCAAGATGCTTGCCGAGTATGGTGTGATGGATGCCATGGAGCCCCTTCCCTAGGAGACCGTCGGGCGCGAGCTGGACATGGAGGCGGCGGCGGAGATCGACGAGCACCAGCCATATTAGTACTCTTTGTTTTGTTTAATTAAGAGCGTCGGTCTTTAATTTGTTAGAGTAATGTTTAGGTCAGCTAGCTCTGTTTAATTGCTGAACTTGCTCGATTAAGAAGTGTGGGTGTGTTGTAGTCTCCTTTGTCTACCCAAATTATGCGATGACGTGGATGACCACTGTAACCATAGAAATTCGAACCAAAACTTTTGACGTTCAAACTCATCACACACGGGTTAAGCTATATGAATCATTTGTGATGTGCACATATCGTACACAGTTCTGAATAAGGGACCGTGTCTGATGACACTTTGCGTGCCACTTTTTTGGCTGAAGCGATTCCAAATTTTCGGCTTCGATGGAAATATCTACCTCCCCTTACCAAAAGCCACATTTCCCCTCTTTCCGCCTTCCGTTCCATGTTGAAACCTTCACTCCTTGCTTGTAGCGCTGCCTCCTCGTCGGCGACCCTCCTTCACGCTTCCCAGCCTCGTCTATCCAGGCAGGTAATCCACACCCGACCCCCATCCTCCTCCTCCTTCCACATCCCACTTGCCTCGACCGCCGGCGCGAGCGCGCCACCTTCCACCCAAATCACCGACCCCTTCACCAAATAAGCGCCGCCCTAAGCCATGGTGCACACAGTATAGCCAGGATCTCAAGGAGCATTTGGCAGCGGAGAAGCAAATCGCGGCTGCACGCGCGGATGAGGTCGTGATGGCTGCCATTCGTGCCAACCCCCAGATCTTGGAGGAGCACCTTGCCATTTGCTAGCTATGCCGGTTAAGCATGCTCGGTTTACCCGTTGCGTGTGCTGCTCCTGCCTTTCCCTCACAAATTCTAGTGAATTGTGCTATCTAATTTTACCATGCAATCTGTTGCTCTTGTGTATATGTTCTACATGTCATGCAGTGTGGTGCTCACTTATTAACTGTTTTGTTAATTAGTTGTCGTCTTCAATTAACTGTTTGGTTCAATTCTACAAATTTGATGTTTGATTCTTCAGGCTGCAATTTTGTATTGTCTTCCATGTGAGAAATTAAATCGAATTTATCTTTACAAAATACATGAGAAACGAATAAAATTTCTATATTTCCAAGTCGTCAAGCATGCTTGGTTTGGTTATATATTGTGCAATGTGGTGCTCAGTTAACGTTTGGTTCATTTGTGTTGTGGTGTTTAGTTAACTGTTTGGTTCAAATTCTGCAGTGTGATGTTCAATAGTTGTGGCTGCATGCTGTTATTGTATACCATGTGGGGAATAAATTGAATTTGGTTGTAGTAAATACATGAGAAACAAATACAATTGCTACAATTGGATGTAGTTAACTGTTTGGTTAACTGTCTGATCTTCTATTAGGAGTATGTCATATTGTGCAATGTGGTGCTTAGTTAATGTTTGGTTCATTTGTTGTGGTGTTTAGTTAACTGCTTGGTTCAATTCTGCAATGCGATGTCCAATTGTCGTGGGTAGAATTTTGTATTGTTGTGCATGTGAGGAAGAAATCGAATTTGGCTGCACTTAATACATGAGAAACATATACAAGTGCTATATTTCCTAGTTCCTAATCATGCTTGGTTTAGATAAATAGGTTTTCCGTGTGACTTGAATTAATCTGATGAATCTGCAATGTGCTTATTTTTCATCAACATATTTTACTGATAGCATGCGAACCCTTACTTAACCTAATGACTAACTACCTTATATGTGTTGCAGGGAAACAATGGGAAGCACTTAGGTTTACAATCGAGGTTAGCACGTGCATGGTCCGTTTTCCAATAGCACATTATTGTGCAATTGCAGGAACCATTCTAATATTTTGGTTTTTAACAATTTAGTCCTGCACATGTAGGTCCTGCTGTCAGAGATTTTGACCCACTGTTCGACCCTTTTTGCATATGGGGAAATGAGTTGTCCATGAATATCAATCAAATCAAGAAACTCAGAAAGATTGTTAGGATAAAGAAATTAGCGACAAAAAACAACACGATCTTTGTCTGCACAATGAAGAAGACATCAGTTCACTACAAGATGGTACTAACTATTATACCTTGCCTTTTTTATTCCTTTGCCCCATTTCCAGTATAGAGAAGATATTTATGCACATCCTTGTTTTCAGGCCTTTCCAAAGTAGTTCACTAATGATTACCTCTCAAACCACCTCTATGGTCAGGACGCGAGGAAGGTTTTCATACAACACCCACAGTTCAATATTAAAGTGTTCCTGAAGAGGATGAAGGACGGACGGTCAATCATCCACAGGCACTGGCCTAAAGTTGCAAAGATCTTCAACATGAATGAAGGCTCAATATTCGCCTTCCGCTTCAGCAGTTTTCCAGATGAGATGCATCTGTCTATATACCGTCTATGATGCTAATTTCGAAAGGTTCTACATGTTGCATGTGGAACTTGGTGCTGGTGCAGTTGTGTAATGGGGTAGCTGAGTGCTGAAGCTATATCATGTTGTACTCTGATGTATTTGAATTATTAAATTATGCTTCCTTAATATGGAAATGAAATATATTGTGTGCTTAATATGAATGTCAATTAGATTAATAAATGGATTATTAATAATAGGGCAATTAGCCTGCTAATGGCGAATTTGCCTGCTAATTGGGTTTTGCTATTGCAAACAGTTATTGAAAAAATACCGTGGGCGATGACCTCAGGCAACGCACATAGTTTCTAGGAATAAACCGTGTTAGATCAATGAACAATCACACACGACTTTCTCTGGAAAACTGTTTGCGTTAGGCCACCTTGCGCAAACATTTACCATGTAAAAAAGGTGTGTGATGGACAGCCTTTTCCACACAGTTTCTTCTATGGGCCGTGTGTGATACATTCAATAACGCAAACAATTTAACGGGAAAAATTGTGTGTGATGTACCTGTGAACGGATATGTTTTTCTTGGAGCGACTGTGTGGGATGTACATACGAATGGAAACGTTTAGCCAGGACTGACTGTGTGGGATGTACTTGCGACCGGAAACAATTTCGCATGTACAATTGTATTTTTTAGCTCTACTGTACGTATTTCCATATTTGAGCGCTCGCCGGTCGCACACGACCTCATTTTGCCAAGCGTGTGTGCCAGGAGGGCATATCCCCGACGGTTTCTGGGTCGTGTGGGAAGGACCCCCCCCCCCCCCTATCACCCACACTCACTTGGCGACGGTTCCAAATGCCGTCGCGGAAAGGTGTTAAAAACGTTTGTATAGCACCGACGCATACTAGTGGGTTCTCAAACCAAAGATGACAAAACTTAGATCCTTGCTTTATGCCTAGCTAAGGGCGTAAAACAATATCGCTTGTTGGGAGGCAACCCAATGAATAAAATTTATTTTTTTCTTTTTGCTTTCTGTTCTTGAGTGTTTGCACAATTATGCTACTGTTATGATTGTGTTTTTTGTGTTTTAATTAGTGTTTGTGCCAAGTAAAGCCTTTAGGATCTTCTTGGGTGATAGTTGTTTGATCTTGTTGAAAAACAGAAACTTTTGCGCTCACCAAAATATTCTTATTTTTAACCAGAGCGTGCTAAAATACCAATTATTTTTGCAGAAGATTAATATACAAATTTCTCAGGTCGTCCTAATTTTTCAGAATTTTTGGAGTTACAGAAGTATTCGAAATATCCAGATTGCTATAGGCTGTTCTGTTTTTGACAGATTCTGTTTTCTTTGCGTTGTGTGCTTGCTTTGATGATTCTATGGTTTTCTTTGATGAGTTTTTCCATAGAAAAGTTGGAATACAGTAGATATAATGCAAGAATAAAATATGAATTGGTTTGATACAGTACTTATAGTAGTGATTTGCTTTCTTATACTAACGGATCTCACAAAGGTTTGGTTGAGTTTTGTGTGATTGAAGTTTTCAAGTTTTGGGTTATCTTACGATGGATGAAGGAATAAGGAGTAAGAAGGGCCTAAGCTTGGGGATGCCCGGGCATCCCAAGCTATTATCTAAAGAGATCAAGCAACTAAGCTTGGGGATGCCCCGAGTGGCATCCCCTTTTTCTTCTAACGACCATCGGTATTTTACTCGAAGCTATATTTTTATTCGTCACATACTATGTGTTTTGCTTGGAGCGTCTTGTATGATATGAGTCTTAGCTTGTTTTGTTTTGTGTTTTAAGTCTTGATTCCTTGTTCAACACACCTATTTGAGAGAGCCAAAATTATGTCATGACTTGTTAGAATTGCTCTCTATGCTTCACTTAAATTTTTATGAGCTATGGATTTTCTCTAGTGCTTCACTTATATCTTTTTGAGCATGGTGCGCTTTAGTATTTTTGAAGAAATGCTCTCTTGCTTCACTTAGATTTATTTGCGAGTTAGTAAAATTTTCAAGAAATTCTCTCTTGCTTCACTTAAATTAATTTGAGAGAAAGAAATATTATGCTCATGATATTCACTTATATTTGTTTGAGCTTATCAAAAGCAACACATGAAAATTAGTCCCAAAGTGATAGATATCCAAGAAGGATATAATAAAAACTTTCATGAAGATCATTGGACAAAATAAACTTGATTCTTAGTAATAGTTTTGAGATATGATGATGTGATATGTGAGTCATGTTGATGAGTAATTATGCTTTAGTAAGAATATTGGTGTTAAGGTTTGTGATTCCCTATGCAAGCACGAAAGTCAATAGTCATGCAATGAAATTATATCCTACTTGTGGTGCATTATTCGGTGTTAATTATGCTTAATGCTCGCTTATGAGATTATTCGTTTCTTGGTTGGTCGCTTCTCAATATTTTGCTAGCCTTCATTTTGCACTAAGTATGATCTCTACTTGTGCATCCAAAAACCTTTAAACCAGTTTTGCCACATGAGTCCACTATATCTACATATATGCAGTTTTATTTTGCCATTCTAAGCAAATTTGTATGTGCCATCTCTAATTTTCAAAATAAACTTCTCTTTTGTGTGTTCGTACCGCTCGCGGAGCGGTGAGGGGTGGCTAATATTTTCCATGCTAGATGTGTTATTCGCACGATGAGTGTTTATTCACTTGACATTGCACGAGAGTAAGGCAAAGGTATTAGGGATGCCCGGTCCCGAAATGAAAAATGAGTTTACTTTATGTTTCCAAATAATAAATTCCTTGGAAAGTGTTGGTATGGAAGGCAACCGTGGATACGGCTAGCCATGGAAAGTGAAAGTATGGTGGGAAAAGGAATAAACTTTATTTTCTGTTTGGGAACCGCCTATGATATATCTAGCATGGAAAGTGTTGGGAACTCTAAGTCGTTTTCGTTGGTGGGAAAGGCATACCTCCCAAAATGTTTTTATCTCTCAATTTTCGCTTTGAGCTCTGGCACCTCTACAAATACCTACTTCCCTCCGCGAAGGGCCTTTCTTTTACTTTATGCAATTTTTATTTGGAATTTGAGTCTCCATCTTCTCTTATAAAAGAACCAACTAGGAGGCACTATGATCGTACTTGAGCATTGGGTGTAGCTAATATGCGAGTGTGTTTCATGAATGGATCAATGATTGAGTATGATGGGCTAAGGATAACTTATTTTAGCGTTGATATTTTGAAAGACATGGTTGCTTGTTGGTATGCTTGCGTATTTAATTTATCATGTCAAAACTAGACTATTTCTTTGAACAATATAAAAGTCCAAATGTCCATGCTATAAAGAAAAGAATATGAGATGACTTGTTAGGCAGCATTCCTCATCAAAAATTCTGTTTTTATCACTTACCTACTCGAGGATGAGTAGGAGTTAAGCTTGGGGATGTTGATACGTCTCCAACGTATCTATATTTTTTTATTGTTCCATGTTATTATATTATCAATCTTGGATGTTTTGTAATCATTTTATAGTCATTTTATATCAGTTTTTGGTACTAACCTATTGACATCAAGTGCTAGTTGCTATTTTCTGCATGTTTTTTACATCGCAGGAAATCAATACCAAACGAAGTCCAAACGCAGCGAAACTTTTTGGAGATTTTTTTTGGACCAGAAGACATCCAGTGGGACAAAGAAGTGCCTGGGGGTGCTCCAAGGGGAGCACAAGCCACTAGGGCGTGCCAGGAGGCCCAGGCGCGCCATGGTGGGTTGTGCCCTCCTCGGGTGCCCTCTGAACCGACACTTTGCTCTATAAATACCGCAATATTCCAGAAACCCTAGGGAGTCGACGAAAATCAATTCCAGCCACTGCAGAGTCCAGAACCACCAGATCCAATCTAGACACCATCACGGAGGGGTTCACCACTTCCATTGGTGCCTCTCTGAAAGTGCAACTAATCCCTGGGTGGTTTTGGTAATTCTTAACAACATATAGCTCATTGAACTAATATTCTTTCAAGATAATCATTTCAGAAACTTCAATGATTGGCATGGCATGGACTAGAGATGTGGACCCCTCAAAATGCTAAGGACACATATTGGCAAAAGCTCAAGACTCTACATTTCATTTTAGTGATCCAAGATCACATTGAGTCCATAGGAAAAGCCAATAATATTAAAAGGGGATGAGGTGTTGCTTAATGGCTTGCTTGCACAAAATGCTTAGTGATATGCTCCAAAAGCCCTCAACCACTTTCTCCACATATATCCTAAACCTAAAGTCAAAATCGGCGCCACCGAGTTCACTTGACATAGCCATAGCCAGAAACCCTAATTAGTTCGGTCTCACCGATAGGGATCTCGGTCTCACCGAGATGGGATTGCAAACTCTCTGTTTCCCTTCGTAACATTTCGGTCTAACCGAGATGAGCGATCGGTCCCACCGAGTTCGCAATGCAAACTCTCTGCTTCCTTTTCGTAATGTTTCGGTCTCACCGAAATGAGCGATCGGTCCCACCGAGTTTGCCTGACCAACTCTTCGTTTGCCTATTACTGGAATCGGTCTCACCGAGTTCATGTGATCGGTCTCACCGAGATCAAGTTATGCCCTAACCCTAACACATCGGTCTCACCGAGTTGATCTGGTCGGTCCCACTGAAAAGCCTAATGTTCACATGTTGAACCATATCGGTCTGACCAAGTTTCACCGTTCGGTCCCATCGAGTTTGGTAAATTGTGTGTAATGGTTAGATTTTGTGTGGAGGCTATATATACCCCTCCACCCATCCTCCATTCGTGGAGAGAGCCATCAGAACGTGCCTACACTTCAGCATTCATTTTCTAAGAGAGAACCACCTACTCATGTGTTGAGACCCAGACATTCCAATCCAACCACAAGAATCTTGATCTCTAGCCTTCCCCAAGTTGCTTTCCACTCAAATCATCTTTCCACCATATCCAAATCTGTGAGAGAGAGTTGAGTGTTGGGGAGACTATCATTTGAAGCACAAGAGCAAGGAGTTCATCATCAACACACCATCTATTACCTTTTGGAGAATGGTGTCCCCTAGATTGGTTAGGTGTCACTTGGGAGCCTCCGTCAAGATTGTGGAGTTGAACCAATGAGTTTGTGTGGGCAAGGAGATTTCCTACTTCATGAAGATCTACGCTAGTGACGTCCTTCGTGGGTGATGGCGATGGTGGGATAGACAATGTTGCTTCTTCGTGGACCCTTCGTGGGTGGAGCCCTTCGTGGACCCTTCGTGGGTGGAGCCCTCCGTGGACTCGCGCAACCGTTACCCTTCATGGGTTGAAGTTTCCATCAATGTGGATGTACGATAGCACCACCTATCGGAACCACGGAAAAAATCTCCGTGTCTACATTGCGTTTGCTCCCTCTAAACTCCTCCCCTTTACCTTCATATGCAATGATTTACATTCCGCTACTATACTCTTAGACTTGCATGTGTAGGTTGATTGCTTGACTTGTGTTAAGTTGCTAAAATACGCCAAGACTTAAAATTGGGAAAAGGCTAGATTTTTATTTGGTTAATTAGTCTAATCACCCCCTCCCCTCTAGACATACTTTCGATCCTACAAGTGCTCAGAGCTTTGGTCTCCATTTGCCTTGATTTTCATAGCTTTAGTGATCATAGCCTTGGTTTCACAACCTAGGAGAGTATGGCGTCTAGCGAGGGAAATTACTACTGTAGAGGTCCTTACTTCGATGGTAATAATTTTGCTAGGTGGAAGCATAAGATGAAAATGCATATTCTTGGACATAACCCCGCCGTTTGGGCTATTGTGTGTATTGGCTTGCAAGGTGAATTCTTCGATGGAAGGGAACCGAATCATGAAGCAACTACCAAAGAATTGAAGATGTTGCAATACAATGCTCAAGCTTGCGATATCCTCTTCAACGGATTGTGCCCCAAGAATTCAACAAAATCAGCCGTCTTGAGAATGCAAAGGAAATTTGGGATACTTTTCTTGATATGAACGAAGGTACGGACTCCGTCAAGGAATCCAAATTGGATGTGCTTCAAAGTCAACTTGACAAGTTCAAAATTAAGGATGGTGAAGGTGTCGTTGAAATGTACTCTAGGCTTGCTCTCATCACAAATGAGATTGCCAGCTTAGGAAGTGAAGAGATGACTGATAGATTCATCATCAAGAAGATCCTAAGAGCCTTGGATGGAAAATATGATACCGTGCGCACATTGATCCAAATGATGCCCAATTACAAAGATCTCAAGCCAACGGAAGTCATTGGTAGAATTGTTGCTCATGAGATGTCACTCAAGGATAAAGAAGAGCTTCACAATAAGTCTAGTGGTGCTTACAAAGCCTCATGTGATGCTCCTACATCATCAAGTGAGAAACAAGCCTTTAATGAAGAATTGAGCTTAGTGGTGAAGAACTTCAACAAGTTCTGCAAGAGTAGAAGCAAAGAAGGAAGTTCCAAGTCAAGGTCCTACAATGACAAAAGATCTTCTAGTCGTGAATGTAACTACTACAATTGTGGAAGTCCCGGACACTACTCCAATGAGTGTACGACTCACTACAAAAGAAGAGAAGAATCACCTCCAAGGGAGAGAAGGAGTAGAGATGATCGTTATGAACGAAGAACCTCTCGCAGAAGCAAGGATTCGGAAAGGAAGGACAAGTCATCAAGGAGCTATACAAAACGAAGGCATCAAGCTCATGTTGGTGAATGGGCATCCGGCTCTGACTCCGACCACAACTCCGACTCCGAATATACTCAAGATGATGGTGTTGCCGGTCTAGCACTTGTGTTAACCAACTCCTATGACATATTTGACTCACCAAATGAAGGAATTGGAAGATGCTTCATGGCTAAAGGCCCAAAGGTATCACACCCCGGGTATGTTGATTTCAATAGTGATGAAGATGATTTGCTAGGTGATGATGATTTACTTGTTGACAGCTCTAGTGATGAAAACTATGATGAACTTGCTAATAATCAAGATAAAACAAATGATGATGATAAGAAGGAGATTGAGCGTCTAACTAAAGAACTAAACACTCTTAAGTTAGCTCATGAAACTACCTTAGAAAATCGTCGAGAGCTTTTAAAGACTCGTGAGAAGCTACACTTTGAAAAGCTCAATCTAGAGCAAGAGCATGGGTTCTTAAAAGCAATCAATGATGATCTTCGTAAGAAAAGTTCTTCTTACATTGCCAAGTGTTTACTCTTGTCTACTTACATGCCACAAGTAAAGTCTAGCAACAAGAGTAAGAAAGATTCTTCTTCTAGTAGTAACAATAACCATGCGAAATCCAATATTGTTGCTTCTAGTAGTTCTCTTGATTCCACTAACGATTCTCTTAGTCGGGTTAGACTTGAGCAAGAAAATAGCTTATTGAAGGGAATTATAGAGAAAGTGTCGGCGCTCTAGGAACGGGGGTCCCCAGACTTGCCTGCCTGCGGCCCACGGCGTGGCTAAGTCAGCAGGCCGTACGGCCCATCTTCATCAACAAGGCATCCAAGACCCTCGCGAGGCGGACGATGCAGGACCTCCTCAGGAGCGGCCGAGCCAGGCAGGCTCACGAGGAGCGGAGATATCAAGGCGGGGCAAACCTCACGAGGCTCTCATGACGTGAGCCATGACGATCGACACCAGGCGGGCGCCAGGTGAGCGCCAGCGCGTGCAGCGTCCTTGTTTCCTCTTTGGTGCTAAGGAAGCAGGCGCAGGCGAGGAGTACCAAGGCATCAGGCAAAGGTTGCCATATCGGTGCAACGAGACCAAGACCAGAAGGACGGCAAGACGGAGGTCACCGTGGAGCCCAAGACGGCGTCACCACCAGAGCTTGTACTAGTTGTCCCCCTTCAAACTTGCCCGCCGTTGTTGGCTCCCTTCCCGCTCATTATTTGGGAAGAGGACCAGGGCCTCTATAAGTAGGTCTAGCCACCACAGTAGTAGGCATCGGATCCAGAGACACGCACAAGTCCGCAAGCACAAGAACACCTCAACCTCAGGAGGCTGTTCTTCCCCCTTGTACTATTCATCATCAGCCCAAGAGGCAATCCACCACCACCACACTGGAATAGGGTATTACACCACAACGGTGGCCCGAACTAGTATAAATCTTGTGTCTCTCTGTGTTGCGAGTTCGTCGAGTTCGTCCGCGAGATCTTAGCGAGCTAGGGCGTAGATCGGTAGGAGGGAAAGACTTCGCGCGCACCCCAGTGTTCGAACCTTAAGGGTTTGCCGGAACCCCACATCCAACATTTGGCGCACCAGGTAGGGGTGCGCCGGAGCTTCTTCTCCGCCGACCAGCTCGCCGATGCTCCACAGCCACGATGTCCGGCGACTCAAGGGCCGGCTCCGACCGCTGGGCAGCCTGGCCAGCCCGGGCAGCGCCGCCTGCCCATGAAGACCTCGACCCCGCGCCCCAGGCGGCGCGAGTGCCGCCAAACTCTGCCGGGCGCGGGCAGCGCGGCCAGGCGTCGTCCACCCTCACCCCGCGGCAAGTACGGGCCGCTGCAAGAGCAGCAAGCCATGCCGCAGCAACGATGCCGCACTCACGGCGGGAGCAAGCAAACATGCGAGCAGCACTCACCATGGCAAGGGAGCTGCTGCGATGCAGGCTGATGGAAAGCTGCCGGGATGCACTGCTAGAGCGTGTTGCCGAGCTGCTGGATGCAGCGGCGTCGGGAACACCACCTTTCTGCTATCGACTTTCTCCTCAGGCCACTGCAGGGCCACGCGGCGAGCCTCACCACAGCCGCGCGCCATCAACTACGCCCGGGGGCTTCGTCAACATCAGCACGGCCAGCGGCGTAGGGGCTCCGCCGCCCCCATGCCGCCCGTGACAAGCACGGGCGCAAGCGTCGCCCCCATGGTCCTAGCCGGATGCCATGCTACCATCCTCAGGACGCCACCCTGGGCCGAGCAACATGGAGCGTGGGGCACCACGGCGAGGTGTTCGGGGTGACGGCCCCGTAGGCCTACGTGCCCCGCATGATGGACCAAGAGTACGCACTGGAGGACGACCCCGGCTCATTCATTGGAGAAGATTGGGGAAAGGGGGCGCTAGGAGCCGAAGCTTTCCAAGAACCAACGGAGAACCACGACGATCGCGTCGGCAACGGCAACTACAGGGTGCCGCTAATCTCTCAGGAACAGGCTTACGCTAACCATGGGCTACAGATGAATCAGGTTGCAGCGTCGATCGACGACCCTGGCACGACAGCACCCCTGCCGACAAGGGAAACACGCTGGGGGCCGCCAGGAGGGAGCCAGGAGCAAGGCCCCTCCCAGCATCGCGCGACGCCTGGCGACACCCGGAGGTAGGCCCTCTGCCGGGGAGGCCTCGATGGCCCTTCCCCCGGCAGAGGACCTGTGGTCACCGAGGGCACCGCTGGCGTCCTCTTTCCCTCTTTTGTGTCGTCCCGGTGACCGGTCGGCTCAAAGGAGGTCAAGGGTGGCGCAAGGCGGGGCCCTCGTCTGGCGATATGAAGCAAGGCCGGTACCTGTGAAGAAGGCCCAGTGCCTGTGAAGCTCGCCGCCCGTGACACTCTCACGTAATAATGAGTTGGGGCTGTACACGCCCCGGAGTCTCAGGGGTGCCAGCCTCAGGCCCTGGGGCTCCCTCCCACGCCTAGTGGCAGCACTTAGCTCCGCGCTGGTGAGAAGACTTGAAGACCAGAAGACTAGACTAGGTGCCGGACGTGGCCTTTTGCTTTGGATCTCTCTTTCTGTAGCTTTGCTTTCTGGATCTGGATTTGAGTTGAAGCCGAGTTTTTATCGATGCGTGCGGGGGGGCCTTTTCTCGTTCGAGCAATTTCTTGCCTTTTGGATCTCGTTTTGTCTGGGACTCATGTCCGTCGCCTTCCCCTCACGAGCTCCTCTTGAGCGCGACTGCGCGAAGCACGCGCACACCAAGCACGCGCTAGCACTACAACTGGTGCTCACCTCTCGTAGGGCCCCTTCTGACGGGGCGACAAGCTCTGCAGGATTCTCAGAAACTCGACGCCTCGCGACCCAGCTCAAAGCTGGCGCTGACTAAGGTAAACCACGACAGAAAACTCGCATCTGGATGAACGAGTCCGCGAGGACACAAACTCACACCGCATAGGAAAGTAAAACTGCAATTTGCTTACATGAGGGGCTCCCCCTGTCAAAATGCTCTTACAAGTTTTCCAAGGGCCACGCCCAAGTTTTATGTGCAGGATTAAACAACAGGAGAACGTGGGGTCAGCCAGAAATGTCGCTCGCTGCATCACCCACGGACGCGTCACTCGCGTTGTCATCGTCTTCGTCGCCGCCATCGGCGACGCCCCCGACGCCGTCGTCAACCACGTCGCCTTCGTCTGCGGCGACCACCACCGCGTCATCCTTCGAGTTGAAGGCCCTGACCAACGCGTCCATGTTGTCCTCAACCCAACGCGCCAGGTCGCCCCGGACAGCCGTGGGTACGGGGGCGATGGCGGCGTCGAAATCAAAGTTGGGGTCGGCATTTAGGAGGTGGCTGAAGACACGGGAGAAAGTGCGCTCAAGCAGGCCACGACCCCTTTCCTCCACAAGCTGGCGAGCTCTGGCAGATCGAGCCTCCAGGCGCATCACCACCTCGGTGAAGAAGGTCAGGTGGCTGGCATAATCATTCGAGTGAGGGGCCGGCGCCTCCACGTCGCAAATGTGGCCCAGGGCGATATTGGCCCTGTTCCGGAGATCCTGAAGCATAGGGGCATGCTCACGCTCCAGCGTTCGTCGTTGGAGCACTTCCTCCATGTTTTGTCGTGCGACGGCCTCAGCGTCATCAACCCGCCTCCGAAGGGAACGCATCTCGGCACGGGCGGAGGCCAAGTCCGCCTGCGCCGTAACCAGGGCAGCGGCTGTGGCTTCCGCGCGCCTCTCAGCCTCATCCAACCTGGGCCTGAGGGCAGCAGCCCTGCCCGCATCCTCCATACCCGCGAGCTTCAGCTTCAGGTCGTACCTACCCTCCAAGTCTGCGCGAACCTCGGCCACCCGATGATTGACCTCCTCCTCGACTCTGGCCTCGCGAGCCCCGACGGCATCTTCTGCTTGAGCAACTTGACGCTCCCTCGTCTCCAGTTGCTCGAGCTCGAGGCTGCACTCCACGGCTTCCAAGGCCAGCACCTCGTCATGCTTCCGGACCTCCTCTTCCTCCACGGGCGTCCCCCTCAGTGATGCAAGAGCGGCCCTGCGCGCCTCCACCTGCTGCTCAAGGGATGCGCTTCAAGCCTGGAGCTCCCACGCGCGCTTCTCCGCAGCCTAGCAACGACGGTCAGCCTCGCGAGCCTCTTCCAAGGCTCGCGAGCGGGCTTCATGGGCGATCTCGAGGGACGCCTCGGCCTTCGCATTCTCAAGTTCGCGTTGATAGCGACCGAGGTTGATGGCCACCTTCAGCTTGCGCCGCTCCTCCACCAGCCGAAGACCTTCAGCCTCAAGGCGCGAGTCGATACCAGCGAGCTCTTCACCCAGTCGACTCATCGTGCCCATCACCTCCTGGAAGAGCTCGTGACGAATTACGCTCCGCCCGCGCTCGAGCTCGAACGCTCGGCCCACCTCGTCCTCCACCTCCAGGGCAGCGGGTGGGGCGCCAAGTGGCGCGCCACCTCTCGGCAGGGGGTTGGGGGCTGACGCCGCACCTGACGTCAGCCAGTCCTCACGAGAAGCCCGAGCCGATCGGGGCACGCTGCATGAAGAGGAGGCGAAGATCGAAGCCAACCAGCTGCTGTCCATGAGCAAAGGAGGGGTTTTGGGCACGCCCGCCAGGCTCCATGCCAGACCGTGGGGGAGGAGTGACCAAGCTGCGGGTTCAGCGCGCCACGAAGGCAGAGATGCTCCCCCAACCGACCCTGCTCCAGGGGCGGTAAGCAGACCAGGAACGCTCAAGGCCGATGGGGGAGTCGAGGAAGGAGGAGGCCGTTTCTCAGGAGGAGGAGCCGCCTCGATGGAAGGAGCCCTGAAGAACTGACGTCAGGAGATGGAAAACAGCACACAAGGAGCCACAGCGATACGATACTTACACGTCAACGGTGATGTACTTCCTCCACTTCAGCGGTCCAAAGATGTTGTTGCCGCTCGGGGATCCTCTCCTCTTGTGGAGCTCCGGAAATCAACCGCGGAGCCGGCCATATCGCTGGACGTGGCGGCCTGCATGGGGCGAAGAGCTTGGAGAGACAACTTCAGGGGAGCCCGGATGCGGCAAACAGCCGGGCACCGCCTCACCACCAACTCCCAAGGCTTCCGGGGCCTTAGCCTCAGGAGCCACACGCTGCGTCTCCTCAGCGACCGGTGTTTCAAGAGGAGGGTCGCAAGCTCCCGAGGATGACGCCCCAGGATCACCACTCAGCATGTGCTCCTCAGCACTTGGGCCACCAGCCTCCGTCAGCCCTCCTGCACCCCCACTTGGGGTGAGCTTGGCACCAGCGGCAAGGAAGGGAACCACGACGACGGGGTTCTCGCGGGGCCCCACCAGACCGATCGGCCGCAGCCCCCATTCGTCAAAGGAAGGCATGCTCGCTGCAAACTCGTCCTTGTTCTTGCAGCGATACAGCAGGCAATTCTTCCCAGGCATTTCGGTCGGCAAAGGGACACCCGTCAAGACCTTGAGCATTGTCTGCCGTGTCCCGAGAGGGAGCCCAGACTCCTGGAACCTCATGTGGTCCTGACTATTGAGCAAGGTCCACATTGGGCGAGAGTGGCGCTGAAGCTGAGCAACCCGGCGCTTGACGAACTCCTTCACCACTATAGGAGCGGTCACGCCGCGGTCCTTCAGCAGCCTCAGCCTAGCCCAGACAAGAGCAAGGCGGGGGCTCGAGAGCCTCTGGTGGCCCCAGCCGGAGTTTGGAATAGCGGGCCCCACCAGAACTTGGAGCAGAGGGCTGAGCACGCCGGCGTCAACAAACACCCATCGTGTGCGGAACTCACTCGTGGATGGAGGAAGTTCGAAGTCAATCCCCGCGCCCGCAGTCGCGGCCACGGCCTGGAGGCCCACGCACCCCGAGCTCTGTCGGGGACCGGTCAGATGCAAGGAGAAGAAATGGCGAAGCAGGGCCACGGAAGGAGCAATGCCCACCATGGCCTCGCACAAGAAGGCGAAGACGGCAATAAGGGTCACAGATTGAGGGTCGAGATGAAGCATGTGGATCTAATAATGCTCGAGCACCGTGTTGAAGAAGGCGGAGAAGGGAGGAATCAAGCCAGCCCAGAGGGCATCAATGAAGATCGGGACCTCAGTGGCTGCCCGATCCATGCGAGTGTGGGACGCGGGCCAAGCCGCCGTCTCTCCCCACTCGTTGAAACTGGAGGCAAGCATGGGGCGCACCTTGTCCATGGCCTCGTCGTTGAGCACCCGAGGCTGCCCGAGCGTCGGCTCAAGAGACGGAGGCGCAGTTGGCAACGACAGGGGTTTCTTCCCCTTTTCAGCTTGTTTCGGTGCCATGGCGATGAAGCAGGCGGAGCGTAAGCCGGATTGGCAGGGCAGAGCATGGCCTCGAGGAAGCAGGGAGATTGGAAGAGCCAGGCGTGGGAGAAGGAAGAATAACTGTGTAGGCCGCGGGGGCCGCATAGCTAGGCGGATTCAAAGGCAGCGTGGGGAAGTGGAGATGCCCACCTCCAATCAACTGCCATGCGTCAACCGAGGCCGCAGGCTTTTGGGGCCCGCGGTGCTCTGTACTTGACCCTTGGCTTCACCGCGAAGCCAAGCCTGAGCGCACCTTGGGCCCGGGGGCTACTGTCGGCGTTCTAGGAACGGGAGTCCCCAGACTTGCCTACCTACGGCCCACGGCGTGGCTAAGTCAGCAGGCCGTACAGCCCATCTTCATCAACAAGGCATCCAAGACCCTTGCGAGGGGCCAAGCCTCGCCAGGCGGACAACGCAGGACCTCCTCAGGAGCGGCCGAGCCAGGCAGGCTCACAAGGAGCGGAGATATCAAGGCGGGGCAAACCTCACGAGGCTCTCGTGACATGAGCCATGACGATCGACACAAGGCGGGCGCCAGGCGAGCGCCAGCGCGCGCAGCATCCTTGTTTCCTCTTTGGTGCTAAGAAAGCAGGCATAGGCGAGGAATACTGAGGCATCAGGCAAAGGTTGCCATATCGGTGCAACAAGACCAAGACCAGAAGGACGGCAAGACGGAGGTCACCGTGGAGCCCAAGACGGCGTCACCACCAGAGCTTTTCGCAGGCGAAGACCACTTTTGTCAGGATAGCTTGTACTAGCTGTCCCCCTCCAAACTTGCCCGCCGTTGTTGCCTCCCTTCCCGCTCATTATTTGGGAAGAGGACCAGGGCCTCTATAAGTAGGTCTAGCCACCACAGTAGTAGGCATCGGATCCAAAGACACGCACAAGTCCGGAAGCACAAGAACACCTCAACCTCAGGAGGCTGTTCTTCCCCCTTGTACTATTCATCATCAGCCCAAGAGGCAATCCACCACCACCACACTGGAGTAGGGTATTACACCACAACGGTGGCCCGAACCAGTATAAATCTCGTGTCTCTCTGTGTTGCGAGTTTGTCAAGTTCGTCTGCGAGATCTTAGCGAGCTAGAGCGTATATCGGTAGGAGGGAAAGACTTCGCGCGCACCCCAGAGTTCGAACCTTAAGGGTTTGCCGGAACCCCACATCCGACAGAAAGGTGTTTACAAGAGCCTTGCCGGAAGTAAGCAATTTGAGGAAATTGTACGCAAGCAAGGAAGGCACCGGAAGAATCAAGGTGTTGGTTTTGAACAAATGTTCAATGCCAATGGAGTTGAGTGGGAAGAAGATCAATAGCCCAAAACGAAGTTTGTTCCTCAACAAGAGAACTATGATCCTACGTCCTTCAAGGGGACACAAGATCAAGATGATCTTCCACCACAAGACCACACGCTAAAAGGCAAGGACAAGCTTCAAGAGGAGATTAATGCATTTGAAGAAGCTCCTAAGGCCTTGGTCAAGTGGGTTCCCAAGACTACACCAAGTTCTACTTCATCAAATACGACTACAACTCTAAGGATTCCCATCAAGATGATGTGGATCCAGAAGAAGAAGAACTGGAGAGTTCTTGAGGGTGACTCCGCCAACACACTTCACTCATATTTATTTCGGCAAGGACAAGTGCAATCAACTTTCACATCTTGCACTAGTTCAAGGAGTCACAAACCCTCTTGTTGGTAAGTCAAGGGACAAGGTAACCTAATGCTTTCATGGAAATCATCTTGTGTGTACTTCACTCTATGTCTATGGATATCCTTGTTTGTTGCACTACAAAAAAAATACACTTCCGTGATGATACGTGTTTGTCATAGTAGGTCACGTTTTCTGTCATGCATGTACATCCATGACGATTTTATGACAGAATCAAGATAGTCATACATGTGCTGTTGTAGAAGTGTTCCATGACATTACCAAAATTATCATCACAGAAGTGTCCACTTCCATGATGATAAATCACACGTCATAGAAGTGCTTTCGGCAAGGGTGACCGACACGTGTCATCAACCGTAACGGGTCGTCGTTAAGCTATCGGGTCCGGTTTTGGATCCGATAACCCGTTAACAGCCCGGACCAATCGGGATTTTCCACGTGTAAAATTCTCATTGGCCGGAGGAAACACATGTTGGCTCACCGTTGGGACAGATGTCATCCACTCATTGGGCAGGAGGCGCCTATGATACGTCGACATGTGGCATGGCCCAACAGAGGCCCATTCCGGTGAAAAGGCCGGCCCAGCGAAAGGCCCACCATGTGTTTTTCACACACTAGTGGGTTGGCCCGTTAACAGCCTGCCATGTTTTGGGTCAAATTGAGGCCCATACTAGATCAGGCCCGTTCACAGCCTGCCGAGTTTTGGTCCAAATTACGGCCCATATCAGATCATGCCCGTTAACAAGCCACTGTTCTTTTGGGCCCATTCTAAGACAGGTTTGTATTTCAGCCTGTTAAATGCCCGTTTACCAGTTCGGCCCGAAAATAGTTTCGGCCTGTTAGTGGCCCGTGGTCCATCTGGGACGTTGTCGGCCCGGTTTAACTTTAGGCCATTTTACGGCCCATGCAAAAACTGGGCTATTTCTTGTCCGAAGTAACTTTAGGCCTCTTAACGGCCCATAGTCTTCGTGGATAAATTTCAGCCCAACTGGCCTATTGGCCTGTTAATGGCCCGTGTAATAGTTAGGCCTAATTACAGCCCGCTTTGAATCCGGTCTGCTTACAGCCCATCTGATAATGGCCTGTGACACTTTTGGGCCTATGTCCCGCATGGATACCGGCCTACTTAATGCCCATAATTTTATTGGGCAAACAGGCCCAAGATATATTTTGGCCTGTTAACTGCTCGTCCTATTTGGGCCAAACATGGGCCTTAGGCAATTTCGGCCTGTATTGGCCCGTGAATTTTTCGGCTCAACGCTAGCCCAATCTAGGTTTTAGCATGTTAAAACCCTATGGTATTCTCTGGCCCAGCTGGCCAGAACTTTACTCGACCTGTTAAAGGCGGGAAACTACTACTATATGTTTAGACCTACTAATGGCCCAAGATGATTATAGGCCCACGTTTTGGCCCATATGAATAACGGGCCGGCCTGAAGACCGATAACACTGAGGTTGTCTCACGGCTACTGGTGAGTAGCTTCAACTCACTGTCTTCATCAAGACATGACCTTGGGGTCATCTCGCTCTCTTCAAGATGGTTTGGATCACTATCTTCCCAAAAGTTCTGCCTGGCATAAGAGATACGACTCTGAAAGAGAAACAAGGAGACACGTAACAGGTTTCACAATTATGTAAGCAAATAAATGGATCTGTTCTGCATAAGGAACATGTTTTTACAACTACAATTTAAAACTGGTAGTTGTTGCAAACATCCAATCAGATGTAAACAGCAAGGTAAACAACAGTGGAGGAAATGATGCCTATCCAAATCTATACTAGGACAAAGTTTGAAGGCTTGAGAAGGATGAACTTACATTACATGTTAACACGGGCTGGACAAAGCCCTTAGTACTCTGTTTTCATGACTAATAGATTTTTGCAATAAGTATGTGAGTTCTTTATGAGTAATGTTGAATCCATGGATTATACGCACTCTCACCCTTCCACCATTGCTAGCCTCTCTAGTACCTCGCAACTTTCGCCGGTGCCATACACCCACCTTATACCTTCCTCAAAACAGCCACCATACCTACCTATTATGGCATTTCCATAGCCATTCCGATATATATTACCATGCAACTTTCCACCATTCCGTTTATTATGACACGCTCCATCATTGTCATATTGCTTTGCATGATCATGTTGTTGACATAGTATTTGTGGCAAAGCCACCATTCTTATTTTCATGCATGTCACTCTTGAGTCATTGCCCATCCCGGTACACCGCCGGAGGCATTCATATAGAGTCATAAATTTTTCAAAGTATTGAGTTGTAAGTAAATAAAAGTGTGATGATCATATAGAGTCCGACCTCGCCCCGGACCAAGAGAAGGAGTTGGTGAATTTCCTGCGTGCGAACAAGGAGGTATTCGCCTGGGAGCCCAAGCAGCTGGTTGGGCTCCCATGGGGAGTGATCGAGCATCACCTGAGGGTATGCCCTAACGTGCGCCCGGTGAAGCAGAGGGCGCGACGGCAGTCCACGGAGAAGCAGTCCTTCATCGTCCAGGAGACCCGCAAGCTACAAGAAGCAGGTGTCATCCGCGAGGTGCGGTACCCGGAGTGGCTGGCAAACCCAGTCGTCATGCCCAAGAAAGGCGAGAAGGAACGTATGTGCGTCCACTTCACCAACCTCAACAAGGCCTGCCCTCAAGACCCGTTCCCCCTTCTGCGCATCGACCAGATCGTCGACTCCACCGCCGAGTGTGACCTGCTATGCTTCCTAGATGCCTTCTCGGGCTACCACCAGATCAAGATGGCGGTGTAGGACGTCGAGAAGACGGCCTTCCTGACCCCGTGCGGGGTGTACTGCTACACCTGCATGCCGTTTGGGATGCGCAATGCTGGGGCGACTTTCCAGCAACTGATGCACATCGCTCTAGGCCAATAGCTTGGGAGGAACGCTGAGGTCTACGTCGACGACATTATGGTGAAATCTCGGGAGGAAAGGACCCTCATTCAGGACCTGGAGGAGACTTTTGCCAGCCTGCACAAGGTGGACCTGCGGCTCAACCCGGAGAAGTGCGTGTTCGGTGTCCCCTCCGGCAAGCTGCTGGGTTTCCTCGTGTCACACAGGGGGATCGAGGCGAACCCGGAGAAGGTCAAGGCAATAGAAGACATGAGCCCGCCGTAAACTCTCAAAGAAATGCAAAAACTCGCGGGCTGCATGACCTCACTAGGGCGCTTCATCTCCAAGCTGGGGGAGCGCGCCCTACCATTCTTCAAGCTGATGAAGAAGAAGGGCCCGTTCAAGTGGACCCCGGAGGCCGACATGGCGTTTCAAGACCTCAAGAGATACCTAACCAGCCCACGGGTGATGGTAGCGCCTCGTCCCCTCGAGCCCCTGGTGCTTTACCTGGCCGCCACGCCTCATTCCGCTAGAGCAGCACTGGTGGCCGTCCGAGAAGAGCGCCAGGCCAAGGGCGTGCCGCACAATGCCGCACCTTCGGTTGGAATGGAGCGGCACCAAGATGGTGCCCCTGAAGCCACAGCGGCACTAGCAAATGACCAGGCTCCACAAGACGGTGCTCCTGGGGCCGCGGTAGCCCCAATGGGCGACCAAACCCCTGAGGTCCCCAGGCCTCAAGAGGCGCCCCAGCCTCCGGAGACCTCGGACTCCATCAATGCTCCCGCCTTCGTCGAGCACCCGGTGTACTTCGTCATCACGTTGTTACGGGACACCCGGGCACTCTACCCCATGCCGCAGAAGCTTCTACTCGTGCTCCTCATGGCCTTGCACAAGCTGCGTCATTACTTCCAAGGCCACCCTATTAAGGTCGTTTCAGCCTACCCACTGGAGAGGGTGCTCTGGAGCCCCAACGTTGCGGCAAGGGTCGCCGAGTGGAACATCGAACTGCAGGCGTTCCAGCTGGAGTTCAGCACCACCAGGGTCATCAAGGGAGCCACCCTCGCCGACTTCGTGGCGGAATGGACCGACACTCCAGAGCCCGAAGCAGGCGAGAACCGGTGCCTCTCGCGAGGAAGTAAAGCGCCAGATGGCTAGACCATGTACTTCGACGGCACCTTCGCGCGTCAGGGCATGGGGGCTGGAGCCATGCTCATCTCGCCCACCCAGGACAAGCTCTACTGCGCCGTGCAGCTCTGCATCCAGCAGGGCGAGAAGGTCTCCAACAACATTGCAGAGTACGAAGGCTTGATCGCCGGCCTTAAGGCTGCGGTGGCCTTGGGAGTGAAACGCCTCACCATCAAGGGCTACTCACAGCTCCTTGTCAACTTCTCCAACAAGGTATACAAGCCGAAGGACGAGCATATGGAGGCATACCTCGCGGAGGTACGCAAAATAGAGAAGCAATTCTTGGGCCTGGAACTGCAGCATGTGCCCCGCGACACGAACAAGGAAGCCAACGATATCGCCAAGAGGGCGTCCAGGCGCTAGCCCCAGGAACCCGGAGTCTTCAAGGAACGACTCTTCAAGCCTTCGGCAGCCCCTCCAGCTGTGGAACCAGCGCCACCTCAGGAGGAGCTCCCCCCCCCACCAGCCTCAGGAGCCCCCGCCTGTGGCCCGACCTCAGGAGCACGCCTGCTCCTAGTGCTCGAGCCCCAGGAGGGGTGCTGGACCGAAGAGTTCAGGGCGTACCTGATGCAAGGAACACTGCCAAAGAAGGAGGAAGACGTGGAGCACGTGGCCCGGCAGGCTACAGCATACTGTATTTAGGATGGTGAGCTGTATCGAGAACGGTCGAACGATGTTTCCTTGCAATGTATCTCCAGGAAGCAGGGGTGTGAGCTGTTGGCTCACATACACGGCAGGGACTGCGGGCATCATTCGTTGTCGCACACCTTGGTAGGCAAGGCATTCCGCAACGGATTCTACTGGCCCACGGCGCTCAACGACGCAACCGAGCTGGTGAGATCCTGCGAGGCATGCCAGTTCCATGCCAAGCAAATCCACCAACCGGCTCAGGGCCTTCAAACTATTCCGCTCTCGTGGCCATTCGCGGTCTGGGAGCTGGACATTTTGGGTCCATTCCCTCGAGCGCCCGGGGGCTACCGCTACCTCTACGTCGCCATTGACAAGTTCACCAAGTGGGCGGGGGTGGAGCCAGTACGTACCATCCCCGCCGGCTCAGGGGTCAAGTTCATCAAGAGCCTCATGAGCCGGTTCGGAGTCCCTAAGCGTATCATCACCGAGAACGGCTCGCAGTTCACTAGCAATCTCTTCAAAACATATTGTGCTAACCTTGGAACACAGATATGCTACGCCTCAGTAGCGCACCCCAGGAGCAACAGCCAAGCTGAACGCGCCAACGCGGAGGTCTTGAGAGGCCTCAAGACAAGAACCTTCAAGAAGAAGCTCGAGGCCTGCAGCAGGGGCTGGCACGACGAGCTCCAGTCCATGTTGTGGTCCATCCGCACCACCTCCACCAAGCCAACGGGCGAGACTCCATTCTTCCTCGTCTACGGAGCCGAGGCGGTTCTCCCTCACGAGGTCGAGCATCGCTCCGCGCGGGTCTTGGCGTTTGACGAGGCACGTCAAGACGCCATGCGGGGGATGGACCTTGTGCTGGGCAAGGAATGCTGCCAAGCCTCGCTCCGAGCGGCAAGGTACCAGCAGGCGCTGCGGCGGTACCACTGCCGCAGCATCCGCTCCAGGACACTCGAGGTGGGCGATCTCGTCCTGAGGCGGGTGCTCTCCAGGGAAGGGCTGCACAAGCTCTCCCCCATGTGGGGGTCCCCATCTAGAACGCCTGGAACATCCAGCACCTCCGGAAGTTCTACCCATGAAGCAAGGCCCAGTGCCTGTGAAGGTCTCTGCTCGTGACACTCTCACGTAATAATGAGTGGGGCTTTACACGCCCCGGAGTCTCCGGAGTGGCACCCTCGGGCCTCGGGGCCTCCCTCCCACGTCCTAGTGGCAGCACTTAGCTCCGCGCTAGTGAGAAGACTAGACTAGGTGCCGGACGCGGCTGTTCATTTGCTTTCTGTAGCTGGTTTGTAACCTTCTTAATGGAATTTGGAGTTCTGGTGTTTCTCGATTGCTTGGTTGAAGTTTTCCCTTTTCACCTCGCTCGCTTCTTTGTCTTGCATCAGGGAGGGCGGCAGTTGCCCTCCCTCGTACGCCTCGCACGGGGACTGTGCAGGTGCGTGCGTGCGCTGGGCCTGCCTAGACCGCGGACGGACGCACCTCGCCAAAGCCCTGTCGCCCCAGAGCTTCGGCTCCCTTGATCTTTGTGAGGTGCCCTCGAATGAGCTCGTGATTGGCGCACCCCCTGAGTCCGTGCCCCATGGTTACCGCGACGTGGTGCGCTAAGTCGTGATTAGCTCATGCCTGAGGGCTCGCGCAAGGAGGAACAAGGTGCCCGACAGATGTCCTAACAGATTATGCAGCTCTACGATGCCTCCTGAGGTTAGCGGCTCCCGAGTCGGCAACAAGGAGACCTCACCAGATGCCAGAAGGCGCGCCCTCACGAGATGGGAAACTACCCCGAGCGTACCAAGCTAAGTTATCCCTCTACGTCTACATGGAGCACAAATATCACAACACAAGAACAATAAACATAGCATAATGGCATGGATACCACGGTTCATTACATGCCCCAGTAGGGCCATCTACTTTTTCAAATGCAGGAAGAAAGGAAAGGTTAAACAAAGTGGGTGCACGACCGCGGCGCTCCTTGAACTCAGCCAAAGCCTTCCTCGCGCTTCACCAGAGCATGGCGACGGGACGACCCGCCACCATCCTCGAAGCGAGCTCAGCAACGTGGCGGCTCATCATAGCCGCCGCTGCTGGAGCTCTCGCCGGAGGAGGAGCCGCCGCCGCTGGACGAGCCACAGCCGTCGCCAAGGGTGAGCTCGCCCTCAGCGTCGTCACGGCCGTCGTCAAGGCCAAGCTCGCCATCACCACCGCTGTCCTCGGGCCAGCACCATGCACGACGATAGTCTTCCCCAAATACCCTCAGGTAGAGGGTCGCGACGCCCTCGTACTTGAAGTGGAGGGTGCACCGTCTACTCAGGCCGCGCGCGCGGGCGAACATCTGCCAGCCGCGGGCCAGGACCGCGTTGCCCACAGCGGAAACCTCCACCACGGCCCACGAGGCTCTACTGCAGCAGCCGTCTGCCAGCAGCCAGAAACCGTCGAGACCCGCGGTTGGCAGCTCGCTGGCAAAGGAGCGCAGAAGCTGGAGCCAGGTGCCGGCCGGCTGCTCCGACCACATGACAAACTCCGGGAGCACCTTCGCCGAGTGGAAGCGTGGCCAAGGGGGGCGGGCGACCACGGCGCGCCTCCCCTTGGCACAAGGGCCGCTCCACCGTGAGCGGCCCTCGCCATGGGAGGGGGCACCGCTACGGCCACCTAGGACGATGCCGGACCCCGAATGAGTACGTTTGTGCCCCCAAGGAGCAACGGTAGGGGTCGTAGCGTGCTTGCGGGGGCGACCACACCCCCTCTTGGGCGGTGGCGAGCTGGGCCCCTCCTGGCGAGCCTTCCCTTTCTCCGCGGCTGAAAACCTCTTCGTTCGTGCCATGAGTGTCGCGGGAAGACGTTAGGCGAAGAGGAGGAAGAGGAAGCAGGCGGCGAGGAGAAGGAGATGAGCAACAGGGGCTCCGCACCTCTCCTCATTTATAGCCGAGAGGAGGCCAACCGTCGACCTCCATGATCGCACGCAATGATGGTTTTGTTTTGCATGCAGCAGGGTCTCATCAAGTCGAGGACTGTTTCCGAGGCAGGGTGGGGAAGCGGAGGCGCCCACGTCCCATCAATCGCCACGCATCGACCAAGGCCGCATGCGGTTGGGGCCCGCGGTGCTCCGCACTTGCCCTTTGGCTTCGCGTCGAAGCCAAGTTCGAGCGTGCCTTGGGCCCGGGGGCTACTGTCGGCGTCCTGGGAACAGGGGTGCCCAGACTTGCCTGCCTGCGGCCCACGGCGTGGCTCCACCAACGGCCCGGTACGGCCCAGCTTCAGCAGCAACTACTCAAGACCCTCGCGAGGGGCCAAGCCTCGCCAGGCAGACGACACCAAGACCTCCCTGGGGGCGGCCTCGCTAGGCTGGCTCCCGAGGAGCAGAGATATCTATGCAGGGGGGCACCTCGCAAGGTTCACGTGACGTGAGCCGTGACGACCAAGGCCAAACGGGTGCCAGCGGGCGCAGTGTACCTGTTTCCTCTTTGGTTCTAAAGAGGCAAGCGCAGGCGAGGAGTCCCGAGGCATCGGGCAAAGGTTTCCATATTGGTGCAACAAGACCAAGACCAGCAGGACGGCAGGACGGAGGTCATCGCGGAGCCCACAGCAGGGTCACCACCAGAGCCTTTGGCAGGCGAAGACTACTTTTGTCAAGATAGCTTGTACTAGCTGTCTCCCTTCAAAATTGGCCGTTGTGGGATCCCTTCCCGCCTACATTTGGGAAGAGGACCAGGGCCTCTATAAATAGGACTAGCCACCACCGTAGGAGGAGAGGAATCTGGGATCGGATCCATTCCACCCTCGCATCCACCAGCTCATCGAGCTCAAGAACACCTCTCCCCCGGAGGCTGTTCAACCACTTTACTATTTCATCCTGAGCCCTCGAGGCAATCCACCACCACACTGGAGTAGGGTATTACACCACACGGTGGCCCGAACCAGTATAAACCTCTGCGTCTCATGTTCTTTGGGGCTCGATGAGCTAGTCCATGGAATCGTTGGGTAGGCAGGCTGGGGAGAAAGAGTTCTTCGTGCGCACCTCAGAGTTCGAACCTCTCAAGGGTCTGCGGAACCCTAAATCCGACAAGAGCATTGTCCCACGTGAGGAAAGGATGATGGAAGCTATGATTCCCTCACGATTTGAGATGAGTCTCCGGACTTTACAAAAAAAGAGTCCAAGAAGCCCACCATAAAAAATGAGAGAAAAAGTGAGCAGGGGCAATGTTACTATCCTTTTTCCACACGTGTGCTTCAAAGTAGCACCATGATCTTCATGATAGAGAGTCTCCTATGTTGTCCCTTTATATACTAGTGGGAATTTTTCATTATAGAACTTGGCTTGTATATTCCAATGATGGGCTTCCTCAAATTTCCCTAGTTCTTCGTGAGCAAGCAAGTTGGATGCACACCCACTTAGTTTGTTTTTGAGCTTTCATAAACTTATAGCTCTAGTGCATCCGTTGCATGTCAATCCCTACTCACTCACATTGATATCTATTGATGGGCATCTCCATAGCCCGTTGATACGCCTAGTTGATGTGATGCTATCTCCTTCTTTTTGTCTTCTCCACAACCACCATATTCTATTCCATCTATAGTGTTATGTCCATGGCTCACGCTCATGTATTGCATGAAAGTTGAAAAAGTTTGAGAACATCAAAAGTATGAAACAATTGCTTGGCTTGTCATCGGGGTTGTGCATGATTTGAATATTTTGTATGATGAAGATGGAGCATAGCCAGACTATATGATTTTGTAGGGATAGCTTTCTTTGGCCATGTTATTTTGAGAAGACATAATTGCTTTGTTAGTATGCTTGAAGTATTATCATTTTTATGTCAATATTAAACTTTTATTTTGAATCTTATGGATCTGAACATTCATGCCACAATAAAGGAAATTACATGGATAAATATGTTCGGTAGCATTCCACATCAAAAAAATATGTTTTTATCATTTACCTACTTGAGGACGGGTAGAAATTAAGCTTGGGATGCTAGATACGTCTCCAATGTATCTATAATTTTTTTATTGTTCCATGCTATTATATTATTTGTTTTGGATGTTTTATATGCATTAATATGCTATTTTATATTATATTTGGGACTAACCTATTAACCTATAGCCCAGTGCCAGTTTCTGTTTTTTCCTTGTTTTTAAGCTTCGCAGAAAAGGAATACCAAACGGAGTCCAAACGGAATAAAACTTTACAATGATTTTTCTTGGACCAGAAGACACCCAGGGGACTTGGAGTCCAAGTCAGAAGAGTCGCGAGGCGGCTACAAGTGTGGGTGCGCCCCCTACCTTGCCACCTCCTTGGGACTCCTCTGAGCTAGCCCTTGGCCCTATATATTCACATATATTCCAGAAACACCAGAAGCATCCACGAAAACACTTTTCCACCGCCGCAACCTTCTGTTCTTGTGAGATCCCATCTTGGGGCCTTTTCTGGCATCCTGCCGAAGAGGGATTCGATCACGGAGGGCATCTACATCAACCGTATTACCCTTCCGATGAAGCGTGAGTAGTTTACCTCAGACCTACGGGTGCATAGCTAGTAGCTAGATGGCTTCTTCTCTCTCTTTGATTCTCAATACCATGTTCTCCTCGATGTTCTTGGAGGTCTATCCGGTGTAATCTTCTTTTGCGGTGTGTTTGTCGAGATCCGATGAATTGTGGATTTATGATTAGCTTATCTATGGATATTATTTGAATCTTCTCTGAATTCTTATATGCATGATTTGATATCTTCGCATTTCTCTTCGAATTATCTGTTTGGTTGCCAACTAGATTGGTTTTTCTTACAATGGGAGAGGTGCTTAGCTTTGGGTTCAATCTTGCATGATTTCACCCAGTGAGAAAGTAGGGGTAGCGAGACACGTATTGAATTGTTGCCATTGAGGATAAAAAGATGGGGTTTATATCATATTGCATGAGCTTATTCCTCTACATCATGTCATCTTGCTTAAGGTGTTACTCCGTTCTTTATGAACTTAATACTCTAGATGCATGCTGGATAGCAGCCGATTTGTGGAGTAATAGTTGTAGATGCAGGCAGGAGTCGGTCTACTTGTCGGTGGAAACGACACCTATGGAATCACTGGGATCCCTACTATGGTTGGCGGGCGCGGGGTTGTGCAAAGAGCGGGTCTGGTAGAAAGCACAAAGATCGTTTACCCAGGTTCGGGCCGCAAGGATGTGTAATACCCTAGTCCTGCTTTGGTGTATATTTGAGTGTTCCTGAGTTCTCGAACTAGCTGTGGTGCGTGCGTCGTCCAAAAGATCCGAATCCTTCTCCAGTACGCCTCGGGCCTCCTTTTATAGGCAAAAGGGGTCGCCACAGTGGCACACAAGAGGTGGAAAGGTATACAGTGTACAAGCTTATCGCCTATCATTATGGGATAAGGCGCATTAAATGCGCTCCTTAGGTGTCCCGTTGCTTTATTGGGGACGGCAACGAGGCTCGTCCCGTCCGTCGCCGCTCTACCTCGCTCCGACACGCGTCCAGGCCATCGAGGCATGCAGCGCCACATAGGCTGGTAGGCTGCTGAGATGGCATGGTGGTAGGGTCTTCACGAAGATCTACATGCCACCACGTAGGTGCTTGCTGAGTTGGCCTGGAGGCCGCACATCGCCATGCAGGTGCCTGCCCAGCTGGTTGGGCTGGCAGCTGTATGGGAACGGCGGTGGAGCCTTGGCAGACGTGGGTCTGGCTGTGGCCCCGCAGGTGTCCTCGGCAAGGGTCTTGCCGTGGCATCGCGGTTGTCCCCGGCAAGGATCTTGCTGGGGGTCTCGTGGATTTCCTCGGCAGGGATCTTGCCGAGGATTGTCGTCTTCTGGTCCTCATCTGATCTTATGTGCTTATGATCTTAACAAAGATCTGCATGCCACCATGGAGGTGCCTCCCGAGCCTTGGGTCCAGTGCGGTTGATGGTGTTGGAAACCCTTGGGCTCAAGGGTGGCACGCTCTGCTGGCGTTGGGCAAGTTACCCCGGCAAGGTTCTTGCCGGAGCTGCGGAGGCCGCCCCCGGCAAGGGTCTCGCCGGGGGAGTCCACCTCGCCCTCTTGCTCTTTGTGTCTCTGGTCATGGCGTTGCTTTGCCCGTCTTGTGTCTTTGGCTTCCCTCCTCTGCCCTACTAAGTGTGGCAGCAGGTGCGGCTCTGACTGCCCATGTACAAGTAGAGGGGTAAAAAGAGGAGCCCCTACTTTTGTACACCGACAGGAGCCCCCGGGCCTGGGCCACACATAAGCGCAACACTTGTTGAGCTGGGCCTAGAACGGTGCGCGGGTAGGCGGGGCGGAGTTTTACCGTAGAAACTCCTTCGCTCGCTGCGCTTCCCCACGACCCGCGTTGAATGCATGACATGGGGATCGTGCATGGAATGACCGCAGCATGCTTGCGTCATCCGTGGTGAACAGTAAAGAGGCGGCTTGCGTGTTCCCTCGAAATGGCAGAGCCGCCGCTCATTTACTCTCTCTGCCTTGGAACCGTCATTCCACATTTCCCACTATGCCTGCTCCTTACGCCACATGCACGGCGCGGGGTAGGTGACAGACGCATGGAATATGGGAGGGCGCGCGGGGGCTGATACTCACGTTCCTCCGATTGGGCGGGGAGGGCGGTCGATGGCCTCGCCTGCTGGCACTTTAATGAGCCGGATTCGAGCGGGCTCTTCAGGGGCATAAGGCTAGTCTTTCGGCCTCCCCTTCCCAACTATAAAAAGGGAACTCAGGGGTAGGAGGAAGAGCATCTCCCTGCGTCTCCCCTTTGTCTCCATCCCCACCCACGGTCATGGCGAGAGGGCGTGGCCGCGGCCGTTCTTCTGCGGAGGCGACTAGGTCCTCCTCCCGCCAGAGAGTTGCGGCGGCCAAGGAAAAGCTAGATGCTCAGGGTGAAGGCCATGCTCGAGGCAGGGCCGCTGGACGGGGCCGCGGTCGGCGAGGCGGTCGAGGCAGAGGTGGCCGTGGAAGGGGGATGCCTGCGCTGTCTCCGTCTCCATCGCCATCTCCTCCGCCAACTCTTCCTGCTTCGCCGAGTGGTCATGTCAGGGACTCGGCGCTCGAGTTTATCCTGCAGCTGCTTGGGCCGCTGCGCCGCCGCCTTCATCTTCCCCGGGCGTTCGTGAGGGTGCTGGAGATCGACCAGCCACTGCGGCTGAGGCTTCACATGAAGGGGTGTTGCCATGGCGACATGTGGGTGAACACGGGGTTCCCCGCCCCTCAAGTGATGCTCCTTCGCCAGGGCTGGAAAACCTTTGCACGTGCCCATTGCTTGATGGATGGGCACGTCCTCTGCTTCAAGCTAGCCGAGAGCGACCTGCTCTCCGTCAAGGTCTTCGGGCGCTGGGGGCACAGGCTAGGGTGCTGTGCAGAGAGCTCGACTGATGGCGAAAGCTCCTCTTCGGGCAAGAGTGACAAGGAGGACAGCGACAGCGACGACGAGGGTAGCGGGCGGGAGGATGACGGGTCCGACTAGGCGTTGGACACACCGTCCCTGGGCGACGCCGGCAGCACCATCATCTGCATCGCCAGCTCCTTGAACTTCTCAGGGTCACCTCCTTGGGCGGTTGGCGTGGGAAGGCCGGGGAAGATGAAGAAGGCGGGTAGCGGGCCGTCAAGTCGGAGTACGCGGGCACCGACGCCTTCATCGCGTATTGTCGGCCACTTCCTCAACTTTCGGCTCTTCTCCCGGCACCATCATCACAAGCCCTCTTCTGGACGGCCGCTGGGATGTTCTTTTGGTGTCTTCTGCTGCTCCTACCTCGCCTAGGCACTCCTTTTGCCCTTCTGTCATCTTGTTCCGTTTCCTGAGGAGAGGGACAAGAAAGGGATTACAGGCATCTTATCTCTTTTTAGTTTTTAAGCCTACGGGCCTTTGTAAGATTTAAATCTCGTAACCCCCTTGCTCATGTATGCATTCCGTACGAATTGTACTTGTTAGCAACATATTAATGAGGAGAAGGGTGTTTGCCAGGTTTTGTTCGTGCGTGGGCAAGGGCCACACCAAGTAACGAGTCCTCGTTATCTTCAGATAAACACCGTACCCCGGCAACAGGCCTTGCTGTCTTCCTACTCTATAGCTCGGCTACACTCACGCCCTTGGTAGAGGTAGGGGCCGAGTAGGATTAGGCCCTTCGCTCGTCCCATTCCCACCGCACTACAACCAAGTTCCGGCCCAAAGTAAGGTTTTCGGACACAGACAGAGAGAGCAAGATGGTATGAGAGCGAGCGAAGTCTCATACGTTCAAGTTTCATACGGAGGCACAGAGCGGGGGGAAAAGACTTATCTGATGTCGCAGCCCCCGACAACTTTGGCTTGCCGTGACCGGATCCTTAGACCTGCAGCCCCCGGCAACCTTGGATTGTCGGGGTCGGGGCTTCGGCCTGTTCTCTTTCTTCCCAAATAGCTCAGCAAAAAATGTCCACGCACCCTGCAAACAAAAAAGGACGGGAAGGAACAGAGAGATGCATACTCGACCTCTATGCTAAGGGTTAGTCGCGCCAAGCACTATCAACCCTAACACACAGAGAGACTCAACCTAGCATGCATGCTAAAACTTAGGGCGCCAGCGCTTCATTTATTTATGCTCAGGGTCTGCGCCTGGCTTTGCACAAAGGGTTACATGCCTTGCCGGCAAGTATTGCACAAAAGGTGGTTTGCCGGGGAGCCGGGCAACATGGGTAAAACTTGCGAAGATGTTCGATGTTCCAGGAGTTGCTCACTGGAATACCATCTTCGGTCTCCAGGCGGACTGCGCCGGGCCTGGTGACTCGTATTACCCGATAAGGGCCTTCCCACTTTAGCGTCAAATTGTTGGAATTCTTGGCCGACTGAACATTCCAAAGAACAAGGTCGCCTTCCTCAAAGCTTCGGGCATGAACCTTGCGGCCATGGTAGCGGCGCAAGGCTTGCTGGTAGCGTGCTGCTCGCACAGCCGCCCGAAGACGATCTTCCTCAAGGAGTGTTGCGTCATCTTGTCACAACTGCTCTTGCTCAAGCTCATCATAAGTGAGCACTCAAGGTGACCCGTACGTGAGTTCCGTGGGGAGAACTGCTTCTGCCCCGTAAACGAGGCAGAAAGGTGTCTGGCCAGTGGCTCGATTTGGTGTCGTTCTGATTGACCAAAGAACCGCCGGCAATTCATCAATCCAGCACCGTCCGCACTTGTGTAGCCTGCCAAAGTTCTTGTCCGGAGGCCTCGCAATACTTCAGCATTCGCCCTCTCAGCCTCGCCGTTGCTTCGTGGGTGTGCAACAGAAGCAAAACAGACCTTGCTGCCGAGGTCCTGGATGTACTGCATGAAGGTGCGGCTTGTGAACTGCGTGCCGTTGTCGATGATGACTCTATTTGGCACACCAAAATGGCAGACTAGTCCCTTGAAGAATTTGACGGCCGACTGTGCTGTCACCTTTCTCACTGCCTCCACCTCCGGCCACTTTGTGAACTTGTCGATTGCGACGTACAAGTACTCAAAGCCCCCGACAGCACGGGGAAAGGGGCCCAGTATGTCGAGCCCCAAACCGAGAATGGCCAGAAAAGAGGGATTGTTTGGAGAGCTTGAGCTGGTTGATGAAGCTTCTTTGAATGGAACTGGCATGCTTCACACTTGGTTACTAAGGCCGTTGCATCCTGGAGGGCAGTGGCCCAGAAGAAACCTTGTCGGAATGCCTTGCCGACAAGGGCTCTCGACCCTATGTGGGAGCCACATATGCCTCCGTGTATCTCTGCCAACAGCTCCAGTCCTTCCTCCCGGGGAATGCACTTCAATTTCACACCGTTTGGTCTTTTTCTGTACAGAACGTCGCCGACGAACTGATACATGGCAGACTGACGGGCTACTTTCTCCGCTTCTTCCTTCTCCTCAGGGAGTTCCGCTGTTTGGAGGAATCGGACGGTATGATGTGCCCATGCCGGAGCCTAGGGCTCGACGGCAAGGACCAAAGGCATTTCCTCTGCCATGGGAGCGGCTGTTTCTACGGCCAGGGCTTGATGCCCTGCCGGAGTCTATTGCCCCATGGCAGGCTCAGTGTCCACGGCAACATCTTTGCCGGCGGCTCCTGGGAGCTTGGCGGGAAAGTACTTGCGGGGGCCTGATTTCCTCCGCTTGTTCTGCCCTGTCAATGGTTCAACGGATGGTTGAGTTAATCGAAGCACAAAAGTACCTGGTTCCACAGACAATTTGAAGGCAGCGCATTTCGACAAGTAGTCGGCGATGCCGTTTTCCACTCGGGGAACATGCTCCGCTTGTATACCGTCAAAATGCTCTTCCAGCTTCCTCACTTCATCTACGTAGGCTTCCATCAATGGGCTTTGATAATCTTTGTTAACTTGCTTGACGACAAGCTGTGAATCACCCCTGACGATGATCCTCTTGATTCCGAGGTCTGCTGCGATCCTGAGACCGGCAAGCAATCCCTCGTATTCAGCAGTGTTGTTTGTTGACATCTCCCTGGGAAAGTGCATCTGGACTACATACTTGAGGTGCTCTCCGGTGGGTGCGACGAGCAGCACACCAGCACCGGCGCCTTGCAGCAAGAAAGCCCCGTCAAAGTACATAATCCAGTCGCGACTTGTTTCCTTGCCGGGGAGAGCGGTCTCCTGAATCTCTTCGCCGGGCGTTGAGGTCCATTCCGCAATGAACTGCGCCAAGACCCTACTCTAAATTGTCGAAGGGCTTTCAAACTTCAAAACAAAGCTCGACAGTTCCAAAGCCCATTCCACAATCCTCCCGGTTGCGTCTGGGTTATGCAATATCCTTTGCAACGGGAAGCGGGTGACGACGGTGATTTCATGTGCTTGGAAGTAATGACGCAGCTTCCTCGAGGCCATAAGGAGGCCGAAGAGCAATTTCTGCACACCAGAGTACCTTGACCTAGCCCCTTGCAAGAGGGAGCTGGCAAAGTAAACCGGGTGCTGCATCATCTTCTTCTTCTGCACTATTCCATTTCGTTGTGTCGCTTCTGCTTCGCCAGCGTCAGATTCTGCCGGGGGCCTTGCCTTACTGGCACCAGGCCCTGCCGGGGGGAGCTCTGGTTTGCCATCCACCAGCCCTGCCGTTGCCACTGCCTCTTCGTTGACCTCCCTCTGTGCCACTAGCGTGACGCTGACCACTTGGTTCATTGCCGCTAGATATAGCAGCAACGGTTCTTGTGGTTTAGGCGCAACCAGGATTGGCATAGAGGAGAGGTACTTCTTTAAATCCTGCAGGGCTGCCTCGGCCTCTGGGGTCCATTCCATTGGGCCCGCCTTTTTCAAGATTTTGAAAAAGGGAAGGGCACGTTCAGCAGACTTGGATATAAATCTGCTCATGGCGGCAACGCAGCTAGCGAGCCGACGTACATCCTTGATCCGCCTAGGTGCCTCAATCTGCTCAATGGCCTTGATCTTGTCTGGATTCGCCTCGAGCCCATGCTGTGACACAAAGAACCCGAGAAGTTTGCCAGACGGAACGCCGAAGACACACTTCTCAGGGTTCAGCTTGAGGTTGATCTTGCGCAAATTTGCAAACGTCTCTTCTAAATCTTGTACAAGTGTTGCCCTGTCCTTGGTTTTGACCAATATGTCATCCATATAAGCTTCCATATTTCTATGTAGCTGGAGCTCAAAACCAATTTGGACTACTCTTGCAAACGTTGAGCCAGCACTCTTCTACCCGAAAGGCATACATAAAAAACAATACGTACCACATGGGGTGATGAATGTTGTCTTCTCTTCGTCTTCTCTCGTCATGAAGATCTGGTGGTATCCCGAGTAAGCGTCGAGGAATGATAACAAGTCACACCCGGCCGTGGAGTCAACAATCTGGTCGATGCGCGGTAACGGGAAAGGGTCCTTTGGACAAGCCTTATTGATTCTGTGTAATCAATACGCAGCCTCCACTTCCCATTTGCCTTGTGCACCACCACCGGATTGGCCAACCACGTCGGATGGAGTACCCCTCTCACCAAGCCTGCCGCTTCCAACTTCCTGATTTCCTCTGTGATGAACTCTTGCCGTTCTAGAGCTGGCTTCCTGACCTTCTGCTTGACGGGTCGCGCATGAGGACAGACAGCAAGATGGTGCTCAATCACCTCCCTGGAAACGTCGGGGATGTCGGATGCTTGCCACGCAAACACATCGACATTCGCCCGCAGGAAAGTGACGAGCGCGCCTTCCTATTTGCTATCGAGGGTGGAGCTTATGATGAAAGCCCCTCCCGTGCCATCCTCCTTGACGGACACCTTCTTGGTCTCTGGTGGTGCAGCTCTGGATTTCTTGCTCTTGCCGGTGGAGCTCTCTGGCACGTCCTCGACGGGAGCAGTACACTCCGAAGAGGTGCGCTTGCCGGAGTGGGTGCGAGAGGCCTTACGGGTCTTCTTCCCCCCCCCCCCCGGGCTTCAGCGGCAGTCACTGCAACTGCCTCTCGGTAGAGTTGGTCAACGCAGATCAGCGCATCCTTCTTGTCAGAGGGGACGGTGATGATGGTCATCGGCCCAGGCATCTTCAGCGTGTTGTAGGCGTAATGTGAAGCCGCCATGAACTTGTCTAGTGTTGGGCGGCCGAGGATCCCGTTGTAGGGCAAGGGGATCTCGGCTACATCGAAAACAATCCTCTCCGTCCTGTAGTTCAACTCGCCTCCAAACGTCACGGGCAGCGTGACCTTACCCTTCGGCTGACTCCTTCCCCGGTTGACCCCTTGAAATGTGCCCGTCTCTTCGAGGTCTCCATCGGGAATCTGTAGCCTTTTAATCAAAACAGGCGAGATCAAGTTCAGACCGGCCCCACCGTCAACTAGCATTTTTGTCACCTTGAGGTTGCGTATTGTTGGCGAAACCAACAACGGCAAACACCCGACCGCGGTTGTGTGATCAGGGTGGTCCTCGGTGTCAAAAATGATAGGCGTGCTGGACCACTTCAGTGGCTTTTGAGCATCGAATGATGGTTTCGCTGCTGTGATCTCACGCACCCACTGCTTGAGCTGGCGGTGAGAGGTGTGCAGCGAGGCGCTACCGTCAACACACATGGCCTCCGTAGCCTTCTGAAACTCATGCTCGTCGGACTCATCGTCCTCGTCATGACTGTCCTTACTGCTTCTTATCGCAGCCCCGGGCGGGCCTCTCTTGCTGGTTATCCTTGTCGCGGGGAGCTCCTTGGCCGCCATGCTTCTTGCCTGATCCCTCGGCACCATCCTGACCCTTCTCCTTGTCCCGCCTCTCATACTCAGCTTTTTGCTTCTCAGCAAGCAGCTCAACTTGCCGGCAGTTCTGGAGGTCCTGGCCCTTGGTGCGGTGGATCTTGCAGTACTGCTTGTCGGCGCCTCCTGGCTTGTCGGCAGCCGCCAAGGCCCGACAAGCAGCGCACCCGGCGATTTCCTTGCCGGGGCCATCTGCCTTGGCCTTCTTGGCAGCGCCGGTGTCCTCGGATCCCTTGACGGCAAGCACGGTCTTGCCCTTGCGCTTCCTCTTACGGCGCCGGCCCTTCTTCGTCGGGGCGGCTGTGTCTTCGTCTGTGGAGTCGGTTTCTGCACCGGCATCCTTGCCGGGGTACTTCCTCCCCTCTTCAGCTCGAGCGCACCTGTCGGCCAGAATATAAAGTTCGGCCACATCTTTGACCTTGTTCATCGCCAGCTCTTCACGCATCTTGCGGTTGCGCACATTCTGATGGAATGCGCTGATCATGGCGGCGGGATGAACATCTGGGATGTTGTACTGCACCCGGCTGAACCTCTGTATGTACTTGCGCGGGCTTTCACCTTCCTTCTGGGGGATGATATGCAAATCGCTTGCCTGGCCATGAGCTTGGTGGCCTCCAGTGAAGGCGCCAACAAACTCATGACACAAATCCAACCAAGAAGAAATGGAATCCGCCAGCAAGTGCATCAACCATGACATAACATTGGGTTTAAGTGCCAACGGGAAGTAATTGGCAAGCACCTTGTCATCGCGAGCTCCAGCAGCTTGCATCGCGATGGTGTAGATGCTGAGGAACTCCGACGGGTGGGTCTTGCCGTTGTACTTCTCGCCAACGTCGGGCTTGAACGTGCGGTGGGAGGGCCACTGGAACTACCGCAGCTCATGGGTAAAGGCTGGATAACCCACCTCGTAGGGTAGGCCGCCAGAGCCTCCCGGTGTTGGGTGGTCCAAAGTGGGCCCCGCCCGCCTATCTGACTGGCGGGGTGCTTCGCGCCGACGCTCAATGGTGGTTCAAGCATCTTCATGGGCTCGCTCCCGAAGAACTTGGTGCTGATCGCGGTGGGTCCGTGGGTCGGACGATGCTATGGAAATGTTATCACAAGCATCATCACGACGGACTGACACCCGCGGTGGCTGGTGTGGGGGAGGATAGTGCATCGTGGCCGCAGCACCTCCAGTCCTTCCACCACTGGCATGCGGTGGCTCGACGGAGCACCGGCCTGAGGACCCCGCTGGTCACGGCTCATCTTTGTTGGCAACGCCGACGAGGCTTCGGATGGTGGCTCTCCATCGTCGACCTTTTCCGCAGCAGGAGGAAAGTCGAGGAGCAACTGCACGCACGCCAAAGCTTCTGCTGGCGTGGGTGGCGGCGAAAGCTGCGTGGACCGTGACGCTCTCCGACTTCTAACCACGTTAGAAGGAGCTCTATCATGGCCTTGCGACTGCGCGCCATTTTCGCCAGCACCTCGATGTGCATGCTAGCCTTCTACGTCCCACGATTGAGGCACAGGATTCTTCCCACGGCGGCGCCCGGGGTCACCAGCGTGGTGACGCTGCTCGTCCCGCACAACCTGAGAAGAGCGTGTCGTGGGCGCCGGCGTAGGCGTCTTGGAAGTCACCGCGCCACCCATGGGTGGCATGACGCCGCCCTTGGAGGGCTTCGCGCCGCCTGCGGGGGCCCGGCCCCGTCTTTGGATTTGGCGGCGTGCGGCCCGTCGTCTCGCGCACGAACGACACCGCTCGCCATGCTTTGACTGCCAGAGCGATGTGGGTGTTTGCGGGCCGCGCCTTGGCTTCCGTCTGCGACCGCCCCACCACTCGCCCGCACTGGTACGGTCCGTTCGGCTCCCGATGAACCGATCGCCATGATCGTCTTCTTCTTGGGAGCCATGGCGATGAAGAACTGCTAAACTAACTGCTAGACCGGATTTTCACAACAGCGCCCCCCTACCTGGCACGCCAAGGATGTTGGTGGAAACGACACCTATGGAATCACTGGGATCCCTACTACGGTTGGCGGGCGCGGGGTTGTGCAAAGAGCGGGTCTGGTAGTCAGCACAAAGATCGTTTACCCAGGTTCGGGTCGCAAGGATGCGTAATACCCTAGTCTCGCTTTGGTGTATATTTGAGTGTTCTTGAGCTCTCGAACTAGCTGTGCTGCGTGCGTCGTCCAAAACATCCAAATCCTTCTCCAGTACGCCTCGGGCCTCCTTTTATAGGCAAAAGGGGTCGCCACAGTGGCACACAGGAGGTGGAAAGGTATACAGTGTACAAGCTTATCGCCTGTCATTATGGGACAAGGCACATTAAATGCGCTCCTTAGGTGTCCCGTTGCTTTATTGGGGATGGCAACGAGGCCCATCCCATCCGTCGCCACTCTGCCTCGCTCCAACACGCGTCCAGGCCATCGAGGCATGCAGCGCCACGTAGGCTGGCTAGCTGCTGAGATGGCGTGGTGGTAGGGTCTTCACGAAGATCTGCATGCCACCACGTAGGTGCTTGCTGAGTTGGCCTGGAGGCCGCACGTCGCCACGCAGGTGCCTGCCCAGCTGGTTGGGCTGGCAGCTGTATGGGAATGGCAGTGGAGCCTTGGCAGACGTGGGTCTGGCTGTGGCCCCACAGGTGTCCTCGGCAAGGGTCTTGCCGTGGCATCGCGGTCGTCCCCGGCAAGGATCTTGCCGGGGGTCTCATGGATTTCCTCGGCAAGGATCTTGCCGAGGATCGTCGTCTTCTGGTCCTCATCTGATCTTGTGTGCTTATGATCTTCACAAAGATCTGCATGCCACCATGGAGGTGCCTCCCAAGCCTTGGGTCCAGTGCGGTTGATGGTGTTGTCAACCCTTGGGCTCAAGGGTGGCATGCTCTGCTGGCGTTGGGCAAGTTGCCCCGGCAAGGTTCTTGCCGGGGCTGCGGAGGCTGCCCTCGGCAAGGGTCTCGCCGGGGGAGTCCACCTCGCCCTCTTGCTCTTTGTGTCTCTGGTCTTGGTGTTGCTTTGCCCGTCTTGTGTCTTTGGCTTCCCTCCTCTGCCCTACTAAGTGTGGCCGCAGGTGCGGCTCTGACTGCCCGTGCACAAGTAGAGGGGTAAAAAGGGGAGCCCCTACTTTTGTACACCGACACTACTTGACACGGACGTGATGCCTATATTACATTATCATTGCCTTGGATACCGTCATAAGTTTGCGCTTTTCTATCAATTGCTCGACAATAATTTGTTCACCTACCATACTATTTGCCTTCATGAGAGAAGCCTCTAGTGAAACCTATGGCCCCTAGGTCTATTTTCCATCATATTAGTTTCTGATCTAGTATTTCCAATCTTTTATTTTCAGATCTATAAACCAAAAAACCCCAAAATATTTACTTTATCTTTTGTTTAGTTTTATCTATCTCTATCAGATCTCACCTTTGCAAGTGATCGTGAAGGGATTGACAACCCCTTTATCGCGTTGGGTGCAAGTGTTTGATTGTTTGTGCAGGTATTGGTGATTTGCGCGATCTTCTCCTACTGGATTGATACCTTGGTTCTTAACTGAGGGAAATAATTATCTCTACTTTGCTGCATCACCCTTTCCTCTTCATGGGAAAAACCAACGCAAGCTCAAGAAGTAGCAAGGGACCATTCGCCATATCCAAAGTCTTGCAGAATGGAGCATACAGACTGTATAACTTCACCAAAGGAATAGAAGAGCAGAGCTTGGAACGCAGATTTGCTCAGCAAGTTTTATACTTAGAATAAAATTTCTCCCTTGTAATAGTTAGCCCGAATGAACTTAGATGAGTAAAAGTTTCGTTTTTTCCATATATCATCTAGTTCGACCTACGGTCGCGTTTCACTCATATGACTAATCGCATTCGGCAACTAACACACCTCCAGTGGGTGTAGAGGTGAGAAAGCTTAGCTGCGAACCGGCTTTCGGCTAAGTTCAAAAACAATCCGAGTGAGGATCTACTCCACACTCGGGGACTTAGCTGCGAACCAGCTTTCGCCTAAGTTCAAAAACAATCTGAGTGGGGTCTATCCACACTCGAGGGCTTAGCTACGAACCAGCTTTCACCTAAGTTCAAAAACAACCCGAGTGAGGATCCGCTCGGCACTCGGGGGCTTAGTTGCGAACCAGCTTCCGCCTAAGTTCAAAAACAATTCGAGTGAGGATCCGCTCCACACTCGGGGGCTTAGCTGCGAACCAGCTTCCGCATAAGTTCAAAAACAATCCGAGTGAGGATCCACTCCGCACTCGGGGGCATAGCTGCGAACCAGCTTTTGCCTAAGTACAAAAACAATCCGAGTGGGGATTCGATCCACGCTCGGGGGCTTAGCTGCGAACCAACTTTCGCCTAAGTTCAAAAACAATTCGACTGGGGTCTAATCCACACTCGATGGCTTAGCTGCGAACCAGCTTCCGCCTAAGTTCAAAAACAATCCGAGTGAGGATCCGCTCCACACTCGGGGCTTAGCTGTGAACCAGCTTTTGCCTAGGTCCAAAAACAATCCGAGTGAGGATCCGCTCCACACTCGGGGACTTAGCTACGAACCAGCGTTTGCTCAAGTCCAAAAACAATCTGAGTGAGGATCCGCCCCACACTCTGGGGCTTAGCCGCGAACCAGCTTTCGCTCAGAGCCAAACAAAACATGAAGCAAATAGAAGCGCAAAAGGTTTCAAATTAAAGATTCGATCCGTCTGAATGTCTCCAAGGCAAAACGATCCCAAAACTCACCAAAGTGTTTCATTCCATCAACCACCTGGCATTCTGGGCAAATTCAATCAAGTGTTTTTAAGCTTCAGACGGAGGGCTGACTGGATCAACGAAGGTCTCCAGGTCGATCTCATCGGTGATATGGGTGGCGGTTTCAGCGAAGGTCTCCATGAAATCCTCAAACTTGAGGTTCTTCTTGTTCACCACCTAGAGGTTCTTCAGCTTCTCCTCTTCCACGTTCTTGCAATGAACGCGAACGAGTGACAGCACCACATCAGCTCAACTCCGGGCAGCTAATTTCTTCTAAGCTTTCACCCTGGCCGGGACTTCGTTCAGCCTCGTCATCACCGACTCCAGATCCATCTGAGTATCTTCACCTGGCTGCAATTCTTTGTCGATCTGACCCAAGGCACCTCTCGTCCGAGTGATATAGCCCAATGAATTCTCCAAGCGGTCTTCAAGCCGCAGGATGGCAAGTGCTGCTTTGTCAGCGACAAGTGTCCGAGTTGGGTCCAGGTCCCTCTCTATCCTCTGCAACTCCAGTTCCTTGTTATAGCAATGCTCTGGTTGGAGGAAGACCGTGCGTGAGCGAATGACTGAGAAAGATTTGGTCGCATACGGGATTCACTCAGCTGAGGAGGAACTTACCAAAGAGCTTCCCGCTAAACTCCTCGCACACCTCCTCCATATGGGCTTCCAGGGCATCCTTCTTTTCCATCAACTGGGTGACCTCCTCCAGCTTGACCTTCTCCTGAGTGAAGACCTCGGCAGCAGCCTTGAGATTCTTAATCTCCTCCTCCAACCTGCCGACTGAAGCCAACTTCTCATCCGCAAGTTTGGCCTTGGTCCTTGCTTCCTTCTGGGCTAACGCCAGATCTTTATCCTTGTTCGCCAGCACCTGCATCATGGTTTCTAAAGAAATAGAAGTCCTGACCCTCATTACGAGTTGGGCATTCTCGCTATGAACATCTGTCAGAGCGAAGTGATTCGGATCAAGATGGAAGAACAATATTTAGCTATCAGTCGGAGGAAATAGCTTACCTCCCAGGGTCTTCTTCTCCTGCTCCAGTCAGGCGCTCTTGAGTTTCTCAGCTTCCAGGTCAATTCGAAGGGCTGTAACCTCCTTCTCCATCGCAACATAGTGGGATCCCATCTCGCAAGTCCTCTAAAACATACAAAAAAAGTCATTCGAAAGACTCATAAGCACCCGAGCAGGCACCGCTGGAAGGAACAAGCTCGATCAATACCAGATCTTGAAGTAACCTCTGTCTAACGCTCAATCGGTTGTGTCAGATCATGGGTTCCGGCAAAACCCTCAAGGTTCGAACACTGGGGTGCGCGCGAAGATTTCCTCCCTACCTATCCATGCCCTAGCTCGCTAAGATCTCACGGACGAACTCGACGAACTCACAACACAAAGGACACAAGATTTATACTGGTTTGGGCCACCATTGAGGTGTAATACCCTACTCCAGTGTGGTGGTGGTGGATTGCCTCTTGGGCTGATGGTGAACAGTACAAGGGGAAGAACAGCCTCCTGAGGTCGAGGTGTTCTTGTGCTTGGTGAACTTGTGTGGGTGAGATGCCTATCAATGAGTTGTTTTCCCAATGAGTTCCTTGCTACGGTGGTGGCTAGCTCTACTTTTATAGGCCCTGGTCCTCTCCCCAAATATTGAGCGGGAAGGGAGCCAACAACGGCCAATTTGAAAGGGGACAGCTAGTACAGCTTATCCTGACAAAAGCGGTCTTCGCCTGCGAAAGGCTCTGGTGGTGACGCCGTCTTGGGCTCCATGGTGACCTCCGTCCTGCCGTCCTGCTGGTCTTGGTCTCGTTGCACTGATATGGAAACCTTTGCTTGGTGCCTCGGTACTCCGCGCCTGCGCTTGCCTCCCTAGAACTAAAGAGGAAACAAGGGCGCTGCGCGCGCTGGAGCCCGCCTAATCTTGATCGTCATGGCTCATGTCACGAGAGCCTCGCGAGGTTTACCCTACCTTGATTTCTCCGCTCCTCGCGAGGCAGCCTAGTGAGGCCACTCCTGAGGAGGTCTTGCGTCGTCCACCCCGCGAGGCTTGGCCCCTCGCGAGGGTCTTGAATGTCTCATTGATGAAGATGGCCCGTACAGGCCTGCTAGCATAGCCACGCCGTGGGCCGCAGGCAGGCAAGTCTGGGGACCCCCATTCCCAGAACGCTGACAGGTTGACTCCTGAATCAGCAATGAAGAAGATAGAGGACAACAACACAATATGACCCACTTCACTCGGCCGACTCCCGAGTAGGTAGCGAAGGCAATCTTACTTATCATCTCACCAGTGAACGAGTGTCATAAGGCACCCCGAACGCCAAATAACAAGTTCTAAAGGCTACCACCGATTGCCAGTGATCAATGACAGCCTCGAGGACTACACCCAGTAGGTGCACTCAACGTGCCCCCGCTGGAGAGCGACTCATTGATGAGCTAAAAAACAAGCTCTAAGACTACCGCCGACTGCTCCAGTCAACGGTAGCCTCGAGGACTACACCCAGTGGGTGCACTCAACATGCCCCCACTGGACCATGTCCATTCGACTATGCTCTGGCTAGACTCCGAGTGGACATAAGAAAATTCTACAGTCAAAGACTCCTGCCGACTGACTCCAGTCAACAGGAGCCTCGGGGACTACACCCAGTGAGTGCACTCAGCGTGCCCCCACTGGATCATGTACACCTAGTGGGTGTGCCCTACGCAAACCCACTGGCAGAAATCCTACTACCAGAAAAGAAGAAACTTTGACTGGAAATCATATTCACAATGGTACTTACTCAGACATTGGTTTCCAGGGCCGCACTGGCGTCATAAGCTTCCTTCAGTCGGCTGCACATCAAACCCACCTGGATCAGCGCTTCCTTACTCGACCCCACCTGATCCTCTGGGACATGGTATAGGGGGAAATAGGTAGCTGGATCCGACGGAGGTGTAGGGGTTAGCCTCGGAGCCGGAATCACCGTCGTTCCACTCGGAGGGGATTAGGTAGACCCTGCAGGCGGCACCACCGCTGATGAAGATGTTGAACCACCTTGATCCAGGGGACTCGACCTCGCGGTCTTGGTGGCGACCTTTGCTGGAGAAATGCGAGTCATCTGGCGGGGAGAGGCATCTGTCATCAGCGTGTTAGCACTCGGCATTCCCTCCCTGACGGCATCCAGATTTGGTGGGTCAGCCCTCTCTTCGTCGTCCAGCTGGATAACCACAGGAGGAGCTGCATAAACCAAGGGAATCATTGAAATCCAGTCAGAAAAGGCCTAAACCATCCAAGCAGATCGACACAACATACTTTTGAGGTGGCGGCATCTGCTGCGTCAGCGTCACTCATGCCTGGCCTGCGAGCATGCGGGTCTGCTGAAGTTGTCGAGGTGCCGTTACTTCAAAAACCAAGCAGCAAGCAGTCAGCAACCAATTGAATTAAAAAACGAACAAGGAGTCGGTGAGAACGCTTACTGTGAGGCCACAGGCACTGCCACCCTAATCCGTGGCACAGAAGGCTTCCGAGGCTTGGAGGAGATCTGCTTGGGCGGCTTGGGCTGCTTCTCCACTGAACTGTCAGCCTCGGCGCGAGCGTGCTTGGAGCTCCGAATTGCCCGCCCAGAAGCAGTCAGCTATTGAGCTTCTCCTGCCTTGCCCTTTGGGTCATGCAACGCCTTGGAGCGGGGTTCTTTGGGGGCTTCGTAAGACGGAGAAGACTCCGCCTCTTCCCCCTCCTCCGAACTCTCATCATCATCGTCGTCGTCATCGTCACTCTCGTCATCATCGGACATCTCCGAGTACTGCTGCTTAGTGTCACTCATCACATCTTGAGGCGAGCGGTCCACCATGGGGATCCTGGAGATCAGGTTCTGGAAGTCCTGAGGAATAAACACATGCGAGCGTGAATATCAGCTACACAAAAGACAGCATGCAATTAAGCCGACTAAATCAAAGGCAAATACCTCGATGGACGGCAAGTCCTTGTGATAGGCTAGCACCAACCGAGTCCCCCGCGGGTTGTCTCGGGCGCAGGTGATGGCCTTGATATTGGAGCCCACCTCCATCTTGGTGAGATCTTCAGGATGCACCCGAGTGGAGTCACCCGGCCCCTCGTGCAGCCACATGGGGTGAGCCCTGGCCTGTAGTGGTTGGATGCGCCGACTGAAGAAAGTCTCTAGCAAGTCCATGCCATTCACCCTAGCATTCACAACTCCGATTAACGCGCTGGACAGGATGTCGATGCCCACCTTCTCCTCCTTCTCCATGGTGAGTGTCGAAGGAGCTCATACCCTCTCGGTCAAGTACGGCGGGAGGCCCGACTGGCCGTTTGCGCTGGGGATTTCTTTGTGGTAGAACCAGGTCCCCTTCCACCCCTTAATGGAGACGGGAAAGCTCATCTTGGGGAAAGACCCCCCCTCCCCCCCCTCCCCGAACTTGGATGCCCAGACCCCCGCATAGCCGGGTGACATGGGTTTTCTCACCAGTCGGTGAGTCCTTCTTCACTGACATCGACCGACGGGTGAAGATGTATTTGAAGAGGCCCCAGTGGGGGTGGCAACCCAAGAAGTTCACACAGAGAGAGATAAAGACCGAAAGATAAATAATGGAGTTGGGAGGAAGGTGGTGGAGTTGAGCACCAAAGAAGTCGAGGAACACCTGGAAGAAAGAGTGGGGAGGCATTGAGAAACCTCGCTCAATGTGAGTGACGAGCAGGACGCGCTCGTCCGCCTCAGGCGCCGGCTCGATCTCCCCCGTGCCTGCGCGACGCCATCCTTCGTGTGGAATCAGTCCCTCCTCCGCCAACTCTTCCAGTCGCCGAGCGGAAACGCGCGACAGGAGCCAATCCCCCGACACGCCGCCGGCCGCCGCGCTCGAACCAGAAGAGGTGGCCTTCCACGCCTTCTTAACCCTCTCCGCCTTCGCCGTGGAACCTTTAGCCATCGCCGCACACTCGGGTGGAAGAGAGAAGCGGGGGAGTCGGGAGGAGAGAAAGGGGATCTAAGACCTAGAGCTCTGCCCTCGAACCTTTTATACCATCGGATAAAATCTCTGGCTGGATCACTCACCGCAAATCCTCGGATCGACGGCCCGCGCGGCAAGGCTTTGCATAGGACAGGCGCGACACGTGGCGGTGATCGTGCGCCCAAATCGAGGAGCCGCGCTCCCACTTTCCCACTAACGCACGACGTTGCCGCTTCAGCGCGCGAACACGCGAATTCAAATCCCAAGATTTCTGGGACTGATCAATCTGATTGATTACCATCGATTCCTTTCCTAAAGGACACACGTCAGTCCGACTAACCACCCTCTGCAGGGACCCATGCACTCGGCCATGTTAAACACCCGACTGAAGTCTTCTTCAGGATCGTTATGTGACGAGCTTGACGCCCCTCTGCGGGTTCACTTGGCCCTCTCGATAGGCTCCAAGGCACATGACTCGTAAACCTAGACTCGTAGGAGGCCTGAGCTGGCGTTCCCCTGGGATAAGGAGTGGTATCTCCCTGGAGAGTCAGACCACGCGCCGGCGTCACCACTCGAGTTGTCATGGCATGCCCTCACTCGGGCCCCTAGTCCATCTCCTCTGGGAGAGAAAAGGAATGCCACCGGGTTTTTTCTCGACGATCAACAGCACCCGGTCATCTGGGTAGAATTAAGGTCCAGAATCCGTTGCATTTCTGTCCAAGGAACAACAAATCACGACTCGGAAACATATTTCGAGTGGCCCTGCAGCACCCGGACTTAACTGAAGGAACAATTTGTTTGTTCTACGAAATCCCAATCGATTCGGGGGCGAATGATGTGGTCACCTATTACAGGTAGGGTAAAGGACCCATCATTTGGGACCCATATAGGGCCCATCATGATCATTGGTAGGTCCCTTGACCATGTCAGCATTCAGATGCATACATCAGGAGGATCACTCGGACGGCTCTATAGCACTTGGGCAACCACACGTCACTCGGCGCCAGGAACAACCACTCGGACGTATAGGATAAGGAGGCGTCGTGGAGCTACAACGTTCGAGGGATCCTAAGTCATCCAGTAAATAGAATTAAGGCTACCATTACCTGTAACTACTGTAGTAGATGCTCACTACATTAGTAACTACGGCGTGGGAGACATGGGGCTGCGGCGCACTCTATATAAGACGCACTCCTCCCCATAGTCGGGCACATTCAACCCTTGTAACTATATTCATCAGATCAAACCAAGTCTCAGGACACGAGACGTAGGGCTTTGCCTCCACCGAGTGAGGGGCCTGAACTCGTTAAACACCGAGTGTTACACCTACACCGTAGCTAGTCTCTGCCCCTTATTCATACCCTAGTACTCATTGTCATAACCCCGACACCAGGCGCGCCCAGGGGGGTTGTGCCCCCCTCGATGACCTCCCGCACTGCCTCTTCGCCCTATAAATACCCAAATATTCCAGAAACCCTAGGGGAGTCGATGAAACACAATTCCAGCCGCCGCAAGTTCCAGAACCACGAGATCCAATCTAGACACCATCACAGAGGGGTTCATCATCCTCATTGGTGCCTCTCCAATGATGTGTGAGTAGTTCATCATATACCTACGGTTCCGTAGGCAGTAGCTATATGGCTTCCTCTCTCTCTTTTGATTCTCAATACATTGGTCTCTTGGAGATCTATTTGATGTAATTCTTTTTGCGCTGTGTCTGTTGGGATCCAATGAACTTTGAGTTTATGATCAGATCTATATCCATAAATATTATTTGAGTCTTCTTTTGATCTCTTATATGCATGATTATTTATAGTCTCGTATTTCTTCTTCAAATCTTTGGTTTAGTTAGGCTAACTAGATCGATTTTCCTGTCATGGGAAGAGGTGCTTTGTGATGGTTTGATCTTGCGGTGTTCTTTCCCAGTGACAGAAGGGGCAGCAAGATACGCATGTATCATTGCTATTAAGGATAACAAGATGGGGGTTATTCCTACATGAATAGATCTCGTCTACATTATGTCATCGTTCTTATTGCATTACTCCATTTTTCCATGAACTTAATACACTAGATGCATGCTGGCCGATAGCGGTCGATGCTGGAGTAATAGAAGTAGATGCAGGAAGGAGTCGGTCTACTAATCTTGGACGTGATGCCTATATATTGATCATTGCCTTAGATATCGTCATAACTATTTCATTTTCTATCAATTGCCCAACAGTAATTTGTTTACCCACCGTGTGCTATTTCTTGAGAGAAGGCACTAGTGAAATCTACGTCCCCGGGGTCTATTCTTTATCATATTTGCTTTCCGATCTATTATTTGCCTTTGAGATCTATTTTTGTTCGTTTTTATTTTCAGATCTATTTTTCTAAAAACCCCAAAATACTTTGCTGCACTTTTTATTTGCATCTTTCATTTCGCGTTTTATCGAGATCTAGTTACCCAATCCACACAATTTCTATCCCGTCAACTTGACAATTTCTGGCGCCATTACCCGTAGAGGGATTGACAACCCCTCATAAGTGTCGGGTTGCAAGTATTTGTTCTTTGTGTGCAGGTACCATTACATAGTGTTGCTTGGTTCTCCTACTCGATTGATACCTTGGTTTCATAACTGAGGGAAATACCTACTGTAGTTGTGCTGCACCATCCCTTCCTCTTTGGGGAAATACCGACGTAGTTCAAGCAACATCAAGGCGGCAGGGTTTTTTGGGTGGGTTAGGGATGCAGATGTGGCCGCGGTCTGGATGCAACCCCCCTCCCCCACCACCACTTTGTCTTGGTTTTGCGGGAAAACACGTCCAAACCGCTCAACAGACCGATACAAGCCCATGTTGGATGACAAAACACGTCTGGACACGGGCGGTTTGAGAGGCGACATTGGAGATGCCCATAAGATTACTGCAGGACTCCTACAAAGTTATCTTTTTAGGGGATCCTCCAAAGTTATCTGAAATGATGGAGTGCAGTGTTTCGGTGCCCAGGCTCATCTGCACCCGGTCAGTAAACAAATCAAAATAAATACTAGAAAATTTTAGAAAATTCCACATTTTTTTGCGTGGTAGATAATTTGATGCATGAGGTTCGATCCAATTTTTTGATTATTTGGGCATCTGAGCAGCTCTCAGCAAAAAAGATAAACCGGGTCAGAACAGTGCGTGAACAGTAAACATTTTTGCATACCCCGGATTTGTCTTTTTTGCCGAGAGCTGCTCAGATGTCCAAATAATTTGAAAATTGGGGTGAATCTCATGCATCAAAATATCTACCACACAAAAAACATTTGGAATTTTTTGAATTTTTCTAGTATTGTTTTTTAAAAAAAAAATTGTCGGGGTGGGTGCAGCTGAGCCCGGGCTCATAAATGGATTACCGGAAATGATGCTCATATAGCGAAGAATAGCCGGATGGGCTTCCGTGATGCCGGACCCAGCCGAGTGATTTTTTTTTTTGCGAAGTAAAGGGAGTTTATTAAAATGTCATAGTGTTACAGTCGAGAGGCCACAAACCCTCAATACAAGGTGGAACCGAACGCAACCACACCGCTGTAGCTCGCTCGGAGCGACTATAATTGGCAACTCTATTCTGAGAGCGACAGATCTTCAGAGGTACAAACTCCCTAATACTCATCAACTCCTTAATCTCTAGGACCAAGTGACCATAAGCCGAGCGAGTTGAAGCATTGCTCGAGAGGCTAGCTAAGGCTTCAGAAGAATCTGACTGGACGATGACTGGGAGATCCGAGTGTTGGATAGCCAAGGCCATACCTTCCATGAGCGCATGCATTTCACCTTCCAGGGCGTCGTTACAGTGGAATAGGACCCGGTATGCTGCAAAAATGATCTGTCCTTCATGATCTCGCAACACCATTCCGACGGCCGCTGAGCTATCTGCTGCTTGGAATGAACCATCGACAGTCAGTGCAACATAAACTGGACTCGGCGCCGGCCAAGGCAGGGGTATAGTCCTGGAAAGAACTATTCGAATCGCCGAAGATGGCATTTTTCCTTTAAGAATTTCATCCACCGAAAACTGACCAGCTAACTTAATGGACTTATAATAACTATCAAGGAAGTCCACCATAGCAGAAACTGGCGGTACCTCCTTGCAATGAGTTTGGTCGTTCCTTAGCTGCCAAATGTGCCATACTAACATGATAATCATGTCCCGTACCTCATCAGAGCATCTTCATAATAGGTACATAAGCCATTCCCTTCCATTATCAATTAGGAGATCATCCGGTGGGAGTGGCCATCTTGCATGCATATGCAGCCAGATTTCTCTCGCATGCTCGCATGCGATCAGGGCGTGGAACATGCCTTCCTCCTCCAGCCCACATAGCCGACAAGTGGAGCTTGTGGGTATATGACGCAACACCTTACACTGCTGCGTGGGTAATACTCCCGAGATAATTTGCCACGCAGTTATCTTCATCTTCTGCGGAACCAAGGATTTCCACACACAATTCCAAAGAGAACAGGAGCCATTTGACACTGCACTTGATTCCCCTCCAGAGAAGGCTGTGTCGTGATCGCATGTGGCTAATTTGTATGCACTTTTAAGTGAAAAAACTCCACTCTTCTCTGGATACCATGAAAGAAAGTCGGAACGCTGCCTTGGAGAAGTGCGTATCTTGAGAATATGTTGAACATCCATCTCCCAAAAATATTCACGAAGACGATCAGCCCTCCATGCCCCATTAGCATCCAGAAACGCTGAAACACGGTTGAGCCGGCAGGTTCCCTTCGGGGTGATCGGACGGAAGGAGGATGCCGTGGGATCCAAGGGTCTCGCCACGTCCGGATGTGCTCCCTGTCCCCCACCCGCCATATAACACCTTGTTTCAATAGCTCCAACCCATGCAATATACCTTTCCACACTGCAGAACCAGTGATTGAAAACACTGTATCTAACAACTGACCTTGAGGGTAGTACTTTGCCTTCATTAGTCTCGCACATAGGATGTCCGGGGAGTCAAGAAGTCTCCAAGCTTGCTTGGCCAGCAACGCTTGGTTGAAAGCTCTCATATCCCTGAAGCCCATGCCCCCATTCATTTAGGGAGTCCAAGAGTTTTTTAACATAGGGCATATGCCGGAGGGTGTAAATGATACTTCTACTGTGTTAATTCCTAAAGTTCCCCATCCCAAGGAACTGAAGGATTTTCATCCAATAAGTTTGTGCAATGTGGTATACAAGATTGTGTCGAAGTGCATGGTGAACAGATTGCGCCAGCTGCTTACTGAACTTATTTCAGAGAACCAGAGTGCTTTCATTCTAGGGAGACTCATCTCTGATAACTCTATTATTGCGTTCGAGTGTATACACCATATTCGATCCATGAAGGAGAATTCACCGGCCTTGTGCGCTTATAAGTTGGATCTCTCGAAGGCCTATGATTGTGTGGATTGGGATTTTCTAGAGAAGACCCTTTTGAAATGGGGATTCTCGCAGACCTAGACTTCGTGAGTAATGGCTTGTGTTACTTCTGTCAGATATTCAGTTAAGTTTAATGGCAAGTTACTGGAATCATTTTCCCCCTCGAGGGGGCTTCGACAAGGTGACCCATTGTCCCCCTTTCTTTTCTTATTTGTGGTTGATGCCCTCTCCGCTTTGATCAGTAAATCTATGAGGGAGGATGGACTGCAAGGGGTGAAAGTTTGCCGTGGGGCTCCTGAGATTTCTCATCTACTTTTTGCGGATGATTCACTCTTATTCTTCCATGCAACCGAGTAGCAAGCGGTACTGGTGAAAGGTTTGTTGAACACCTTCGCGGCGGCCATAGGCCAGTTGATAAACCCCTCGAAGTGTTCCATTCTTTTCTCAGACCATTGCTTGCCATCTATTGTGACTGCTATCAAGAGTGTGTTGGAGATTACTCGGGAAGTTTTTGAGCCAAAATACCTGGGCCTTCCAGTGCCGGAAGGAAGAATGCACAAAGGCAAGTTTGAAACAGTTCAAGAACGTCTAAGGAAGAGACTAATTGATTGGAGTGAGAAATATATGTCGTCAGGTAACAAAGAAGTCTTAATGAAATCCGTGGTTCAAGCTATTCCTGCATATGTTATGAGTGTGTTCAAGCTTCCTGCATCGGTTTGTGATGAGCTCACCCGTATGATGCGCCAATACTAGTGGGGAGTAGAGAATGGGAAGAAGAAAATAGCGTGGATGAGTTGGGACAAAATGAGACTCCCTAAATGAATGGGGGGCATGGGCTTCAGGGATATGAGAGCTTTCAACCAAGCGTTGCTGGCCAAGCAAGCTTGGAGACTTCTTGACTCCCCGGACAGCCTATGTGCGAGACTAATGAAGGCAAAGTACTACCCTCAAGGTCAGTTGTTAGATATAGTGTTTTCAATCACTGGTTCTGCAGTGTGGAAAGGTATATTGCATGGGTTGGAGCTGTTGAAACGAGGTGTTATATGGCGGGTGGGGGACGGGGAGCACATCCGGACGTGGCGAGACCCTTGGATCCCACGGCCATCCTCCTTCCGTCCGATCACCCCGAAGGGAACCTGCCGGCTCAATCGTGTTTCAGCATTTCTGGATGCTAATGGGGCATGGAGGGCTAATCGTCTTCGTGAATATTTTTGGGAGATGGATGTTCAACATATTCTCAAGATACGCACTTCTCCAAGGCAGCCTTCCGACTTTCTTTCATGGTATCCAGAGAAGAGTGGAGTTTTTTCAGTTAAAAGTGCATACAAATTAGCCACATGCGATCATGACACATCCTTTAGGAATTAAGCACAGACCAATTACGTTGATAAAAATGAGCAGAGAAGCCATCACATCCAGGAGCCTTCAAGGGGCCAATTTGGAAGAGGGCATCAGATATTTCTTGCTCGGAAAACGCCTTGCATAGAGCCTCATTCATCTCCAAAGTCACTTTTGGTGTTATGCAATCAAGAACCTCACCAGCCACCAAGGTAGGGTCCTTGGTATAAACCTCCTTAAAATAGGAGGACGCCATCCTCTCCATCTCCATGGGAACGGAGCACCAGGAGCCATCCGCTTTCATCAGGCGCTGGATATGGTTACGCCGAGCTCTCCACACAGCCCGGCGGTGTAAGTACTGGGTATTGTGTTCCCCCTCCTTCAACCATGTGATACATGATCGCTGCAGCCACAACATTTCCTCCCTGTATAACAGCTCATCTAGCTGATTCATTTTGGCCTGAAGTTGAACTCGATCCGCACCAGAAAGCTGCAGGTCTGCAAGCTGAGAACGGAGTAGCTCAATCTCCTCCAGTACATTACCGAAGTTTGCCACACTCCATTGCCTTAAATCTGTCATTAGTTTCTTTAGGGTTGCCGCCACCGAGTTCAGGTTCCCATTCGGTTTACTAGCAGCCCATGACTTTGCAATTACCTCCGGAAGCACATGATGCCTCTCCCACATGATCTCATACCTTGGGCTTGCACACCTCCTTCGGTTTCATGTACTCCTTCTAGCTGCACAGGAGCGGACTATGATCAGAACAAGACGAGGCAAGGTGCAACGCCCTAGCCGCTGGAAACAACTCTCTCCACAATTCATCCGCACATGCACGGTCAAGGCGTACTTGCACATTGTGATTGCCATCCTGCCCATTATTGTATGTGTAGGGAATACCACTGAAGCCAAGGTCATCGAGCTCACAAAGCATTAGGCAGTCTCTAAAGGCTGCCATCTGAGGCTCTGATCGCATCGTCCTTGACAGGTGCTTGTGTTGCCACAACGCCTCATTGAAATCTCTGCATACAAACCAAGGTTCCGGGGATGTAGCATGTAATGTGGTTAGATGATCCCACATATCATGCCTGCTCTCAACTCGTGGTTCCCCGTAAACAAAAGTACTCCTCCACACTGTACCAGCCCCATTATCTGTCACTGAAACATCAATGTATCTCTGACATGAATCTAAGACGGTGACTGAGAGAGATTCGTCCCAAAAGAGCGCCAAAACTCCACTCCGACCATCACTGCACACACCATGGAAACCCTTCAAACCAAGTCTCCATCTCAACTTGATCTCCACTTTATTTGACGCTTGCCTGGTTTCACAGAGGAAAACAAGCTTGGGGTTATTGGCTTTTGAGAGGGCCACAACCTCACGAACTGTCTGGCGGTCCCCTCCCCCCCCGGCAGTTCCATGCTAGGATATTCATTGCGTCCGGTGGTCCTCCTCGAAGGAGGCCGCCGATTTCTCTTCAGACACATCTTGTGAACTAATTCTTGCTCTCTTACTGTTTGAGTTGTTTGTAGGAGAGGTATTCTCCCCACCATCCTCCCCTAGACCTTGAGTTAACGCCAGCGTTGCAGGCATGACACCCTTCTGTTTCTCCACAGCTTCCAGTTCCATAGCCAACCGTTTCTGTGCCACAGGATCCACCTGCATATCCCTGGACACATGCTTGGACGGTCTAGTGGCCGTGTCAGCGAGCTCAGGGTCCTGGGCTTTCCGCCCTTCCTTCTCCTTCGTTGGTGTATACTGTTGTGCTTCTGCTTGTCATTGCCACGACTGAAATCATCCGATCTTTCTTTGTTCGGCCCATCTGCATAAAGCCAGGGCCCGAACATCTTCTCCTTCTCCTCATGAACGCCGGAGCCGCACTCCTTATAATCATGTCCAATCAGGCCACATATGCTGCAGAATCGAGCTAGCTCTTCATAACGAACTAGAAACACTTGCCTTTCCTCTCCTCTGACAATGCTTACAAACTTTGTGAGGGGTTTTCGGATGTCATGGCGAACCCTAACCCTCACATAATCACCACGGGTATTCCCGTTTAACCTCATCTCCAGGATTTCACCGGATTTCCTCAACAAAGATTCTACTATATTCTTCTTGCCAAACCTATCGGGCCGCTTGTGAATTTGAATCCATATCGGCATAAACAGCATGGGCATGTCCTCCGCCTTCGTGAAACCATCATACAGGGACATAAGCACCACCCAATTCCTGAAGATTTGTCACGACCGGTTTTCCAATAAAAATATTTATTGAGAGACCGATCCCTTTTACGGACCAGTAAAGAAGAATTCCTTCTTACTGGTAGACAAAATCTTGATCACAGAAGAAAAATACCAGGAGTACTGAATATAATACAAAGTTGAGCAGAGACTGCTCAACAATTTATTACAAATACGCCAATAATACATAGAGGCGGATAGGGTGGCAAATCTACTGACTCACGATAATAGCGGTGATGGAAATATCACAGCGAAGTGGGTGATATGACTCCTGAAAACTAACAGCTCTTCGAGCGTCGGAGTGAGGCTCGACGAGACTTATTGCGGGTGGCGGAAGCGTATATGATACAAGTGACCAATATCCAGGATCGCACGGGACTGACTGGGATTCCTCTAGGCGTCGGACTCACTATCAAACTCTTCATCCATGAGATCGCCTTCGTCAACATCTAGCCAAATCAACAAGCCAGGTGAGTACTATGAAAGTACTCGCAAGACAGTTCGGACATAAGATATAACAAATGTAGACATGATGCATATGAACAGAATAACAAGTGCACTCAGACAACGGAATAATCGTGCACGGGAAGAATAAAGAGAAGTCGGGCGGTAGTCCTCCCAAAATCCTAAAATAAATACTGAGGGCCAAACGAGTGTCTGAAAGACTCCTCGAGAGGAAAATACAAGAATAACAATGCCGCAGTCGGGCGTCATGGCGACACCACATAAAGGGCTTATAATAGAATATAAAAGACAGTGCGTGCCACAGTCGGACGTCTGAGTGACATCACATAAAGGGCTTATATCAAAAGAATAAATAACAGTGCATGCCACAGTCGGACGTCGGAGCGACATCACATAAAGGGCTTATATCAAAAGAATAAATAACAGTGCATGCCACAGTCGGACGTCTGAGCGACATCACATAAAGGGCTTATATCAAAAGAATAAATAACAGTGCATGCCACAGTCGGACGTCTGAGCGACATCACATAAAGGGCTTCATAACTTAATATCTCAGTAGCTCAAGATTTTAAATCATATCAAGGGAATAATCAGGCATGAGATAACAATAGGGGTTAGTCCATCCACAGGAATAACGTTCAACCAAGTCTACCACTAAAGTTTGTTCTCCGGGGATTTTACAACGAGGATTGACATAGATATGGGTATACTGGCCATGGTCCTTGACCATAGATACGATGACTCGGAAGGATTTGACTCTGCAGAGGTTGTACTTTAACCACAGCCAAGGGATTTCAGTAGTCACGGGGGACTAGTTCCGTTTACGGTGTTTTGGAAGAAACACATCTAACCAGTACACACCCATTCAACATTCTGAAACCAGGAATCACTCTCGGCAACGTTCAAGATAAACTTTGAGACGGGGAGGCTACAACCTCGCGTAGCATGGGATCAAATTTATATACGCGCGCTCTAAGGGGTGCCCCCTCTCGGTCCCAACCGGAAACACCCATGCCCCCTGACCGGATGACTGGCTTTAATCCAGGGCCATGGAACCCTCATCCCGGCCCCTCTATTTGGTGTGTACATGGAAAGAGGTTACCAACTTACTAAACCGTATTCTTGGCAGAAAACATGTGGCGGCACGGAAAAGGGAAGAACGATAACGTGACTCAGTCCACGTTAACGTCGGAGTTTATCGGATATCGTAAGGCTGGCATGCTACAACAATACCACCTTACTGCCTTTCATGTCACCACATGACTAGGCCATCTCTCATCAGAGATCACAGTAACTTTGGAGCACACGGATAGTTGCCTTACACGCAACGAGATACTCACCGATGCTCATATGCCATGCACAAACTATTCAAGCAAACATGCAAAACACCCGTCATATCAAAGATTCAAACATGCTTGCCTGGTTCGGAGAAGTCGGAGTCTAGCTCGGCGAAGTTCGCGGCTCCGTCACCTCTTCCGGAACCTACGGTATAGCGAAAACGTATACTAACGTGAAAATCAACGCGTGTATAAAATTTGTCCCAAAAATTTTCCAAATAAATCCTATAAAAAACTAGACAAAAATATAAGACTGTTAGAAAAATAATCACTCAAAAATCACTTTTTATTAAAAAGTTATAAGTGTTTTAGTCCAGGGACTAATCTGTGATGAAATAGAAAAGATCCAGGGACTTAACTGAGAAAACAGAAAACGCTTCGGAAAGAAACGCGCCAGCTCAAAGGGAAAATGTATTTGCCCGAAGGCGCCAACAGAAAACATTTCCAGGGAGAAAAGAATAGAGGCTGACAGGGGGGTCCACATGTCAGGTTTAAAAAAAGGTCGCCGGCGCCCGAAGACTGCGGTGGTCGCCGGCGTCGAAGCACGGCGAGGCAGGGAGATCGGAGTGTACCAAGAGCTTCAGCGTGTCTTTCCGCGTCGGTGGGTGGTGGACTCGACCGACGGAGAGCACCACGTCGAGGGCGACACTTTCTCCGGCGGACGGCGGCTTGGGCGATGGTGGAGAACTCTGGTGGGTGCTGCAAACTTCGAATTGAAGCGTGGGTTAGGAGAGTGGATGCAATAGAGAGCTACTGGCAGGAGTTGGGGGTTAGAGGTGCACGCACGGGAGCGAATCAAGTTGGATCCCGTGGCGGGTCGCGGCGGCCGGAGGTGGGGAAGGAAGCTCTCCCGTGGCTCTACCAGAGGCTTGGTGTGGTCTAGGTGGAGTGCAGAGATGGTGTGGGTTCGAGTTGAAGCTCGGGGCCTCTATTTATAGGCGGATCGAGGGGGTGGCCGTGAACGGGATCGCTCCGGCGAGCAATTACGGCGAGGCAGTGGCTTGGCAGGGAGCTTAAGTGGCCCGGCAGCATCAGTGAGGTGTACTGGTGCCGTTCCCTCGCTAATCTTGGTCGGTCTTGGCGTAATGGCGCTGGTCCTCGACGGGGTGGCCGTACGGGCACGGCGGCGGCAGAGAGCGCCCTCCGCGCCTAGCAGTTCACGACGAGGGTGGCAGCGCGCACTGGGGAGTGGGTGGCCACGCGGCGGCCTCCGGTGGCTTGGGCGGCGCTGGGTGGCGCCGTCTACACTGCGCTCCTCTCTGGCGGCCGCAAAGCCGCCGCTGCCGTCGCTCACGGGGAGGCGCACCACCTCCTGCTCGTCGCCGACGTCCGCAAGGCTCCAGGGGATCGTGCGGCGCAGGAACAAGGGGGAGGGGACGGGGAGCAAGGCGACGTCGGGGCACTGGCGAGATCGACAATGGACACTGAAGAAACGACAGTAGTTTCAGACACTGTTAACTGAAATTGACTGAACATTATAGAAACAGTGTCCAGCAAGTGCTCGATGAAATGATTTGGTAAGCGGAAAAAGTTTCTGGAGCTGGGACTTGGTGAGGTGACCTCTCAATGCACCCAGAGGCTGCCTGATTTTTCTTAGATTTTTAGGAGAAGGATTTGAATGAATTTCATCAAATTTGGCAAAACTGGTCCAAACTTGCAGCAAGTGTAGTTTGAAAATTTTGAACTGGAGACCAGTGGATCTTCATGGATCTTGGTTGAGGGTTCAAAAGACTAGCTAGGGAAATTGGTTTGGAGACAAAACTCAAAGCAAAAAGGGTAGCTCCTTTGTAAATCTCCAAGGATGAAGATAGAAGGCAGAAATTGTTTTTGATGGGAGTTAAATGGAAAAGAAAATTTGGGGAGGTTCAAACTGCTGGATTTGATGTGTATCATGATCCAAAGATGGGAAAGGGTTATGGTAGTGGATTTCCACTTGGGTCATGGCAAGAGGAATATTTGAAAAGAGGAGAAGATCACTTCAAAATGCCATAGGGCTATTTAAATTATTTTCCAAAAGGAAATTTTTTTTCCAAGTGAAAGGCATTTGGTTTTGAGTCCAAATAAAAAGGAAAAACCTCCAAGACCAAGATCAAGCCTTGGGTGAATCCAAATAAAACACTTGCCATAAAAGAAAGTTTTTGAGAGGGTGTGTTATTTAAAAGAAAGATTTTAAATACCCTCCTCAAATAAAAATAAAAGTTCGAAAAATCCAATTAAAATTTTTGGGTGTCCCAACACCTACCCCCTTAGGAAAAATCCCGTCCTCGAGATTTCTGCTGATCCTCAAATAGATATGGGTACTCTGCCTGAAGAAAATCTTCCCTTTCCCATGTAGCTTCATCCTCGGTGTGGTTGCTCCACTGAACTTTGAAAAAATTAGTTGTTTTCTGTTGGGTCCTCCGTTCAGACTCTTCCAATAACTTTACTGGCCGTTCTCTGTAGGTGAGATCTGGTTGCACATCAATGCTCTCATGAGACACATGCTTTTCCGGGTTACTCATGCATTTTCTCAATTGCGAGACGTGGAATACGTCATGGACGTCTGACAGTTCCTTGGGTAGGTCTAGTTGGTAGGCTACTGTGCCTCTTCGTGCAGTCACACAGAATGGTCCAATAAATCTCGGGGCTAGCTTCCCTTTAATTTTGAACCGTTGCAGGCCGCTCATAGGAGACACTCGCAGGTACACGAAATCACCGGGTTCAAAGCTGACCTCACGATGTTTCTGATCGTAATAGCTCCTCTGCCGGCTTTGGGCTGTCTTGAGTCTGTCCCTGATCTGCTTAACTTTCTCCTCGGCCTCCTTGAGCATGTCTGGGCCGAAGATACGATTGTCACCTGTCTCTGACCAATTCAGTGGGGTACGACACCTCCGCCCGTACAATGCTTCAAAGGGTGCCATTTGCAGGCTGGCCTGGTAACTGTTGTTGTAAGCAAACTCGGCATACGGCAAACTTTCTTCCCAACTGGATCCATAGGTGAGCACACAGGCTCTCAGCATGTCCTCTAAGATTTGGTTTACGCGTTCCGTTTGTCCATCAGTCTGAGGGTGGTACGCTGTACTGAATGCTAGTTGCGTGCCCAGAGCTTGTTGTAAGTGATCCCAAAATTTAGAGACGAATTGAGTGCCTCGGTCGGATATTATAGTCTTTGGGACTCCATGCAGACAAACTATACGAGAGAGGTAAAGCTTGGCTAGCCTTTGTGTGGAGTAGGTCGTCTTTACGGGAATGAAATGGGCTACCTTGGTTAGCCTATCTGTTATGACCCATATGGCATCATTTCCGCGTTGAGATCGAGGTAGTCCGACGATGAAGTCCATCCCAATCTCATCCCACTTCCACTCAGGTATCCTGTTTGGCTGGAGTAGCCCTGCTGGCTTTTGATGCTCGGCTTTGATGCGTTGACATGAATCGCAACAAGCAATAAATGCGGCTATATCCCTTTTCATACCGTGCCACCAAAATCTTTCCTGAATGTCTTTGTACATTTTGGTTCCTCCAGGGTGGATCGAGTATGGGGCGGTGTGGCTCTCGGTTAGGATTTGTTGCTTGAGTTCCTCAATGTTCGGGACGCAAAGTCTGTCCCCGTACCATAATATTCCTTCACTGTCTGTGACGAACTCTGAAGCCTTGCCAAGGCTCATTTTCCTCTTTATTCCTTCGATGCTGGGGTGCCCTTGCTGAGCCTTCTTGATTTGTTCCATTAGGGTGGGATGTATCTCCAGATTCGATACAGTGCCTTCAGAGACCAACACCATGTTGAGTTTAACGAACTCCTGCTGAAACTCAGGCCTCAAGTTTTGCGGACTGCCGTTGTCTGGGCTGGGGTTCCGACTAAGGGCATCTGCCACTACATTTGCTTTCCCTGGATGGTAGTGAATGCCGACATCATAGTCCTTGACCAATTCCAACCAGCGTCGTTGGCGTAAATTTAGCTCTGGCTGCGTGAAAATATATTTAAGGCTCTTATGGTCCGTATATATTTCACAACGATTTCCCAACAGAAAGTGTCTCCACTCCTTGAGTGCATGGATGACCGCTGCTAGCTCCAAGTCATGGGTAGGATAATTTTCCTCATGCTTCCGTAGTTGCCTGGAAGCATACGCGACAACTTTGCCATCCTGCATCAGCACACATCCGAGGCCTTTCCGAGATGCGTCACAATATACTTCAAAACTCTTGTGTATGTCTGGCACAGTTAAGACCGGTGCGGTCGTTAGTTTCTTCTTGAGTTCTTGGAAGCTTTTCTCACATGCTTCCGTCCATACAAACTTCTTGTCCTTCTTGAGCAATTGTGTTATTGGTTTTGCCACAGTGGAGAATCCTTCTATAAATCTTCTGTAATATCCGGCCATTCCAAGGAAACTTCGCACATCTGTCACGTTGGCTGGTGGTTTCCAGTCCAGTATGGCTTTGACTTTTTCTGGGTCTACGGCCACGCCTTCTTGGGTTAATATATGGCCTAGGAAACCAACTTGCCTTAGCCAAAATTCACACTTGCTAAATTTGGCGTACAATTGATGTTTCCTTAATTCTCCCAGAACAATTCTGAGATGCTCAGCATGCTCTTCTGGTGTCCTTGAGTAAACCAGAATATCGTCAATGAACACCACTACAAATTTGTCCATGAATTTCATAAACACTTTGTTCATGAGGTGGACAAAATAGGCGGGGGCGTTCGTCAGTCCAAAAGGCATCACGGTGAACTCATATAATCCATATCTGGAAGTGAATGCTGTCTTAGGGATATCTTCTGTCCGTACTTTCAATTGATGATATCCCGATCTTAAATCAATTTTGAGTACACCTTGGCTTGAGCGAGCTGGTCAAACAAGTCATTTATTCGTGGCATCGGATATTTTTTTTGATGGTGACCATATTGAGAGCTCGGTAGTCTATACACAATCTCAGTGTCCCATCCTTTTTCTTGGCGAACAGCACTGGTGAACCCCATGGTGAGGAGCTGGCTCGAATAAAACCTTTGTCTAATAATTCCTTTATCTGCTTCTTCAACTCTACCAATTCTGAGGGTGCCATTCTATAAGGTTTCTTATAGATGGGAGTGGTGCCAGGTGCTAGTTCAATGCAGAACTCTATCTCTCGGTCTGGTGGCATGCCTGGTAGTTCTTCAGGAAATACGTCAGGAAACTCGCACACCACTGGAACTTTTCTCAGTTCTGAAATGTCCACTTTGTTCAATTTTGGTTGCCGTGACCATGGTATTTCTTGAGCTGTAACCTTAATCGTCTTGCCGTGATGGTGAGTGAGAATCACGGTCCGATTGAAACAGTTAATAAATCCTTTGTTGGTGGTCAACCAGTCCATCCCTAGGATGACATCCAGTCCTTTATTTTCCAGCACTATGAGATTAGCTTGAAATTTTAGTCCTTCGAACTCAATGATCACTCCTTGCAGTAACTCTGAGCGATCTGCTTATTCCCGGGGGACTTGATGATCATAGATTTTTCCAAGGGAAGTATCGGAAAACCATGTCGCAAAACAAAATTCTTCGAAACGAACGAATGGGAAGCTCCAGAATCAAACAAAACCGTGGCAGGTACTGTGTTGACAGGGAACGTACCGAGCACGATGTCTGGGGCATTCTGCGCTTCTTCCCTGGTCACATGGTTCAGGTGACCCTTCCTGTGGTTGTTGCTGGGGTTGAAGTTGTTTCGCTTGGGGGCTGGATTGTTCCCACCATTGTTTGGCTTGGGGGCCGAGTTCCTTGGCTTTGGGCACTGTTTGGCATAGTGCCCCTCTTCACCACAAGCATAGCAAGTGACCCCTGGACGGTACGTGAAGTCCTTGTCCCTTGAATGGAACTGCCTGGTTGGCCTTATATTAGTAGTCGTGGATTTCCTTGCTTCAGTCCTCGGGACCTCAATCCTGCTTCGGTTGTTGCGAGCAAGAGTCGTCTTGTCCCTCTTTCGCTTACGGATATCCTCCAGGCTGCGGCGCTCATTCTCCAAGGTAATGGCCTTGTCAACCAGAGTTTTAAAATCCGGGAAAGTGTGCACGACTAGTTGGCATCTTAACGCCGGTGCCAGGCCGTCCAAGAATTTCTCCATTCTCTTGTTCTCGGTCATATGCTCGTCGTAGGCATAACGAGATAGCTGGGTAAACTGACCGTTGTATTCTGTCACTGACATGCCTCTTTGCTTGAGGTCATCAAATTCTCTCTTCTTGATCTTTATGATGCTCCTGGGGATGTGTGCCCCACGAAAGCCTTCCTTGAACTCCTCCCAGGTGATGTTGTGTTCACTGGGATGCATGTGTAGGAAGTTTTCCCACCATGCTGCAGCTGCTCTAGTAAGGTAGTGGGGTGCATAAAGCACCTTCTCATGATCTGAGCACTGCGCAATAATTAGCTTCCTTTCGATATCACGAAGCCAATCATCGGCTTCAAGTGGCCTATCGGTATGAGCAAATGTTGGAGGGCGAGTCTTCTGTAATTCAGACAACTTGGAGTGTGGTTGATAGGGCTCACGGTGGTTTCCCATATTGATGACGTGATTCATCATCTCTTGGTGCTGTTGCTGGCTTTGTTCGAAAAGGCGGCATACTTGAGATAAGGCCGCTTCGCTGTCCTGTTGACTAGACTGTCCCTGAGTGAAATTGTTGCTGGTCTGTGTTCCATAAACTTCTTCTGGCTGATTGGGCATGGAACGAGTCCACGGACGAGACATTTTCCACTCTGGGGTATTATTTAGCAAAACTCATAAGAAGAACTGTGTGGCACAAGGAAAATCTTGCAAAGGCAAAAAATTTAAAAGACCTCAAGATTTTTCAAGAAAACATAAACGATTTCGCTCGGAGAAATGACTGCTTAACACAAATCTTACACGCGAAACGCAAACGTACGATACAGCACTCAGGATGTGCGTACACATTCCTGACATGTTATTAAAGCTAGCACAGCTCTCCGGAAAGCAGCGTACACAACTACTACAAGCATAAGCACATGAAACACAACACACATGCAGACATAACGCGCGGCTACTCGGCGCACTCAGTCGGAGATGGTGACGATGTCCTTTCCCTTGCCGAGGGCAAGACTCAGCGGTGCAGGAGAATCAACCTCCACCTCCTCTCTAGCAGGCTCCAGGCGCGTAGCACTGCGCTGCGGTGATGGTGCGGGAGCGACAGGCGGCAGTGCGGGTGCGGCAGGCGGTGCAGCTCTGACTGGAGTAGGAGCGATGACTCGGTCGAACTCCTCAGTGGTAGGCAGACGGCGAGCAGTGGCCAAAATGGCCGGTGCATAAGATGCTGAGGATGAGACGAATGTCAGAGGCGGTGTCGTGTGGAGAAGCTCCTTCCTGCTGGCAGGACCGCCCCGGACTAAGTCCATGCGGGCAGCCACAAGATCGTCCACGAGGTTGTCGAAAGATTCTTCCAGAGCCTTGAGGTACTCCACAACCATCTCGATGGCTTCATCTCGCTCTCCCCTATGGCAGGCGAATGCATAGTGACAAGTATATGGCACATGGCATGGGAGGTAGCGGTAGCGACGAGTCTTCATCATAGGAAGAATGTCCCGAAGGCGAGCTATCGCCTCACGGGCAGCCATCTGCATGGCATGCCTCTCCGTAGGCATGGCCCTTCCCACAAAACGGAAGTGGCGAGACGCAGAACGTCCTCCCTTGAATTGCACCACGGCCTGGTGCATAGACACGTCGTCGCTGAGCTTGTGCTGATAAAGCGTGAACTCCGGACGAGTCGCTGGCCCGATCGCGAGCTTGGTGATGGAGACGAGGAGTTTGACAAACCCCTCGGGCACGTTAGTGAACACCCGAGTCTCGCAGTTGCTGCCAGCCATCTACAAAAGTAGGCAAAAATTCTGAGTAGTCATGTCATAAATTTATGATGACCAACAGAAAATAGCTACATTTGCAAAATGCTGAAAAAGCACAAAAGACGCTAATAACCGATTAGCGATCGCACCTAGTGGCTTCCTACAGTCAGCCTGGCTCTGATACCAAGCTTGTCACGACCGGTTTTCCAATAAAAATATTTATTGAGAGACCGATCCCTTTTACGGACCAGTAAAGAAGAATTCCTTCTTACTGGTAGACAAAATCTTGATCACAGAAGAAAAATACCAGGAGTACTGAATATAATACAAAGTTGAGCGGAGACTGCTCAACAATTTATTACAAACACGCCAATAATACATAAGGCGGATAGGGTGGCAAATCTACTGACTCACGATAAAAGCGGTGGTGGATATATCACAGCGAAGTGGGTGATATGACTCCTGAAAACTAACAGCTCTTCGAGCGTCGGAGTGAGGCTCGAGGAGACTTATTGCGGGTGGCGGAAGCGTATATGATACAAGTGACCAATATCCAGGATCGCACGGGACTGACTGGGATTCCTCTAGGCGTCGGACTCACTATCAAACTCTTCATCCATGAGATCGCCTTCGTCAACATCTGGCCAAATCAACAAGCCAGGTGAGTACTATGAAAGTACTCGCAAGACAGTTCGGACATAAGATATAACAAATGTAAACATGATGCATATGAACAGATTAACAAGTGCACTCAGACAACGGAATAATCATGCATGGGAAAATAAAGAGAAGTCGGGCGGTAGTCCTCCCGAAATCCTAAAATAAATACTGAGGGCCAAACGAGTGTCTGAAAGACTCCTCGAGAGGAAAATACAAGAATAATAATGCCGCAGTCGGGCGTCAAGGCGACACCACATAAAGGGCTTATAATAGAATATAAAAGACAGTGCGTGCCACAGTCGGACGTCTGAGCGACATCACATAAAGGGCTTATATCAAAAGAATAAATAACAGTGCATGCCACAGTCGGACGTCTGAGCGACATCACATAAAGGGCTTATATCAAAAGAATAAATAACAGTGCATGCCACAGTCGGACGTCTGAGCGACATCACATAAAGGGCTTATATCAAAAGAATAAATAACAGTGCATGCCACAGTCGGACGTCTGAGCGACATCACATAAAGGGCTTATATCAAAAGAATAAATAACAGTGCATGCCACAGTCGGACGTCTGAGCGACATCACATAAAGGGCTTCATAACTTAATATCTCAGTAGCTCAAGAATTTAAATCATATCAAGGGAATAATCAGGCATGAGATAACAAAGGGTTAGTCCATCCACAGGAATAACGTTCAACCAAGTTTACCACTCAAGTTGTTCACCGGGGATTTACCACGAGGATTGACATAGATATGGGTATACTGGCCATGGTCCTTGACCATAGATACGATGACTCGGAAGGATTTGACTCTGCAGAGTTTGTACTTTAACCACAGCCAACGGATTTCAGTAGTCACGGGGACTAGTTCCGTTTACGGTGTTTTGGAAGAAACACATCTAACCAGTACACACCCATTCAACATTCCGAAGCCAGGAATCACCCTCGGCAACGTTCAAGAAAAACCTTGAGACGGGGAGGCTACAACCTCGCGTAGCATGGGATCAAATTTATATACGCGCGCTCTAAGGGGTGCCCCCCTCTCGGTCCCAACCGGAAACACCCATGCCCCCTGACCGGATGACTGGCTTTAATCCAGGGCCATGGAACCCTCATCCCGGCCCCTCTATTTGGTGTGTACACGGAAAGAGGTTACCAACTTACTAAACCGTATTCTTGGCAGAAAACATGTGGCGGCACGGAAAGGGGAAGAACGATAACGTGACTCAGTCCACGTTAACGTCGGAGTTTATCGGATATCGTAAGGCTGGCATGCTACAACAATACCACCTTACTGCCTTTCATGTCACCACATGACTAGGCCATCTCTCATCAGAGATCACAGTAACTTCGGAGCACACGGATAGTTGCCTTACATGCAACGAGATACTCACCGATGCTCATATGCCATGCACAAACCATTCAAGCAAACATGCAAAACACCCGTCATATCAAAGGTTCAAACATGCTTGCCTGGTTCGGAGAAGTCGGAGTCTAGCTCGGCGAAGTTCGCGGCTCCGTCACCTCTTCCGGAACCTACGGTATAGCGAAAACGTATACTAACGTGAAAATCAACGCGTGTATAAAAGTTGTCCCAAAATTTTTCCAAATAAATACTATAAAAAACTAGACAAAAATATAAGACTGTCAGAAAAAGAATCACTCAAAAATCACTTTTTATTAAAAAGTTATAAGGGTTTTAGTCCAGGGACTAATCTGTGATGAAACAGAAAAGATCCAGGGACTTAACTGAGAAAACAGAAAACGCTTCGGAAAGAAACGCGCCAGCCCAAAGGAAAACGTATTTGCCCGAAGGCGCCAACAGAAAACGTTTCGAGGGAGAAAGAAGAGAGGCTGACAGGGGGGTCCACATGTCAGGTTTAAAAAGTCGCCGGCGCCCGAAGACTGCGGTGGTCGCCGGCGTCGAACCACGGCGAGGCAGGGAGATCGGAGTGTACCAAGAGCTTCAGCGTGTCCTTCCGCGTCGGTGGGTGGTGGACTCGACCGACGGAGAGCACCACGTCGACGGCGACACTTTCTCCGGCGGACGGCGGCTCGGGCGATGGTGGAGAACTCCGGTGGGTGCTGCAAACTCCGAATTGAAGCGCGGGTCAGGAGAGTGGATGCATAGAGAGCTACTGGCAAGAGTTGGGGGTTAGAGGTGCACGCACGGGAGCGAATCGAGCTGGATCCCGTGGCGGGTCGCGGCGGCCGGAGTTGGGGAAGAAGCTCTCCCGTGGCTCTACCAGTGGCTAGGCGTGGTCTAGGTGGAGTGCAGAGGTGGTGTGGGTTCGAGTTGGAAGCTCGGGGCCTCTATTTATAGGCGGATCGAGGGGGTGGCCGTGAACGGGATCGCTCCGGCGAGCAATTACGGCGAGGCAGTGGCTTGGCAGGGAGCTTAAGTGGCCAGGCAGCATCAGGGAGGTGTACTGGTGCCGTTCCCCCGCTAATCTTGGTCGGTCTTGGCGTAATGGCGCCGGTCCTCGACGGGGTGGCCGTACGGGCACGGCGGCGGCAGAGAGCGCGCTCCGCGCCTAGCGGTTCACGACGAGGGTGGCAGCGCGCACTGGGGAGTGGGTGGCCACGCGGCGGCCTCCGGTGGCTTGGGCGGCGCTGGGTGGCGCCGTCTACGCTGCGCTCCTCTCTGGCGGCCGCAAAGCCGCCGCTGCCGTCGCTCACGGGGCGGCGCACCTCCTCCTGCTCGTCGCCGACGTCCGCAAGGCTCCAGGGGATCGTGCGGCGCAGGAACAAGGGGGAGGGGACGGGGAGCAAGGCGACGCGGGGCACTGGCGAGATCGACAACGGACACTGAAGAAACGACAGTAGTTTCAGACACTGTTAACTGAAATTGACTGAACATTATAGAAACAGTGTCCAGCAAGTGCTCGATGAAATGATTTGGTAAGCAGAAAAAAATTTCTGGAGCTGGGACTTGGTGAGGTGACCTCTCAATGCACCCAGAGGCTGCCTGATTTTTCTCAGATTTTTAGGAGAAGGATTTGAATGAATTTCATCAAATTTGGCAAAACTGGTCCAAATTTGCAGCAAGTGTAGTTTGAAAAATTTGAACTGGAGACCAGTGGATCTTCATGGATCTTGGTTGAGGGTTCAAAGGACTAGCTAGGGAAATTGGTTTGGAGACAAAACTCAAAGCAAAAAGGGTAGCTCCTTTGTAAATCTCCAAGGATCAAGATAGAAGGCAGAAATTGTTTTTGATGAGAGTTAAATGGAAAAGAAAATTTGGGGAGGTTCAAACTGCTGGATTTGATGTGTATCATGATCCAAAGATGGGGAATGGGTTATGGTAGTGGATTTCCACTTGGGTCATGGCAAGAGGAATATTTGAAAAGAGGAGAAGATCACTTCAAAATGCCATAGGGCTATTTAAATTATTTTCCAAAAGGAAATTTTTTCCAAGTGAAAGGCATTTGGTTTTGAGTCCAAATAAAAAGGAAAAACCTCCAAGACCAAGATCAAGCCTTGGGTGAATCCAAATAAAACACTTGCCATAAAAGAAAGTTTTTGAGAGGGTGGGTTCTTTAAAAGAAAGATTTTAAATACCCTCCTCAAATAAAAATAAAAGTTTGAAAAATCCAATTAAAATTTTTGGGTGTCACAACACCTACCCCCTTAGGAAAAATCTCGTCCTCGAGATTTCTGCTGATCCTCAAATAGATATAGGTACTCTGCCTGAAGAAAATCTTCCCTTTCCCATGTAGCTTCATCCTCGGTGTGGTTGCTCCACTGAACTTTGAAAAATCAAAGCCACTTCATTCATCCGGCTTTGATTCGATGGTTCACATCTTCATCAATACCCCCATCCCCCTGCAGCATTAACCCCAAATACCGAAAGTTGTCCTTCTAGGGAACCACCTGGCCATCAAGGCTAACCTCCTCCTCCTCACACCTAGTAGTACTGAAACCGCACATCATGTACTCGGTTTTAGTTCTACTAAGCCTAAGCCCTTTCGATTCCAAGGTTTGTCTCCATAACTCTAACTTCCTATTTACCCTTGTCCGACTATCGTCAACTTGCACCACATCATTCGCAAAGAGCATACACCATGGTATATCTCCTTGTATATCCCTTGTGACCTCATCCATCACCAATGCAAAGTTGTCGACACACCACTATATGCATGAAATTAAAGATGAACTGCAAAGTGAAAGTTAGCTCCCACACACCTGTTAATTTGTCACTAACATAGGGGGTGTTTGGTTCAGAAGTCCTAGGACTTTTTCTAGTCACAGGGACTAATCAAAAAAGACTCTCTAGTAGAGTCTTTTTCTAGTCCCTGTAGAAAAAGTCCCTCCCGTTTGGTTCCTAGGGACTTTTCAAGGACTTTTTCTAGTTTCTGGGACTAAAAAATCCCTGAACCAAACACCCCCATAATTTTCTACTGGTTCTATCATGTTCCATTCACTATAATTAATATCACAATGACAAACATGGTCGTCAACTAAACAACAACAACAACAACAACAACAACAACAACAAAGCCTTTAGTCCCAAACAAGTTGGGGTAGGTTAGAAGTGAAACCCATAAGATCTCGCAACCATGGTCGCCAGCTGAATGTTATAATAATTTATATGAAGTCTACAGAAAAAGCACATGAAAAATACATTGCAGGTTCTTATGAATGATTTTCTACATATTTGCTGGATCAACTGTACAGAATAAATTATTTAATGAACCCAACGATCTCAAGTAGTATTTGATATTAATTTACGCTGATCTCTCAGTAATGTAGTCACACCCTTGTTTTCGTAAACAAATGCCCCAAAACAAGCTAGGTCATCACCCCACCAAAAAAATATCGCTGTTAACGGAGATTCCAACCCAACTAGGTCATCATGCCATTAATGGGGAGTGATTAGTTGACATCACCATCCAAACATGCTAATCAACACACCTCGATCGCACGCCGCGCGACCTGCTTCATGGAGATTGTCCTCACGGCTAAGCATCACACCATCTCTATAAATAAAAATAAATAAATCGCTTCATATAGTTAATCACACACCACGCGTGCCATCGCGAATTCCGCAAAACCGAATACAATATCGCCTAGTGCAGTACGAATATAATCTTACAAAATCGATTAAGAATTCCAGCTGGCACCGCGTGCGGTCGGTCGAGCTCCACCGCGCAGACAGCCGGGCCCACATGTCAGCTGAGAAACCGCTGCGGCTTTGACGAATTTAGTTTTGTTTGCACATATTCCCAAGCCTCTAAAAATATAAGGTGGTGCCTTTCAAACGGTCGGAACTGAAGTTCTTAGAAGCATGGTCACATATGGCCTCGTGTAATTTTTGTACTACTATTCTGCTCTTCACTGATCAGTTGATTATTAAGGAAAATACACCAGTTGCTGCTATCTAGGAGTATTTAACTAGTCACTGTGATTAGTAGCTTAATTTGACTTTACCAACTGATTCTATAATATCTAAGCACAATATTTTTTAGTTTGGGTAAGATGCACGAAGCTGCGTTATCAGTTTATTTAGAACCGCAAATCCGGCCGTGTCGGCGGCGAAACCGTACCATGAATTTCGGGAAAGAGCAAGAGGAACAAGATCACGATCATGGAGCCCTTTTAGCTTTGGGTGATTAGTGTGGAGCAAAGCCAATTAGTGCTGCCACCTTAACCTTAATAAAGCTAGCTAAAGCACGCTTTGAATGTAATCTAAGCAAGTAGGATTAGGAGTGGCTACACGGTCCATCCGGGGTAGGGTATGGTATGCCTGCGATGCGTGCCACGTGAGCACAGTACACACGTAACGGCAGGCTGGCTCGTTGTCCGTTTTCCCAAACCTGCGAAGCTTCGCGCCATGACGGCGTGCCATGGGCTCACGTGGGGACCATGTGTCAGCGATGGACAGTGCCAGTGGATGCGCTCACCTCGCCAGCGAGTAGTAGTAGGTGAAGCATTTTTCTCCTCCTCGCAAAGGAAAAAAAAAGCTTTCCCTTTTTCTTTCCTTGTTTTTCCTTTTAGGTTTTTTCAATTATGCATAGCATAAGAATTGTTGCTGTTGCTATATGAGGAAAAGGAAATGTGAATCCAATATTGCATCACTTTCTATGAATGAAAAGGAAGAGTGAGAGGTAATCTGTGTGTCCTTTGTATGGCACTGGCTCTTTGTACACACTATGGTCTATGGCGATGCACATTGAGAACCCAACCACATCTTCTGAATTAGGTGCTTACAATAAAAAACATTGTTCTTATCATATTATGATTTTTGTTTCCATTTACTTTTTATATGAAAAGAGACGTGACTCATACAACTTAAGTTGTGGTGTACGACCGGTTATTACGGCTTTAAGTTGCTACGAAAACGTATGCAGACAAACATGCGGAATAAACTCCAACTTGTAAAGCACGCTAATGGTCTAGCTTACACGACATGCATTCAATTAAACAAAGCAACAACATTTCAAAAGAAAAAAAAAAGCAACAGAGCGGCTCTTGCAAACACCATTACAGAAAACATCAAAATAAAATTAGATCTACTAAAGAAAAATCCTGATGTATCACTCAAAAATATTACAGTACAAAGAAAATCCCTGAAGTTTTACTTAAAAATCAGAATTTCTGAACATTCCAACATGGCACAGAGAGAGTAGCGGAGGGTAAGCTCACCATGGCGGTAACCCTAGCCAGCCGCCCAGTGTGATAACCGCCCCGCGCAGTCCAGTCCTAGTCGCTCGGGAGGTCACACACTCGGCGCTGCGCCTCCAGTCTGCTCCCAGCCTTTTTCCGGCCCAGCCCCCTCGCGTTCGTTTATATTCGCACCCCACCCCACTACTCCCTCTCTTTGTCGCCAACACAAGCTACACACTGGCCTGAGGCTTTGTCTCGCGAAGGCGCTCGTGGTCTCGGGTAATCGCGACAACGTCCCTGCCACCGGCCATGGACAAGAAGCAGGGCTTCTTCTCGGCGCTGCGGGAGGAGGTGGCCCGCGGGCTGTCGCCGGCGCGGGCGCGGCGGAGGGCCGAGGAGGTGGCGGCGGCGAAGGCGGCACTGCGGTACGCGGGGGGCGGCGGCGGGGAGGCGCTCGCGCCGCTCATGGAGGGCCCGGATCCGGAGGAGGCCGGCGGCGGCGAGGGCGCCGGGCGCGCGCGGAGGGACGGGTGGGGCCGCTGGGTCCGCGGCCAGCTCGCGCGCGCGCCGTCGTCCGGGCCGGTGGCCTCCGCAGGAGGCGCCGGCGCGGCGAGGCGGAACGACTTGAGGATGCTGCTCGGGGTCATGGGCGCGGCGCTCGCGCCCGTGCATGTCTGCGCCGCCGAGCCGCTCCCGCACCTCAGCATCAAGGACACCCCCATTGTAAGCGCTCGCTGGTGCTCCCTTCTCTCTGCTTGCTTCTTCTTGCTCTAGATTGAGTTCGCTCCAGTGCTCTCGTGAGTACAAATCTTTCTGTCCATTAGAAGATTTGATTTATTGATTGCTACAGCCAACTCCTTTTGGCTGGAATTAGTAGTACTTTTTTGTTCTCTTATATAAGTTCTTATTAAATTGGAGAAACTGTTCTTTGACGTTTTCCCTGAAATGTGTTCCAGAAACTTGTTGGTTTGTTAGGGGAAACACTGTATAAAAATGAGTTGCTGATGTGATGTGTTCAGCAAGGGTTCATATTATTTGCTCCAAAATTGGCATCTGAACATATTGCCACTCTAAAAGGGAAAAATGGCTTTCCTTGTATGATACAGTAGACCCCTTTAACAGATAATGTGTATTTGCTGTAAAAAGAAAGATTAACCTTAAAGCTGAATGAGCTACTTGCAGTGAAAAATGGCTCTTTACCATAGCTTTATAGCTGTTTAACAGCGAGGTATTGATCTGGTCTATGCAGGAGACTTCGTCGGCGCAGTACATTCTGCAGCAGTATCTGGCTGCCTCCGGCGGGCAGAAGCTCCTCTCCTCAATCCGCAACTCGTATGCCATGGGGAAGGTGCGCATGGTGGCTACTGAGTGCGAGACAGCAGGCCGTGTCGTGAGGAACCGCATGGCGGCGCGCTGTGCTGAGCCTGGCCGCTTCGTGCTGTGGCAGATGGCTCCCGAGATGTGGTACATTGAGCTGGCTGTTGGTGGGAGCAAGGTGCACGCCGGATGCAACGGCAAGCTCGTCTGGCGCCACACCCCATGGCTTGGTGCACATTCTGCCAAGGGGCCTGTCCGCCCTCTCCGCCGCTCGCTTCAGGTACAACGCCAGCACCATTTTCACCATCTTTAGGTGGTCTTTTCTCAGTTCGTCTACACACTCCAGTGCACGAAAACGGAGTCTGAAGATTATTTTTCCTTTTCTCTCCAGGGTCTGGATCCTTTGACCACAGCAAGCATGTTTGCTGGTGCACGCTGCATTGGAGAGAGGAAGGTGAATGGGGACGATTGCTTCATTCTGAAGCTGTGTGCTGATCCTGAGACGCTAAGAGCACGCAGCGAGGGGCTCGCGGAGATCATCCGGCATGTCCTCTTTGGGTACTTCAGCCAGAAGACCGGGCTTCTTGTCCACCTCGAAGATTCCCACCTCACTCGAATTCAGTCCACAACCGGAGGTGATGCGGTTTACTGGGAGACTACCATCAATTCATTCATCGAGGACTACCGGCCAGTGGAGGGGATAATGATTGCACATGCTGGGCGCTCGGCCGTGACCCTCTTCCGTTTCGGAGAGGTTGCCATGAGCCACACCAAGACTCGCATGGAGGAGGCATGGAGCATCGAGGAGGTCGCGTTCAATGTTCCCGGTCTCTCCATGGACTGCTTCATCCCACCCACCGATATCAAGTCTGGATCCATCAGTGAGACCGTGGAGCTTCCGCAGAGTGGGAAGAGCAAGGCCGGCGGTCTTCTCCCGTGCCATGGTGCCAAGGTTGCTGCTCTAGAGAAGGCCGATGATAATGTTGCGTGGAGCGGAGCCCTGCAGCGAGATTGCAAGTGATTTCCTGGTCTGTTCATACTGCTGCTTGCAGTGCTACTGACTCATTTTGATGAATGTAGGGTAGAAAAAGAAGGGCTAAAGGAGGATTTGGATCTTTGAAATTCCAAATGTCCCCTGTAAATAGGGAAGGTCAAGCAGTCACATGGTCTCCCTCTTCCATATCCCTGACCCTGAGGAGAGGCCCTGTGTGAAGAATCCTTTCTGATCTCATTCAGAGATAATGGTGTAGTAGGTAGTCTTTCTTGGTTTTTTTTTGCCAGTGCCTGTGGAAGAAGAACCAGGGGTGTTCTCCTCCATCCATCCAACCACATGATTAACCATCATGGTGGTGGTGCTGCTCTTTCCGTGGTAGCAATACTAATTATCAGAGGCCAGCGAGGAAGAAGGACTTCTTCGTCGGCAGCCGAGAGTGATTTCGTCGTTCCTAATTAGCGGTCCAGTGTGCTTTGGTTTGTGATAGTCTCTGGTCAAACTAACTTTTAGGGGAGACTGGAAGGTCCAGAGTGGTTGTTGCTCTTATTTTAATAGTGTTCCATATCATGGGTCCGTCGGTCTAGCTGTTTTTTTTCCTCCCTTTCTCCTTCACACATCTCTCTTTATTTAGTATGAGATGGTGATTGTATTTTACAGGAGCTGCTGATGTATGCCAAAAACTTCTATGAATGGATTGAGGTGTTTTTCCGTTTGTGCACCCCTTCAACCCCACTTTTACTATACATGCTGAAGTGCTGGTGACATTTAGCTTTGTGATGTGCCATATTGTTAGTACCATAATGCAGCATCAGTGTGGCTTTTGCCCCCTTCCTGCACTCCGCTTTAGCTTGCAGCATGTTGGGGGCCATGATTCGTTAACATGATGGTATTGGTGCCCATGTGCTTCGCCTCAGCTTCTGTACTGTATACAAGTATTATTTCTTTCTTTTTAAGGTGGAATTAGCTTTGCCTCTTGTGTTATCTCTTGCTTTCTCCTCCACTCCATAGATGCTTCAGCATCATGCTACTACGCCTCATCATGGCATGGCCATTGATTATTTGGTCGTCCTCCATCGTCTTGCTTCCTGTACAATAGGGCTATCGGGGCTTTGTTTTCTTCTTGGGAAGATGGGACCAATACTCTAGCCAAGACCAAAGGACAAAGGAAGAGGTTAAATTGCTCATGTGGTGTATATTCCAACGTGTATGGCCCACTTGTCAACCTCACATGCAACGGCATTCTCCGATTCGTAAATCTTGCGGTGGTCCCGAGCTAATTTTCTTGAGAGAGAAGGTTGAAAACTTGACCCGTTGCTCTCTATTCTATAGCATCCCCAACGGCTCGTCTGGAGGGTTGTCTGCATGAGGCAAAAAACACGCTCCAACAGATTGTCTATAAAAAAATACAGCTTGATGTTCTCTCAATATCAGTTGTCATTCTTTAAAAGCATCTTCAACAGATGATGTAAAATTGCTAACATGCCCAAAAGACTGCAATTTAGGACACTATGAGCAGAAAACTTTGTTCCAACAGATGTCTTATTTACAAACGGTGATGAAATTTTTTGGGCGGTCCAAATTTTTTAGCCTAAAGTGCTATAAATTGCAGCACTTCTTGCGGCTAGGAACCCAACTGCCACGCTAAAACTTCCACCCACCCGATTCCGGCTGATTCTCGCCGTCGGTCGCCACCGCCACACTTTGGCGACGCCTCCTAGCCACCCTGCAACTCGTTCCCGTCAGCCGTGACAACCGCCGCGACCCCCTCCGCCGAAGCGGAAGCTCGAAACACTACCACCGATTTCGGTCGTTCCTCTGCCCCTCCAATGCCCGAGAGGGTCGCCCCACCCACCATCGTCAACCCCGTTCGGAACTCTTGGCAGGGCTGGCGTGCCGCAACGCCTCTGTCGAAGTAGGTCGCACCCTCAGCTCTTGGTCCCTTTTGACTCCTGCCCTAGGCGGCCCAGCGACCGTCTCAGCCCCGACAACCCCTGTCGGCTGAATCGAGCTTGGCTCCCAGATCCGCCTCCTAACCTTCCCACTGTTGGATCTCATGTTTCAATTACTTTCTAATTTTTTAGGCACTAGTTTCTGGGTATCTGAAAAAGCCAACAAATCTTGATTCCCAAAAACCTCTCTCCTACCCTATAATCACTCTTACGTCACCAAATATATAACTGCCGGAAAATTGAAAGATTTTAAGAGGAAAAGAGACCACTGTCTATATGAAAATTTAGACAACCAGATTTAGACCATCTGCTGCTGGAGATGCTCTTAACCATCGGCTCAAATTGTTTGCAAAAACCAGTTGCATCCTGTTCAGACCCGAAGAAAAAACAATTATATCTCCCAATCTGAAGTGATGCAGGCATGACGGAAGAGGATCAAAGACGCATGGATCCAGCAGCTTTTGGCGTGTTGTTGCGGTCGAAGGACCACACACCCCCGTCCGTCCGTAGGAGCACTCGAAGGTTAGTTGGTTGGTTGTTTGGGACAGAGACCGCTTTTAGACTTGACTTTGAACAGCGAACCCCAATCACTCACACAATGGGTGGCGGTAGGGCACCCCAAACGCATTACACATGCAAATGCAAACGCAAATGCAGTGCACTGCTCTACCACCTCTCTCTCTTTTTTGACCTGGTGGATAAAGCCTAAAGGCATGCCATGCAGGGTTGTTTTGATCAGGAAAGACTAGGAGAAAAAGTTGTTGCCACCTTTACCCCTCTAGTGCAATTGCAGGGTGCTTTGTTCAGTAACATATTCCGTTCCATTCCATCCGTCCATGGCATCTTTCTTCCTCACCGTACTGCATGCACATGCATGCTGCATTGCGCATTGCTGGTGAGAGGATAGAGAGAGATAAAGAGGGGATAGAAATTACCCTGTGGTACTTGAACCGGTTGGTCAGAGAGCTTAGGCCCAGATCAAGAAATGCCCTGAGGTTAAAGGGCATTGATGGTTAAAATTAATTTTTAACTGGTAAAGCTGAATTATGCAGGCGTTTTGCTGTAAAGCGCAGGGGATGGCTGAATGAGTGACGAGCCCACGCAGAAAGTTGGGCCTGATCTTTGCAGGCCTGGGAGCGCCTCAGAGATATCATCGGAGACCGTGAGAGAAGACGTTGAATGAAGAAAAAAAGATTAGCTTGAGCGCTTGTATGATCTGGTCATGCATGAAACTCAACGTTGTGTAAGTGTCGATGTATCAGTACAAGAGAAGTCTGAGGGTTTGGAATCGGTACCAACTTTTTAGGGGGGATGATTGGTGAGTGGTGCGTGCATGAAGATCAACCGGCGGATCAAAACACGAATGAATTCGGTGCAAAACGAGGACCCGGAGGCTCTTTTACAAACTGGATAGCACTAGCGTTGTGGAGGAGTAGCAAGCAGTATCCTATGCAAATGCAATGCAACCACCACTGTTGTAGGCATTGGATACTGCTAGGCCAGATCAACAGAATCCTTTTCGCCAATGCTCTTGCGCAAGGTACTTGTTTGGAATTGGATCCTCTTTAGGTTCGTATATGAGCGATAGCACTGGTCTACCATGCATCTCCTTTGCTGTGGTCGTATGTACAGGAGAAGATCATGGCGATGAGAAGATGAAACAGACAGGAGCGTTTGTTTTTTCTTGGGTGCGGTTTGGACAATGAAGCCATAAAGATTTAGCTTAGTGAAACTGGGCCGGCTAAAATGTAAGATCTTTGTCCGGCAGACGGTACAACACCGCATATGGACGTCTGACAGGAAAGCGAAACACGGTCTGCAAGATCTTCCCTCGCCTTGCTACACTTGCCTCCAAGATGAAGACAACGTCAAACACATCTTGGTCCAGTGTGTGTACGCGCGGGAAGTGTGGCACAACATCTTTAACATCCTCGGTTTGGATGTGAGAATTCCGGAGACGTACGATATCTTTTTGGACTGGTGGTTGCATGCGAGGGCACCCTTTACCAGGGCGAGTAAGCGTGGTCTTGACACTCTTGTCATCGTGGTCAGCTGGGCTTTATGGAAGCAGCGAAACGCGCGGGTGTTCTACAGGACTAGTCAGCAAAAACAACGCTCTTGAGCTGGTGCAGGCCATCCTAGGTGATATGAGGGAGTGGAGGTTGGCAGGTCTTGGAGCTAGAGGTTTTAGCGCGTTTTGTGAGAGTGTAGGCATAGGGTAGTGTGTGGGTTGTTTTTGGGGGTGTGCCTCCGGTGCATGTTCACATTCACCGTTAGGCGTCTTATACAATGTCTTTGCTCCCTTCTATAAAAATATGGTACGCCGTTGACGTATTCTCAAAAATAAAAAAACTGGGCCGGCTAACAGAGGTACATGAGCCGTCGTAAGATCAAACGACACCGTCTCTTGGGCCCATAAAGGCCTGCTTGTTGATTTTGTTTTGTTAAGACACCTAACCACTCATTCCGATCGGTTAAAAGAATGCTTCATCATTTTTTGCATGGTATATGTGTCTCGTTTATATCATAAAGGTCATAGTGTAAGCCACGTAAACACTGACCTGACAAAACTGAAAAGACAGTAGACGTTAGCCTTTGACAAAGAAAAACCAGCCAAGAAGGAAATTTAAAATTAAGACCAAAGAATCCTCTAAGCTTGACACCAACGCCCGACACGTGCCTCTAGCATCACCACAGTAGCCACCAAAGGAGAAAAAAAATGACGGATCAAACTCCTCACTCGAGCTCGACGCAACTCCATCACTGATATCCAGCTTTGCGGACCTACAAGGTGGCTCATCAAAAGTGAAACCATTACCGTTGAATGAATCAGGTTGATGCAACACCCCAGACACGTCATCGAACTCTAAATCTGGCACCCCGCATGACTAATGTGATTGAGTACGAAAGCATACCTTCCATCCATGAACCACGAATCTAGAACATGATACACCATCTTTCAGATGCCGCCAATACAGACCACATTCTGCATCCGCTCCTGGTCTACCCCCCAAGCTCTACGCCGGCGCCGGAGCAAACGTTGTTGCAACAACAGAATCCGAGGATACAATTCCACCACGAGGATGACGTACGCCGCCCCTACGCCATCCTTATTTGAACAGAGTGGTTTTTAAATCCATCCCCAACCATAGGACCAATCGCCTCGTCAGGGAAGGATTTGGAAATTCTTTATTCAGCGCCGCCATCACCGTCGGCAAAGTCAGAACGATGAACAGACTGAAAACCTAAACTACTAGGGTCTAAAAAATGATCCACACACGTGGATCCGGCGATCCCCTCATCACCGACGGCTCCCCCGGAGGCCGGCAACAGAGGAGACTCTCCGGACGAGAAGTTGAGATCGCCTTTCCTTTCTTCGAGAGCAAGAAAGAAAAGTATCGGTTCATGTATGCATGTTCCATCTTCCATGTCATCTTTGCACCGTGGCTTCATCTACACCTTGGTTTCCTTTTCTTTAAAATTTTTTTGCGGGACCTTTTCTTTAAAAATAGATCATCTGCATCTTAGTATTCCTTCCTTGCCACTTAAGACAAGCAAAGATTTGGGGAAACGCCAAAGGCGTAGTTCGCTCTTTTTAGATAAATAAAACCACAAGGCCATCTTGTGCTAATCATACGTCACCATCATGCATGCGTACCGCACATATCTATAGCTCTGCGAATAGCAAGATTGAGAAATACAAAAATAAGATAGACACAATAATCTAAGGTCCGTGTTTGGAATAAAGGAAAATATGTTTGGTTGAGAGCCCGAGAGACCCAAGCGGAACTCCTCTTCTCTTCTCCCCGTGAAATGTTGAGTTGCTGCTGGTGTGCTTCTTGCGAGCCTTATAAGTTGTTCTCCTCTTCTCCATGCAAAAGATGCAAAATTGTGGATATTTGTTATAAAAAGCCCTATAGAAAATTTTCATTTCATACCGTTTAGAATGAAGAACTAGTCGCTCTACGTTTGGTATTAAGCTTTCCACAGAAATTCGGAAGGAATGGCTATTACATGCCCCACAAAAAAGAGAGGCTGTCAGATAAGATTTTTCGGAGGAAACCAAACATGAGATCCTCTTGTGTTTTCTTCTCTCTATATGAATGATAGCGCTAGTCCACATGGCATCTTCTTTGCTGTGGTCTTATGTTACAGAGTGCTGGCCTGATGGATACACGTGTATATAGTAAGTACATTTTTGTAACGAAAATATGCATACATGAGTGATGGGCCGGCTGGGGAAAAAGAAAGTATAAGCGAGTGGTGATGCTATGCACAATAAGTTGATCTGCAAAAAGTTGTACTGGCATGCTTACATGGTCTTTTTCATATTATTGAAGCCGTGTCATAGCTAAGTACTTCCACCGTTCCTAAATATAAGTCTTTTTAGAGATTTCAATATGGACTACATACGGATGTACATAGACATATTTTAGAGTGCAGATTCACTCACTTTGCTTCGTATGTAGCTCATATTAAAATCTCTAAAAAAGACTTATATTTAAGAAGGATCTGACTATGCATAACAAATGTCTACTCATGAAATATCTCCACAAATTCTACAATTCACATGATTTGCCATGGGTAAAACTTATCTCGGAAACTTACTTCCAAGACAAGCCACTGACCAAAAGCAAGGTTGGCTCGTTTTGGTGGAGAGATATTGCAAAATCAATTCCCCTTTATAAAGGCATTACCAGATGCACTATTGGCAAGGGTAATACCATCATGTTGTGGGGTGATCTTTGGTCTGAAAACATGTTGAGAGATCAGTTTCCCCATCTTTTCTCTTTTGCAAGACAACCAGGCATCGCTCTTAATGCCTCACTTCAGGAAAGCAATTTGGTGAATCTTTTCCACACACCCCTCGCAAATCAAGCATTTGATCGGCTGATACAACTCCAAACACTGTTACAAGCTACACACTGCAATGATCAGAATGATACTTGGACTTATAAATGGAATTCCTCCACTTTTTCATCGATAAAAACATATAATTTCATCAGGCAAGCCCCGTCTGCGCACCACATCTTCAAGGACATACTCCCTCCATCCTTGAAGAGTGCACTTCCAACTTTGTTGGAAAGTCAAACCTTTTTATGATTGACCATAGTTATACAATAATACACCAACATTTATGCCATCAAATTAATAGCATTATATTCATGATACAATAAATTTTCATCATATACCTATTTGGTTTCTCAAGCATTGATATATTTTTGCATAAACTCGGCCAAACTTTGAGATCCAACAAAGTTGGAAGTACACTCTTCTAAGGACGGAGGGAGTATGGAGCAGTACTGTCATGCCAAGATATACGATCTTCTTCTGGCTTTTATTACATGACAAAATCCACACAAGAAGTTTGTTGCACTCAAAGGTTCTTCATCTGCAATGTTATAGCTGTGCAATCTGCACTACTCCATCGGATGAGACAATCTTACATCTCTTCTGGGATTGCCCTTTTGCACAAGACTGTTGAAGCTCAACTCACCTAATTCATAACAGAGGAATATCTGTCATAGATGAAATCACCCAAAGTGCACAAGCTCCTGAAGGAAATATGCCCTAGAGGCAATAATAAAGTTGTTATTTATATTTCCTTATATCATGATAAATGTTTATTATTCATGATAGAATTGTATTAACCAGAAACTTAGTACATGTGTGAATACATAGACAAACAGAGTGTCACTAGTATGCCTCTACTTGACTAGCTCGTTAATCAAAGATGGTTAAGTTTCCTAGCCATAGACATGAGTTGTCATTTGATTAACGGGATCACATCATTAGTGAATGATGTGATTGACAAGACCCATCCGTTAGCTTAGCACGATGATCGTTTAGTTTGTTGCTATTGCTTTCTTCATGACTTATACATGTTCCTATGACTATCAGATTATGCAACTCCCGAATACCGGAGGAACACTTAGTGTGCTATCAAACGTCACAACGTAATTGGGTGATTATAAAGATGCTCTACAGGTGTCTCCGATGGTGTTTGTTGAGTTGGCATAGATCAAGATTAGGATCTATCACTCTAATTGTCGGAGAGGTATCTCTGGGCCCTCTCGGTGCACATCACTATAAGCCTTGCAAGCAATGTGACTAATGAATTAGTTATGGGATGATGCATTACGGAATGAGTAAAGAGACTTGCGGGTAACGAGATTGAACTAGGTATTGAGATACCGACGATCGAATCTCGGGCAAGTAACATACCGATGACAAAGGGAACAACGTATGTTGTTATGCGGTTTGACCGATAAAGATCTTTGTAGAATATGTGGGAGCCAATATGAGCATCCAGGTTCCGCTATTGGTTATTGACCGGAGATGAGTCTCGGTCATGCCTACATAGTTCTCGAACCCGTAGGGTCCGCACGCTTAACGTTCGATGACGATCGGTATTATGAGTTTATGTGTTTTGATGTACCGAAGGTTGTTCGGAGTCCCGGATGTGATCACAGACATGATGAGGAGTCTCGAAATGGTCGAGACATAAAGATTGATATATTGGATGATGTTATTCGGACACCCGATGAGTTCCGGGGGTCACCGGATAAATATCAGAGTGCCGGAAGGGTTACCGGAACCACCGGAGAAGTAATGGCCCTTATTGGGCCTAAGGGAGAGAGAGAGGGGCTGCCAAGGCCTGGCCGCGCGCCCCCCATGGGCCTAGTCCGAATTGGACTAGGGGGAGGGGCAGCGCCCCCTCCTTCCTTCTCTTTCCCCTCCTTCCTTCTTCTCCTAGTAGGACTAGGAAAGGGGGGAGTCCTACTCCTACTAGGAGGAGGATTCCTCCCCCCTTGGCGCGCCTATGAGGGCCGGCCGGCCTCCCCCTTGCTCCTTTATATACGGGGGCAGGGGGCACCCTAGGACACAAGTTGACAGTTGTCTTAGCTGTGTGCGGTGCCCCCCTCCACAGATTTCCACCTCGGTCATATCATTGTAGTGCTTAGGCGAAGCCCTGCGTCAGTAACTTCATCAACACCGTCACCACGCCGTCGTGCTGACGAAACTCTCCCTCGGCCTCAGCTGGATCAAGAGTACGAGGGACGTCACCGAGCTGAACGTGTGCAGATCGCGGAGGTGCCGTGCGTTCGGTACTTGATCGGTTGGATCGCGAAGATGTTCGACTACATCAACCGCGTTACTTAACGCTTCCGCTTTCGGTCTACGAGGGTACATGGACACACTCTCCCGCTCGTTGTTGTGCACCACGTAGATAGATCTTGCATGTTCGTAGGTAAATTTTTTGAAATACTGCGTTCCCCAACATCTCCGCCCACGAAGTTTGCTCTCACCATTATAATCATGGGATGCTGGCACATTTGGATGCAACGAAATGCATCGATCTTTCAACATCGGGTGCCAACTATTCTATCCTGGAGATTTGCAATGAGAAAAGACCTTCTGCTTCTGACACACAAGATCAAGGCGCAACATGCACACAGTTTCAAAAATTGGTCAGACACTCATCTTAGCTAAACCCCATTAGTTTCATGATGCTGGATAGAACTGGATTTGGATAGACGCTGAGCCATATTTTTTTATTTATGCTTGTACATATTTACTTTATTTTTATAAAATTCATACCGTAGAACAATTGTTCTATGATCTTTGGTTCAAAAGAACTTATATTTAGGAAAGGAAGGAGTAGAAAATTGATTCCTCTCACAAAAAACTAGAAAATTGATTCCCAAGAAATAACTAAGTAATAAATTTGTGTTTATTTAAGGACCGTATGACTCAGAACTGAGAAGATCATGGTGATTTTTTTTGAATGAGCACATCGGGTTGATCACAAGATGAAACAGACAGGAGTAAAATTTTGTTTTCCCGGGAACAGTTTGGACGATTATCGGGGGTGTCGTGCGACATATGCCAAAGGATGGCTTATCATGGAGGGGGCTAATAATACGTCACCGGTGCCTGGAAACGGGATAAGGAGCAAACATGCCCGCCCGCGGATCTTACCCAGGTTCGGGGCTCTCCTAGGAGATAACACCCCTAGTCCTGCTCTGCGGGGTCTCCGCATGATCACTCAAGCAACAATGGTGGCTACAAGCTTGCTCCTTGAGCTGTTTCTCTAGAGGGGGAAGAAAAGAAAGGCTAGCCCTAGTTTCCTCTCTCTCTATACGTGGGTGTAGATGGACTAAAGTCTGAACCCTTTGCATGGGTGCCCTGGGGGGTTTATATAGGCCTACCCCCAAGGGTACAAAGGTAATCTGGCCGGGTGTAGGACCCAGCTGTCAGTGTCTCTGGTCGCTGGCTTCTCCGCTGGCTGATGGGGCCTGCCGCCTGGTGGGCCCCGCCGGCTGTCTCGTACTTGGCCGACAGGCCGTGCCCGCCGCTTGTGGGTCTTGCCGGCTGCTCGGTACTGTAGCCGTGCTGCTAATGATGCATGCTTTGTCGGGGGAGGCGTGTCTACAGTACCGCCACCTGGTGGGCGTTCACTATAGCCACTCCCCGTCTCTTCTGGTTAATGACACACAAATCCCAAGGAGGGGGTGGTCCGCCTGGTCATCAGCCGGCCCCCCTTGAGCCAACTGGCCAGGGATGGCCGCTCTCTAGCTTCTCACAGACAGGTGGGGCCCGCCGCCTGCGGGCCGTACCGACAGCCCGTCGTGGGAGCATGGCTCCCTCTGACAGGGGTGATGTCATGGCAGCGTGGCAACAGTGCCGCACCGGGCGGGGGATCTCCGTCAGGTACGGCGCACTGTGGCCACACCTGACCCTAGATTTGGGGGTGGCAGGGCGTGTTGTAGCCACGCCCCGTCTCATCGTATTTATGTGGGTGCAGACTTTGAGGACGCCTAGGGCCGCCTGCTAGGAGCCGGCCTCACTGGAGGCCGCCTGCTAGGAGCTGGCCCCCTCGTGGCCGCCTGCTGGGTTTTGCCGTCTCCTGGCAGCCGGCCGCTTGGACCAGCCGGCCGCAAGGAGGCGGCGCTTGGCTCTTTGAATCTTGAGGGGAGCAGCCGGCCCCGATGTCTTGAAGCGCCATGGGGGGCCGATTAGGCTACCCGTGGCCGATTACTCCGACAGTAGTCCCGAAAGTTGGTGTGGCTCCGTGGCTGAAGAAAGGAAGGAGCCTCGGCAGCTTCATATTCCGAGTGCTTCATTGATCTTGCTCCGTCCGTCTTCTGAAGTGCCGACTGCTTGGAGTCGGATACGACTAGGCAGGCCGCCTGGTAGTTTTTGAAACGTCTCGGCAGGAGCTGGGTGGCGCGCCAGCCTGGCGCCAGTCTTGTCGCCTGCCAGCTGCACGCCACCTGTCGCCAGTCGGCCTGGCCGCTTGCCAACCCACGCGCGTGACGGGACGTCGCCGCAGGCTGGGGCCCACCACTACCGGGCCTCGGCACGCGCGCAGATCCGTTGCGGCCGAGGCGAACGGTTGGGATTCCGTGGCATGATTGCTCTGTGCCGTTACTGCGCGGTTAATGCGGGGTCGTGGGGTCGTGGGCACAGTTAATCCCACGATCCCCACGCCCCGTCCCCTTGGCTTCGCAGCCCAGGGCTATAAGTAGGGGGAGGAGGGGGCGGCTCTAGCACACGCGCCCTCCTCTCCCTTTGCTTTACTCTTCCTCTTCTCTCTTTCTGCCGCCGCCGCACTCCCGCAACTTGCCAAAGTGCTACCGCGGCCCATCGTCACCAAGCCCAGTCTCTTCGTCGCGCCATCGCCCCGTCGAGCATGAGCTTCCATGGCGCGAGAGCGAGCCGACGACTGGGATGGCTCGAATGTCATCGAAGAACACATCACCTTCCTCCGCAACACGCGGCGGCTGCCCGACGAGGGCTACGTCCAGACGCGCGTCATGCCTGCGAAGGAGATCTCGCCGGCGCCGGAGGAAGGCGAGCGCGTCATCGTCCGCTCGCACTTCCTCCGGGGCTTCGGCCTGCCGGCGAGCGGCTTCCTCTGCTCCTTCCTCCAGTTTTACCACCTCCAGCCGCACCACCTCACACCAAACACGGTGGTGCTGTTGTCGGCCTCCGTCATGCTGTGCGAGGGCTACCTCGGCATTCTTCCCACTCTCGAACTGTGGGGAGTGTTCTTCTACACAAAACTCGGTGTCTCCGCCAAGAACGAGGCGGCTCAGTGCGGCGCCCGGGAGCCGGGAACCCCTTCCCGTCCATCAGCTTGACGCAGTCGGTCAAGCTGTGGCAAAAGTCATATTTCTACGTCAAGAACGTCAATCCGGCGCTGGACTTCGTCAACCTGCCGGCTTACGAAGCCGGCCCACCGGCTGAGCCGCGCACCAACTGGACCTTCAAGCCGAAGCATCTTTCGGCCGCCTCCACCGCCGCCGTCGCCAGGCTTAAGGTGATGACGGACTCGGAGGGCCTCAAGGCCTCCGACTTGTCGACCGCCTTCGTGGAGCGCCGGGTTCTCCATCTCCAGGGTCGGCCTCATTTGATCAGTCAGATGAGTGGGCACCGAGACCTGTGTCGGCTGTCCACCCGAGAGATGCCAGCCATGGAGGCGGCCCGCCTGGTGAACGAGATCTCGAACTGCAAACTCTCGGAGTCAGAGTGGCAGTTCGGCAAGTGGCCATATTCACGCGCACTCCCGCCGCCTGCGGTGAGCTTCTTAACTCTCTTTTCTTGTCTTGTCTGTTGTGCTATGCTTCGCCGACTGATCAGTCGGACGTGTCGCAGCTCCTCACGACCCAGCCGGCAGCCGACGCCCTGGCGCAAGGCCAGGAGTACCTGCCGGACCGAGCAGTGAGCGACGCGGACGACCCCGACTTGGGGGAGGCCGCTTTGGAGGAAGACGACGCCACAGGCGGTGGCGACGGGGCAGGCGGCTCCGGTGGAGGAGGCGGCCTCGAGACGTGGCCGGATGACGACGAGGAGGAGGCCGAGCCGCGCCGCCCGCCAGTCGCCAACAAGGCGGGGGAGAGCTCCTTAGCGGCGCCACCCGCACCAGGCGGCGCACCGAAGTGTCGAGCCGGCACGCAGCTGCAAGGCGGCCGACCAAAGAAGCCCAAGGGCTCGGCCGCAGTGACCAGGCGGGAGGAGGCCGCCGCGAAGGCAGCCCGGTTCCAGAGGGCCCCGAAGTAGCCGCCGACGGTGTCCGCGTAAGAGCATATCTTTTCTTGTGTCTTCCTTTGTCCTTTCTATGTCTTTTTCGCAAACCCTTTCTGAATTCTTCTTGTCTTGCGTGAGCAGAGCTTCGCTCTCACTTGAGCGGTCGGCCTCCGCCTCCATCATCGGGGGGATGGAGGGCTCCACCAACACCCGCCGCATAGACCCACTCGCCGACCTCCGGGAGGCGACGGAGAAGAACGCGCAGGAGGCGCGCGAGGAGAAGGAGAGGGCGGAGCAGGCGAAGGCGGACGCGACCAAGGCGGCGCAGGAGGCGGACGTGGCGGCCAAGGCCCGTGAGGAGGAGGCGATCAAGGCCCAGGCGGACATGGCCACCAAGGCACAAGCAGGGGCAGCCGAGGGTGGCCAGGCTCCACAGCTGGTCGTCTCACTGCGCTCCATGCCACCGGCGCCAGAGATCCTGGCGCCGATTGGAGCAGCTGGCAACGACCAGCCAGTCATGGAGAGGGAGGGGGGCGACACCGTCATCCCAAGGACGGAGGTGCCCCAGCAGACGCCGGTTGTCGAGACCCAGGGCAGTCGGCCTAACGCGCCGCCGGCGCCTCAAGTCGGTGGCGAGCTGGTGGTGGGGGCGACCCCCGTGGCCCGCACTCCATCGCGTCCGCGTGCGGCGAAGGCGACTTCGGCGCCGCGGCCTCAGGAGATCGGTGCCTCGAGCTCGTCGGCCCCGGAGGCGGAGGCCACTAGTGTCGTCCGGCGGGAGTGGACGTCTGGGGGCGGGACAGGCGTCCTGAACAAGGCTGCATAGGAAGTCCGGTCCCGGCTTCAAGCCCAGGGTGACGCCCTCCAGAACTACACGCAGATGTCCCTGGCGTCGCGAGCCGCCGTCCGGGTATGCTCCTTATGCTTTTGCTTTCAATCTTTGCAATCTTCCGTGGGGGTGCGCCAGCGCACCCACTGGGTGTAGCCCCCGAGTTCCGGGCCGGCTGCTGAGCAGGCGGCTCGGAACTTAAAGGTAAGTTCCAAGTGCTGACCCTTTCTTTTCTTCTGGTGATTCTGTTGTAGGATTACCACAACATTCGTGCGGCCGCCTACAACTCCCAAGTCCAGGAGCTAGCCAAGCGGACCGCCGAGCTGACCGACAGCCGGAGTAAGCACTCCGCTCTTCGTTCCTGCGGGGGCGCGCCAGCACACCCGCGGGGTGTAGCCCCCAAGATTCGGGCCGACTGCTGAGCAGTCGGGTCGGATCTTCCGGCAACTACTTCTTTCCTTGTTAATTTGATGATCGTCTTTTCTCTTTTTTCTTCTGCAGGAGCAAATGCTACCTTGCGGCAAGAGTTGGGCGAAGCTCAAACCACGCTGCGCACCAAGGAGGAGGAGCGCAGCAGGGTGGAACAGGAGCGCGACCGCCTGGCCAAGCAACTGGCTGACCAGGCGGACAAGTGTTGGAGAACGTAGCAGAAATTCAAAATTTTCTATGCATCACCAAGATCAATCTATGGAGTTTACTAGCAACGAGAGGGAAGGAGTGCATCTACATACCCTTGTAGATCGCGAGCGGAAGCGTTCAAGAGAACGGGGTTGATGGAGTCGTACTCGTCGTGATCCAAATCACCGATGATCCTAGCGCCGAACGGACGGCACCTCCGCGTTCAACACACGTACGGAGCAGCGACGTCTCCTCCTTCTTGATCCAGCAAGGGGGGAGGAGAGGTTGATGGAGATCCAGCAGCACGACGGCGTGGTGGTGGAAGTAGCGGGATCCCGGCAGGGCTTCGCCAAGCGCAAGCGGGGAGGAAGAGGTGTCACGGGAGGGAGAGGGAGGCGCCAGGGCTTGGATTGCTGCTGCCCTCCCTCCCCCCCACTATATATAGGGCCAAGGGAGAGGGGGGGCGCAGCCTTGGCCCTTCCTCCAAGGAAGGGTGCGGCCAGGGAGGAGTCCATCCTCCCCAAGGCACCTCGGAGGTGCCTTCCCCCTTTAGGACTCTCCCTTTATCTTATCTCTTGGCGCATGGGCCTCTTGGGGCTGGTTCCCTTGGCCCATATAGGCCAAGGCGCACCCCCCACAGCCCATGTGGCCCCCCCGGGGCTGGTGGACCCCTTGGTGGACCCCCGAACCCCTTTCGGCACTCCCGGTACAATACGGATAAAGTGCGAAACTTTTCCGGCGACCAAAATAAGACTTCTCATATATAAATCTTTACCTCCGGACCATTCCGGAACTCCTCGTGACGTCCGGGATCTCATCCGGGACTCCGAACAACTTTCGGGTTACCGCATACTAATATCTCTACAACCCTAGCGTCACCGAACCTTAAGTGTGTAGACCCTACGGGTTCGGGAACCATGCAGACATGACCGAGACGTTCTCCGGTCAATAACCAACAGCGGGATCTGGATACCCATGTTGGCTCCCATATGTTCCACGATGATCTCATCGGATGAACCACGATGTCGGGGATTCAATCAATCCCGTATATAATTCCCTTTGTCTACCGGTATGTTACTTGCCCGAGATTCAATCGTCGGTATCCCTATACCTTGTTCAATCTCGTTACCGGCAAGTCTCTTTACTCGTTCCGTAACTCACATCATCCCGTGATCAACTCCTTGGTCACATTGTGCACATTATGATGATGTCCTACCGAGTGGGCCCAGAGATACCTCTCCGTTTACACGGAGTGACAAATCCCAGTCTCGATTCGTGCCAACCCAACAGACACTTTCGGAGATACCTGTAGTGCACCTTTATAGCCACCCAGTTACGTTGTGACGTTTGGTACACCCAAAGCATTCCTACGGTATCCGGGAGTTACACAATCTCATGGTCTAAGGAAATGATACTTGACATTAGAAAAGCTCTTAGCAAACGAACTACACGATCTTGTGCTAGGCTTAGGATTGGGTCTTGTCCATCACATCATTCTCCTAATGATGTGATCCCATTATCAACGACATCCAATGTCCATGGTCAGGAAACCATAACCATCTATTGATCAACGAGCTAGTCAACTAGAGGCTTACTAGGGACATGGTGTTGTCTATGTATCCACACATGTATCTGAGTTTCCTATCAATACAATTCTAGCATGGATAATAAACGATTATCATGAACAAGGAAATATAATAATAACCAATTTATTATTGCCTCTAGGGCATATTTCCAACAGTCTCCCACTTGCACTAGAGTCAATAATCTAGTTCACATCACCATGTGATTAACACTCACCGGTCACATCACCATGTGACCAACATCCAAAGAGTTTACTAGAGTCAACAATCTAGTTCACATCTCTATGTGATTAACACTCAATGAGTTCTGATTTGATCATGTTATGCTTGTGAGAGAGGTTATTAGTCAACGGGTCTGAACCTTTCAGATCCGTGTGTGCTTTACGAATATCTATGTCATCTTGTGGATGCTACCACGCGCTATTTGGAGCCATTTCAAATGATTGCTCTACTATACGAATCCGGTTTACTACTCAGAGTCATCCGGATTAGTGTCAAAGTTCGCATCGACGTAACCCTTTACGACGAACTCCTTTTCACCTCCATCATCGAGAAAATTCCTTAGTCCACTACATACTAAGGATAAATTCGACTGCTGTCATGTGATCCATTCCCGGATCACTATTGTACCCCTTGACCAACTCATGGCAAGGCACACTTCATGTGCGGTACACAGCATAGCATACTGTAGAGCCTACGTCTGAAGCATAGGGGACGACCTTCGTCCTTTCTCTCTTTTTTGCTGTGGTCAGGTCTTGAGTCTTACTCAATACTCACACCTTGTAACACAGCCAAGAACTCCTTCTTTGCTGATCCATTTTGAACTCTTTCAAAATCATGTCAAGGTGTGCGTTCTTTGAAAGTATCATCAGGCGTCTTGATCTATCTCTATAGATCTTGATGCCCTATATGTAAGCAGCTTTATCCAGGTCTTCCTTTGAAAAACTCCTTTCAAACAACCCTTTATGCTTTTCAGAAATTTTACATCATTTCGGATCAACAATATGTCATTCACATATACTTATCAGAAATGTTGCAGCGCTCCCACTCACTTTATTGTAAATACAAGTTTCTAACAAACTTTGTATAAACCCAAAAACTTTGATCACTCCATCAAAGTGTATATTCTGACTCCGAGATGCTTGCTCTAGTCCATGGAAGGATCGCTGGAGCTAGCATACCTTTTAGCATCCTTAGGATCGACAAAACCTTTCTGATTGTATCACATACAACCTTTCCTTACGAAAACTGGTAAGGAAACTTGTTTTGACATCCATCTGCCAGATTGCAGCTAATGCTAACATGATTCCGACGGACTTAAGCATCGCTACGGATGGGAAAATCTCATCGTAGTCAACTCCTTGAACTTGTGGAAATACTCTTTGCCACAAGTCGAGCTTCATAGACGGTAACATTACCGTCCACGTCCGTCTTCTTCTCAAAGATCCATTTATCTCGGATTTCATGGCTTCTAACCATTTGTCGGAATATGGGCCCACCATCGCTTCTCCATAGCTCGTAGGTTCAGTATTGTCCAACAACATGATATCCCAGACAGGATCACGTACCACTCTGAAGTAGCACGCATCCTCGTCGTCCTACGAGGTTTGGTGGTGACTTGATCCGAAGTTTCATGATCACTATCATAAGCTTCCACTTCAATTGGTATAGGTGCCACAGGAACAACTTCCTGTGCCCTGCTACACACTAGTTGAAGTGACGGTTCAATAACCTTATCAAGTCTCCACCATCCTCCCACTCAATTCTTTCGAGAGAAACTTTTCCTCGAGAAAGGACCTGTTTCTAGAAGCAATTACTTTTGCTTCCAGATCTGAAATAGGAGGTATACCCAACTGTTTTGGGTATTCTATGAAGACGCATTTATCCGCTTTGGGTTCGAGCTTATCAGCCTGAAACTTTTTCACATAAGCATCGCAGCCCCAAACTTTTAAGAAACGACAACTTAGGTTTCTCTAAACGGTGTCGTCTCAACGGAATTGCGTGGTGCCCCTTTTAAAGTGAATGCGGTTGTCTCTAATGCCTAACCCATAAACGATAGTGGTAATTCGATAAGAGACATCATGGTATGCACCATATCCAATAGGGTGCAGTTATGATGTTCGGACACACCATTACACTATGATGTTCCGGGCGGTATTAATTGTGAAACACTTTCCACAATGTCTTAATTGTGTGCCAAACTCGTAACTCAGATACTCATCTCTATGATCATATCACAGACATTTTATCCTCTTGTCACGACGATCTTCAACTTCACTCTGAAATTACTTGAACCTTTCAATAATTCAGACTTGTGTTTCATCAAGTAAATACACTCAGCATCCACTCAAATCATCTGTGAAGTAAGAACATAACGATATCCACTGCATGCCTCAGCACTCATTGGACTGCATACATTAAAATGTATTACTTCCAATAAGTTGCTTTCTTGTTCCATCTTACTGAAAACGAGGCCTTTCAGTCATCTTGCCCATGTGGTATGATTTGCATGTCTCAAGTGATTCAAAATCAAGCGAGTCCAAACGATCCATCTGCATGGAGTTTCTTCATGCATATATACCAATAGACATGGTTCGCATGTCTCAATCTTTTAAAAAACGACTGAGTCCAAAGATCCATCTACATGGAGCTTCTTCATGCGTTCTATACCAATATGACTCAAATGTCAGTGCCACAAGTATGTGGAACTATCATTACTATTTTATATCTTTTGGCATGAACATGTGTATCACTACGATCGAGATTCATTTTAGGTGCAAGACCATTGAAGGTATTATTCAAATAAACAGAGTAACCATTATTCTCCTTAGATGAATAACCGTATTGCGATAAACATAATCCAATCATGCTCAACACAAACACCAAATCTCGATGGTAGAGGGAGCATGCGATGCTTGATCACATCAACCTTGGAAACACTTCCAACACATATCGTCATCTCACCTTTAGCTAGTCTCCGTTTATTCCGCAGCTTTTATTTCGAGTTACTAACACTTAGCAACCGAACCGGTATCTAATACCCTAGTGCTGCTAGGAGTACTAGTAAAGTACACATTCATATAACGTATATCCAATATACTTCTGTCGACCTTGCCCGCCTTCTCATCTACCAAGTATCTAGGGTAGTACTGCTTCAGTGATCGTTCCCCTCATTACAGAAGCACTCAGTGTCGGGTTTGGGTTCAACCTTGGGATTCTTCACTAGAGCAGCAAACGATTTGCTATTTCATGAAGTATCCCTTTTGCCTTTTCCCTTCTAGAAACTAGTGGTTTTACTAACCATCAACAATTGATGCTCCTTCTTGATTTCTACTTTCGCGGTGTCAAACATCGCGAATAGCTCAAGGATCATCATAACTATCCCTGATATGTTATAGTTCATCACGAAGCTCTACTAGCTTGGTGGCAGTGACTATGGAGAACTATCACTATCTCATTTGGGAGATTAACTCCCACTCCATTCAAGCGATTGTGGTACTCAGACAATCTGAGCACATGCTCAACGATTGAGCTTTTTCTCCCTTAGTTTGCAGGCTTAAGAAACTTGTCAGAGGTCTCATACCTCTTGACGTGGGCACTAGTCTGAAATCCCAATTTCAGTCTTCGGAACATCTCATATGTTCTGCGACGTTTCAAAAACGTCTCTTGTGCCACAATTCTAAACCGTTAGCATTACGCACTGAACTATCACGTAGTCATCAAAACGTGTATGTCAGATGTTCCGCAACATCTACAGACGACGCTGAGGTTCAGCACACCGAGCGGTGCATTAAGGACATAAGCCTTCTGTGCAGCAATGAGGACAATCCTCAGTTTACGGACCCAGTCCGCATAATTGCTACTACCAACTTTCAACTAAATTTTCTCTAGGAACATATCTTAAACAGTAGAACTAAAGCGTATGACATAATTTGCAAAGACCTTTTGACTATGTTCATGATAATGAAGTTCATCTGATTAATGAACTCCCACTCAGATAGACATCCCTCTAGTCATCTAAGTGATACATGATCCGAGTCAAACTAGGCCGTGTCCGATCATCACGTGAGACGGACTAGTCATCATCGGTGAACATCTCCATGTTGATCGTATCTGCTATACGACTCATGTTCGACCTTTCGGTCTCTTATGTTCCGAGGCCATGTCTGTACATGCTAGGCTCGTCAAGTCAACCTAAGTGTTTTGCATGTGTTCCGAGGCCATGTCTGTACATGCTAGCCTCGTCAACACCCGTTGTATTCGAACGTTAGAATCTATCACACCCGATCATCACGTGGTGCTTCGAAACAACGAACCTTCGCAACGGTGCACAGTTAGGGGGAACACGTCTCTTGAAATTTTAGTGAGGGATCATCTTATTTAAGCTACCGTCGTTCTAAGCAAATAAGATGCATAACATGATAAACATCACATGCAATCAAATAGTGACATGATATGGCCAATATCATTTTGCTCCTTTGATCTCCATCTTCGGGGCACCATGATCATCTTTGTCACCGGCATGACACCATGATCTCCATCATCATGATCTCCATCATTGTGTCTTCATGAAGTTGTCACGCCAACGATTACTTCTACTTCTATGGCTAACGCGCTTAGCAATAAAGTAAAGTAATTTACATGGCGTTATTCAATGACACGCAGGTCATACAAAAAATAAAGACAACTCCTATGGCTCCTGCCGGTTGTCATACTCATCGACATGCAAGTCGTGATTCCTATTACAAGAATATGATCAATCTCATACATCACATATATCATTCATCACATCTTCTGGCCATATCACATCACATAGCACATGCTGCAAAAACAAGTTAGACGTCCTCTAATTGTTGTTGCAAGTTTTTACGTGGCTTGTATAGGTTTCTAGCAAGAACGTTTCTTACCTACGTAAAACCACAACGTGATATGCCAATTTCTATTTACCCTTCATAAGGACCCTTTTCATCGAATCCGTTCCGAATAAACTGGGAGACACAGACACCCGCTAGCCACCTTATGCAACTAGTGCATGTCAGTCAGTGGAACCTGTCTCACGTAAGCGTACGTGTAAGGTCGGTCCGGGCCGCTTCATCCCACAATGCCGCCGAAACAAGATAAGACTAGTAGCGGCAAGAAGAATTGACAAAATCGACGCCCACAACTACTTTGTGTTCTACTCGTGCATAGAAACTACGCATAGACCTAGCTCATGATGCCACTGTTGGAGAACGTAGCAGAAATTCAAAATTTTCTACGCATCACCAAGATCAATCTATGGAGTTTACTAGCAACGAGAGGGAAGGAGTGCATCTACATACCCTTGTAGATCGCGAGCGGAAGCGTTCAAGAGAACGGGGTTGATGGAGTCGTACTCGTCGTGATCCAAATCACCGATGATCCTAGCGCCGAACGGACGGCACCTCCGCGTTCAACACACGTACGGAGCAGCGATGTCTCCTCCTTCTTGATCCAGCAAGGGGGGAGGAGAGGTTGATGGAGATCCAGCAGCACGATGGCGTGGTGGTGGAAGTAGCGGGATCCCGACAGGGCTTCGCCAAGCGCAAGCGGGGAGGAAGAGGTGTCACGGGAGGGAGAGGGAGGCGCCAGGGCTTGGATTGCTGCTGCCCTCCCTCCCCCACTATATATAGGGCCAAGGGAGAGGGGGGGCGCAGCCTTGGCCCTTCCTCCAAGGAAGGGTGCGGCCAGGGAGGAGTCCATCCTCCCCAAGGCACCTCGGAGGTGCCTTCCCCCTTTAGGACTCTCCCTTTATCTTATCTCTTGGCGCATGGGCCTCTTGGGGCTGGTTCCCTTGGCCCATATAGGCCAAGGCGCACCCCCCACAGCCCATGTGCCCCCCCGGGGCTGGTGGACCCCTTGGTGGACCCCCGGACCCCTTTCGGCACTCCCGGTACAATACCGATAAAGTGCGAAACTTTTCCGGCGACCAAAATAAGACTTCCCATATATAAATCTTTACCTCCGGACCATTCCGGAACTCCTCGTGACGTCCGGGATCTCATCCGGGACTCCGAACAACTTTCGGGTTACCGCATACTAATATCTCTACAACCCTAGCGTCACCGAACCTTAAGTGTGTAGACCCTACGGGTTCGGGAACCATGCAGACATGACCGAGACGTTCTCCGGTCAATAACCAACAGCGGGATCTGGATACCCATGTTGGCTCCCACATGTTCCACGATGATCTCATCAGATGAACCATGATGTCGAGGATTCAATCAATCCCGTATACAATTCCCTTTGTATACCGGTATGTTACTTGCCCGAGATTCGATCGTCGGTATCCCTATACCTTGTTCAATCTCGTTACCGGCAAGTCTCTTTACTCGTTCCATAACTCACATCATCCCGTGATCAACTCCTTGGTCACATTGTGCACATTATGATGATGTCCTACCGAGTGGGCCCAGAGATACCTCTCCGTTTACACGGAGTGACAAATCCCAGTCTCGATTCGTGCCAACCCAACAGACACTTTCGGAGATACCTGTAGTGCACCTTTATAGCCACCCAGTTACGTTGTGACGTTTGGTACACCCAAAGCATTCCTACGGTATCCGGGAGTTGCACAATCTCATGGTCTAAGGAAATGATACTTGACATTAGAACAACTCTTAGCAAACGAACTACACGATCTTGTGCTAGGCTTAGGATTGGGTCTTGTCCATCACATCATTCTCCTAATGATGTGATCCCGTTATCAACGACATCCAATGTCCATGGTCAGGAAACCATAAACATCTATTGATCAACGAGCTAGTCAACTAGAGGCTTACTAGGGACATGGTGTTGTCTATGTATCCACACATGTATCTGAGTTTCCTATCAATACAATTCTAGCATGGATAATAAACGATTATCATGAACAAGGAAATATAATAATAACCAATTTATTATTGCATCTAGGGCATATTTCCAACAATAAGCACCAGGCGGAGCTGCAGAAGTTCAAGGACGCTGAGGAGGCCCTTCAGGCCGAGTTCGAGACTCAGCGCTCGAACTGGATCGAGAAGGAGAAGGCCTTGTCAGACGGCTATGGCGAGATCGAGGACCTGCTCGATGGTGAGTTGTCCTTCTCTTTCTTTTGCCTGCCGGTTGGTCATATGAGTCGGCTTCCGGCTTCATACTTCTTTTTTCTTCTTATGCAGAGTATTTCCCTGGTTACTCGTGCGCCGCCAGCCAAGCCGTCGAGGCTCGCCGTGAAGAGTGGAGGCTGGCTGGTGCCACGATCGCGCCCAACGCCCCACGGACCCTCGCCGAGCAGATGCTCGCCATCCAGGCTCATCTCCAGCCGGCGCATCGGGCTCTCCGCCGTCTTCAGCGTGCCGGAGCCCAGGTGGTCTCCGCCCTCTGGCCAGGTACTCCCATTTTGCACACTGTCAATCGGACCTCCGACTGGTTGGAGGTGGCCATCAGCCGCATCGAGGCATGGAAGGGCTCCTCCGCCCGGGCGGGTGATAACCCACAAGTATAGGGGATCAATTGTAGCCTCTTTCGATAAGTAAGAGTGTCGAACCCAACGAGGTGCTAAAGGTAGAACAAATATTCCCTCAAGTTCTATCGACCACCGATACAACTCTACGCACGCTTAACGTTCGCTTTACCTAGAACAACTATGAAACTAGAAGTACTTTGTAGGTGTTTTTGGATAGGTTTGCAAGGTAATCAAGAGCACGTAAATAAATTCTAGGGGCTGAATTTTGGACACAATCTCTATCCGGAAATTAGCTTTCTTGCGGCGAAAGAAGGGCTCCAACCGCCTTACAGGGTGGCCACGAGGGTCCAGGGTGCGCCTGACCCCCTGGGGCGCGCCCCCCTGCCTCGTGGCCCCCTCAGGCATCGTATCGCGTTGATTCTTCTTCCCAAAAATCACAAATATTCCAAAAAAATCTCCGTCAGTTTTTATCCCGTTTGGACTCTGTTTGATATGGATTTTCTGCGAAACAAGAAACATGCAACAAACAGGAACTGGCACTGGGCACTGGATCAATATGTTAGTCCCAAAAATAGTATAAAAAGTTGCCAAAAGTATATGAAAGTTGTAGAATATTGGCATGGGACAATCAAAAATTATAGAGACGACGGAGACGTATCAGCATCCCCATGCTTAATTCCTACTCGTCCTCGAGTAGGTAAATGATAAAAAAGATAATTTTTGATGTGGAATGCTACCTAGCATAATCTTGATCACATAATCTAATCATGGCATGAATATTAAGACACAAGTGATTCAAAGCAATAGTCTATCTTTTGACATTAAGACAATAATACTTCAAGCACACTAATAAAGCAATCATGTCTTTTCAAAATAACATGGCCAAAGAAAGTTATCCCTACAAAATCATATAGTCTGGCTATGCTCCATCTTCACCACACAAAATATTCACATCATGCACAACCCCGATGACAAGCCAAGCAATTGTTTCATACTTTTGACGTTCTCAAACCTTTTCAACTTTCACGCAATACATGAGCGTGAGCCATGGACATAGCACTATAGGTGGAATAGAATATGATGGTGGAGGTTATGTGGAGAAGACAAAAAGAAGAAAGTCTCACATCGACGCGGCTAATCAACGGGCTATGGAGATGCCCATCAATTGATGTCAATGTGAGGAGTAGGGATTGCCATGCAACGGATGCACTAAGATCTATAAGTGTATGAAAGCTCAAACTAGAAACTAAGTGGGTGTGCATCCAACTTGCTTGCTCATGAAGACCTAGGGCATTTGAGGAAGCCCATCGTTGGAATATACAAGCCAAGTTCTATAATGAAAATTCCCACTAGTATATGAAAGTGATAACTCAAGAGACTCTCTATATGAAGAACATGGTGCTACTTTGAAGCACAAGTGTCGTAAAAGGATAGTAACATTGCCCCTTCTCTCTTTTTCTCTTTTTTTATTTTCCTTTTTTATTATTTTTTATTATTATTTTGGTGGGCTTCTTTGGCCTCTTTTTTTATTTGGGCTTCTTTGGCCTCTTTTATTTTTTTGATAAAGTCCAGAGTCTCATCCCGACTTGTGGGGGAATCATAGTCTCCATCATCCTTTCCTCACTGGGATAATGCTCTAATAATGATGATCATCACACTTTTATTTACTTACAACTCAATATTACAACTTGATATCTAGAACAAAGATATGACTATATGAATGCCTCTGGCGGTGTACCAGGATGTGCAATGATCTAGCGTAGCAATGACATCAAAAAACGGACAAGCCGTGAAAACATCATGCTAGCTATCTTACGATCATGCAAAGCAATATGACAATGAATGCTGAAGTCATGTATATGATGATGATGGAAGTTGGATGGAAATATATCTCGGAATGGCTATGGAAATGCCATAATAGGTAGGTATGGTGGCTGTTTTGAGGAAGATATAATAAGGCTTATGTGTGACAGAGCGTCTCATATCACGGGGTTTGGATGCACCGGCGAAGTTTGCACCAACTCTCGAGGTGAGAAAGGGCAATGCACGGTACTGAAGAGGCTAGCCATGATGGAAGGGTGAGAGTGCGTATAATCCATGGACTCAACATTAGTCATAAATAACTCACATACTTATTGCAAAAATCTATTAGTCATCGAAACAAAGTACTACGCGCATGCTCCTAGGGGGATAGATTGGTAGGAAAAGACCATCGCTCGTCCCTGACCGCCACTCATAAGGAAGACAATCAATAAATAAATCATGCTCCGAATTCATCACATAACGGTTCACCATACGTGCATGCTACGGGAATCACAAACTTCCACACAAGTATTTCTACAATCCACAACTGCCCACTAGCATGACTCTAATATCACCATCTTTATATCGCAAAACTATTGCAAGGAATCAAACATATCATATTCAGTGATGTACAAGTTTTATGTAGGATTTTATGACTAACCATGTGAATGACCAGTTCCTGTCAACTCTCTAAATAGATATAAGTGAAGCAAGGGAGTTTAATTCTTTATACAAAAGATATGCTCACGCTCTAACAAATATAAGTGAATCAAAAGAGCATTCTACAAATTGCGGTTTTCTATGTGAAGAGAAACAGGCAATCCAAACTTCAAATGATATAAGTGAAGCACATGAAGCATTCTATAAAGCCATACTCAAAAGATATAAGTGAAGTGCAAAGAGCATTCTATAAATCAACCATGGAATATCTCATACCAGCATGGTGCATAAAATAAAAGTGAAAACTAAATGCAAAAGACGCTCCAAGATTTGCACATATCGCATGAACGAAACAAATCCGAAAACATACCGATACTTGTTAAGAAAGAGGGGATGCCTTCCGGGGCATCCCCAAGCATAGACGCTTGAGTCTCCTTGAATATTTACTTGGGGTGCCTTGGGCATCCCCAAGCTTGAGCTCTTGCCTCTCCTCCTTCTCCTCACATCGAGACCTTCTCGATCATCGAACACTTCATCCACACAAAACTTCAATAGAAAACTCGGTAAGATCTGTTAGTATAATAAAGCAAATCACTACTCTAAGTACTGTTGCAAACCAATTCATATTTTGTTTTGGCATTGTAGCTACTGTAATATAACTTTTTCATGGCTTAATCCACTGATATAAATCGATAGTTTCATCAAAACAAGCAAACTATGCATCAAAAAACAGAATCTGTCTAAAACAGAACAGTCTGTAATAATCTATAACATTCACCATACTTATGATACTTGAAAGGTTCTGCCAAAATTATGAAAAATAAACAATTTTTATAGAAAGACAGTGAAAAAAGTTTCAGAACCATTTGACATTCCAGTAAAAAAAAATGTAAAATCGCGCACTACAGCCAATGTTTCTGTCCTGCACCGCACAAACCAACAAGTATTGTAAACATCCTAAAGGCAAACCTTGGCACATTATTTTTATAATACAATGGAATTGTACAAGGGGATAATTATTTTTGTTGAAAAGTTTCTATAATCAAGATTCACAAAGTTTTCGTGAGCATGAACAAAGTTCAAGGCTAGCTCTCACTTCAACAATGCTCGTCTTTCTCACTTTCGCTTTATTTTGTGAAAAAGTTTTAGGTTCCCCTCTTTATTTTTTTGTTTTTAAACTATATAAAAGCACTCAATAGAAATAAATGACTCTCTAAAACTTTCGGGTTGTCTCCCTGGCAGCGCTTTCTTTAAAGCCATTAAGCTAGGCATATAGTGCTCAAGTAATGGATCCACCCGGATCCCAAGGTATATCAAAGCCAATTTTAATTAGCATTGATTTGTAATTTAGTAGTGAGCACAAAGTAACATATATAATATAATGACGAAGTCTAACTCTCTTCCTATGCATCGGCATGTCATAAAAGAACAATTCATGCACACATAGTAAAGGCCAATGCATAGTATAAACGGTTTCTTGCAATTTTATCATGTTGGAAACATAGAGAGGCGGAGATGTAGTTCCTCTCTCATAATAATTGCAAGTAGGAGCAAGCACATGCATATTATATTCATCAAAATCATCATGTGCAACGATAAAAGGCAACCCATCAATATAATCCTTCATAAGTGCAAACTTCTCCAATATAGTGTAGTCGGGAGAACTCAAAAAGATAATAGGACTATCATGCGTGGGTGCAATAGCAACAATTTCATGTTTAACATAAGGAACTATAGCAAGTTCATCTCCATAAGCATAATTATTGGCATCTTGGCCACAAGCATAGCAAGCATCATCAAAAAGGGATATTTCAAGAGAATCAAAGGGATCATAACAGTCATCATAGCAATCATCCTTCAGTAGGCACGAAGGGAAATTAAACAATGTATGAGTTGAAGAGTTACTCTCAATAGAAGGTGGGCATGGGTGATCAATCTGCTCTTCCTCCTTTTGTTCTTCGCTCTCCTCCTCATCTTTTTCATCCAATGAGCTCATAGTTTCAGTAATTTCTTCTTCCATAGATTCCTGCAAAATATTAGTCTCTTCTTGGACAGCGGAGACTTTCTCAATAAATGCATCAATATCAGAATTGAATTCATAATTGGCATAGCAATATTTATGTAACATCCCAAAATTCTAAATTTTGGAATGTTATAATTAAATAGATAGTTATGATTGATTGTGTGAAGTTTAGCGAAATTCGAAACTTTTTGAAAGTTAAATGAGAGGGAATAAAATGACTTTCCCAAACTTTCATTTTTGCTTTTATGATCTCCGTGAATTCAAATTATTTTCACCACAAAACCCTGGAGAGAAGATGACATGACTTCTTCCATTTATTTAAATGACAAGGGGTGTTGAAAATATTTGAATTTCATTTGAGAATATTTCCAATTCTGAAACTTTATGCAACTCAATGATTTTCACGAGCGAAGATAAAATGACTTCTTCAAACATATGAAATATGAGTTGGGAGTTTCAAAGGATCAAATTCAAAGTCCTTTTGGAAATTATTTTTAATTTGGAGTTATTTGGGTTTTTTTCAAATTATTTTTCTCCAAAAATAAAATACATGGAAAATAGGGTAACATGATTCCCTATAATAGAAAATTGGAGATAAATAAATTTGAAATTATTTTTGTATTTTTAAAATGATTTTTTATTGGATTTTAGTAGGGCAGTAGCACTCTTTGAATTATTTAAAATTGTGTGGATTTTATTTGACTCTAGAAAAATGTCCATCTTGTAGAAAATCTTTTTCTGAAAATTTTGATATATTATATGCCTATAGTATTTTTATTTATTTAAGGTTTTCTTTATTTTCTTTGCGCTGTTTTAAAAAAAACTTCTTCCCCGACTGGGCCGGCCCAGCCAACCGGGCCAGGCCACGGCCCAGCCCAACCGCGTCGTCTCCCTCCCGAGCGGGAGACCGGCTGCCGCACACCAGCGCCGCCGTGCCGCCTCCTGACTCCGCGCCCGCCGCCTTTGCCTTGCCCCGCCTCCACGCCTCGCCTCCCCCTTAAATACCGGGCCCCTCGAGCCCCGCGACGCCTTGAGCCGCCGCCGCCCTCGCATCTCGCGCCGCCGCCGCAGATCCCGCCGCCGCTGCTGCGAAGCCGCGCCGCCTTGCTGCGCCTCGCCGCCGCCTCCACCGCCCCGCGTAGCCACCGCCTGCGCCGCTAGCTGCTGCTGCCGTCGCCGCCCGACGTCGCTGTCGCTGCAGTCGCCGGAGCTCGCCTCCGGCGCCGCCACCGATGACCCGCCGGCCGACCCGCCCGAACCGGTATAACCCGCCGACCTGATCCGGTTATTTTTTTAGGGTTTCGGTTTTCGTTTAAAAAAACCGTTTTTTTAATTTGGTTAGTTAAATAGTGCGCGTTCACTAGTTTAGGTTCTGGGGCAAACGAATTCATTAGATTAGGTTCTGTTAGCGAGCGTTCGCTCGATAGATTTTTCTTTTCTTTTTAATTTCGGCCAGGGACCTATCTGTGATGATTTTATTTATAGATCAGCCCCTGATTTTCAAACGATCACTACTTTGTACTCGTTTATCCAAATCCAACGAAACTAATGCCCACTTCTTCGTTATGATCCCCTCTTTTCAGTAAAACAACTTAAACATGTTTTTGAAAGTTTTAAAATTTGATTTCAAACAGATTTGTATTTGAACTTCTTTTGTTCATAGCTTGAGTTTTATAACTCCGTTTGAGTTGATTCTTTTTGCAAATTAAAGCTCTTGACCTAAAATTTTTGATAAGGCTAAATTCACCCAATTTTGGTACTGTTAGCAAATTTTTTCTGTTGCAAGAGTTATTTGCTTGTGTTTTGAAGTTTTCCGAATTGTTTTCTTCGTTCTTTCCGATCTTTTGAGTGATTGTGTATGTGTGGTTACTATTGCTTGCTTACGATAGATTGACTGGAGTGTGAAGAGTAGAACTATCAAGAGTGTTGAGTGCGAATCATCTTCATCAGCAGTACAGGCAAGTTCACACTTTGCTCATATCCCTTTCATACCCAGTTTTATGCATTAGTTTCACCCTCAAACATTGCATGAGTAGGATTGATAACATGTGGGTATTGGGAAGTAGTTGATGAGGTAGGAACCTATTGCCCTGCATTCAAACTTGGGAGTTACTGTTACGTTATGCTTATGCTGCTATGCTATGCTCGTAGACGTGGATTGGGTTTGAGAGTATTCATGACAGATGTGAGATTGTTAATTAATGGTTCAACTTAAGGTGGCAACTTGAATACACATCTGGGTGGATTGAGGCACCTGGGGTACCCAGTGATTGCCTGTATTTTTTGGAAATCCCGGGGTACCGTGTGATTCTCCCATGGACCGCCACCCAGGCTCAAAGGGATCATGAGATTATTCATGCTAGAAACTTCCGTGTGCAGCCACAAGCTATTATGGGCTCTAGCATAGTTGATTAAGTCGTGTGAACTCTTACAGTGGTAGACTAGCAGATGTAGGGGAAAGTAGGTGTAACTGTCTACCCATCGTAATGTGCTAACGCTTCTGAAAGACCGTGTCTCGGTCATCCGTTTCTCAAACATCATGAAGTGTGAGAAATCCAACGGAGGAGATTGAGTCTTGTGGGGAAAAGTGCTGTAACACCCACGATGCGGCTATATCTCCCACGTGTCGAGGCACGACTTAGAGGCATAACCGCATTGTGGTTTTGTCGCAAGAAGGGCCATCTTCACACAATCCCATGTAATGAACAAGAATGGGATAAAGAGTTGGCTTACAATCGCCACTTCACACAATACATAAATGAATCATACATCATTCAGAGTACACACATAGGTCCGGCTACGGAACCCAAAATAAAAGAAGACAACCCAACTGCTAGATCCCTGATCGACCCAACTGGGCACCACTACTGATGAACATGAAAAGAAACAACACAACGAACAAGATCTTCATCGAGCTCCCACTTGAGCTCGGTTGCGTCACCTGCACTGGTATCCCTGGCACCTGCAACTGTTTTGAAAGTATCTGTGAGTCACGAGGACTCAGCAATCTCACACCCGTGAGATCAAGACTATTTAAGCTTATAGGAAAGGATGGTGTAATGAGGTGGAGCTGCAGCAAGCACTAGCATATATGGTGGCTAACATACGCAAATAAGAGCGAGAAGAGAAGCAACGGAACGGTCGTGGAGCTAGCAATGATCAAGAAGTGATCCTGAACTCCTACTTACGTCAAACATAACCCAAAAGCTGTGTTCACTTCCCGGACTCCGCCAAGAGGAGACCATCACGGCTACACACGCGGTTGATGCGTTTTAATTAAGGTCAAGTGTCAAATTCTCTACAACCGGATATTAACAAATTCCCATCTGCCACATAACCGCGGGCACGGCTCTCGAAAGTTTATACCCTGCAGGGGTGTCCCAACTTAGCCCATTATAAGCTCTCACGGTCAACGAAGGATAAACCTTCTCCCAGGAAGACCCGATCAGTCTCGGAATCCCAGTTTGCAGGACATTTCGACAATGGTAAAACAAGACCAGCAAAACCGCCCGATGTGCCGACAAATCCTGATAGGAGCTGCACATATCTCGTTCTTAGGGCAACACCGGATGAGACATCCTACGAGTAAAACCAGACCTCGAGTTTCCACGAGGGGGCCCCACAGTCTACTCAGTTCGGACCAACACTCGAAGGAGCACTGGCCCGGGGGGGTTAAAATAAGATGACCCTTGAGTCTGTAGAACCCAAGGGAAAAAGGGATAGGTGGTAGCAAATGGTAAAACCAAGGTTGGGCCTTGCTGGAGGAGTTTTATTCAAAGCGAACTATCAAGGGGATCCCATAAATCACCCAACCGCGTAAGGAACGCAAAATCAAGGAACATAACACCGGTATGACAGAAACTAGGGCGGCAAGAGTGGAACAAAACACCAGGAAAAAGGCCGAGCCTTCCACCCTTTACCAAGTATATAGATGCATTAATTAAGATAAGAGATATTGTGATATCCCAACAGAGTTCATAAAAACCCATGTTCCAACAAGGAACAAACTTAAACTTCACCTGCAACTAGCAACGCTATAAGAGGGGCTGAGAAAAAGCGGTAACATAGCCAAACAATGGTTTGCTAGGAAGGGTGACAACGGTTAGAGGTTCCTGGCAATTTGGGAGGCTTGATAAGCAAGTGGTAGGTAGCGCGACATAGCAATAGAGCGAACAACTAGCAAGCAAAGATAGAAGTGATTTCGAGGGTATGGTCATCTTGCCTGAAATCCCGCAAGGAAGAAGAACGAGTCCATGAAGAAGACAAGCGGACGTAGTCGAACGAATCCTCACAACTCCTGAACGAAACCGAAGGTAACGAGAGAAGCAACCCGGAAAGAAACAAACAACATAGTAAACAACCATCACATAAACATGGCATGATGCACAATCAAGTATGATGCATGTCCGATTTAATGAGCATGGCATGGCAAAATGCACAAACAATACTACAAATTAAGTGGAGCGCAATATGCAACGAGTTGCATATTGACGAAACACCACAACAATTATTTAGTTCTCTCTCGTTTATGTACCCAACAATGTTAAATGTTGATTAACATGGCAAGAGGTGAGACATAAGTAAACTACACATTTTAGGCAATTTAAATGAGGCCGGAATGACAAACAACAATTCCGGAAAATCCCCATATGCATATTTTGAATTTGCTACTGTTCTGCCATAAACACAATTTTAATGTTGTTAAACAGCAAAATAAAGTGCACCATGTTAAACTAGGCATTTTTCTACCCCATTTACATATAAAGTTTATTAAATTCCGAGTTACGGTTAATTAGTTATGAAATAAATCATTTTAACATGGCATTTAAGCAAATTTAAACAAACAACACTTTAAACATTTTAAACATGGATGAGAGTGACATATTATTAAACTACACAAATTTCTGAGCATTTTACATGTATAAATTATTTTAATCCGATGCACGGTTGTGAAGTTATTATATGCATGAAGTGCAAGGGGTTTTCTGTAAAACTGGCAGTCTCTGGATAATTAGGAAATTTGCAGCAGCGGATAAAAAACACTGCGGGCCTAAACTGGCTGGCCCACTGGTGCACAGGAGCGGGCACTGGGCGCTGCTCACCATGGGCTGAGGCCCGGTCGATGGAGGAGGCCGGGCAGGGAGCGCTGGGTCTTGGAGGCAGCAGGCCGGCTGGCTTGGGGGCGCTGGGCCGAAGCCAGGCTGGGCCGGAGACGTGGCTGGTCCACGCAGGCGACGGAAGGGTGCGGTCAACGCAGTCGACGCAGGGGAAGGAGCGGTGCGGCTGCAGCTTGGCGTTCGATCTGAAGCAGGGAAGACAGGAGGCGGTGCGATGCAGAGGACGCAGGGGAGTCGGGGCGAGAGGAGCCGGGGCGGCCACCGACGAGCACGCGACGGCGGATCCGGCCATGGGGCGCCGGACTTGGCCGGAGAAGGGGCGGAGGCGCGCCGGGTTGGGGCGGCAGTGGCTCTGCTCGTTGCAGGGGAAGCAGATGGCAGCGGCAGGGAGTCGGCGGCGGCGAACGAGCGCGAGGCAGAGGAGGCAGGCCTGGCGCGCGCTCTGTTGAAGCAAGGGAAACGAGCGGGCGACGCGGTTGGCCTGCAGGTGGCCGAAGGCTGGCCAGGGTGGCCTGGTTCGTCGAGGTCGCCGGCAATGGCGCTAGGAGGTGGTGGCACCCTCGGGCTCCAAGGCGACGGGGAGGAGGCCGTGGGTGAGGGAGGCGAGGCAGGAGGCGAGGCAGGCAACGGCGACGAACGAGGTGAGGAGGCGCTCGGGCACCTGCCGCTGGATCGAGGAGCTCCTCTCCTTTGGTGCTGGACACGCACGGGAGCCGGGAGGGGAGGCGGCTGGAGGACGAGGAGAGACGAGGGCGACGCCTGGAGCAGCCGCTGGAAGGGCTCCGACGAGACGAGCCAGGGGAGTCCTTGGGCGCCATGGCTTTGTTCCTGGGAGGAGGATGAAGAGAGATGCCGAGAGGATTTGGATCATGGGTGCGGGCTCTGTTGGTGGGGAAACGAGGGAGGCAGGGGTCGATGGATTGGATGGATCAGGTGGAGAGGTAGTTGGCTCGGGATGGATCCCGAGGAAGATGGTGGCGGCGGAGTGGGAAAGATGGGACAAGCTTCCTAAAGTTTAAGGTTGGACTATTTATATAGGTAGGGGATTAGGGTAGGGGTTTAACGCGATCCATCCGATCGTAATCGGGCGGTCGATAATGAGTAGGCTAGAGCGTCCAACAAAGAAAACGAAGATGTTTTGTAGATGTTTGGGGATGATCCGGACCCAATGGTGATGACTGAGCGGGTCAGGTTCGGGGCAGTTTCAGACACGGGCAAGAGGTCGATGCACCATACAGAGAGACTCCGGGTTTTGGTAAGAGGGCAAACGAATAACAAGGTTTGACTCGGAACGGTCACCGAAAGCAAGGGGGGAACGCGGCAACTACGAGCGAATGCAAGTTTGAAAACAATGACGGCAACAGAGTGCCGATGCAATGCGAATGATGCGATGAAGAATGCAACAACAAAATAAATAACAGAGCTGACACGCAAAACAAGGAACGCATCTGGAGCATCGGTCTCGGGGCGTTACAAGTGCGCAAACCTCTGCAAAGTGTACAAACTAATCATGATTAGCCGTGTCCCCGGTTATGGACAATCTTGAGTATCTGGTTCTTGGATTATCCTGTTGATCTCATCACGTTACTTAAATAATTTTTTGGGTTGTTAACTTTTTAATTGGGATTGAGAGGGGGTTTACCTTCTCAATGTTTTCAACAAACTTTGTAGTTAAATAAAATATATTCCTTTGCAGTAGGGAAAAATTGGCTTTTCGCAAAAACATTATAACCATAGAGCTTTTCCACCAGCCATATATGCATGTAGTGATAGCCATTATTCATCATTGCTCTACAGTGTGAATTTGCCAGTACATTCAATGTACTGACCCTTTGTGGCTGCAACGTCTCATGTTGCAAGACTTCTTACGACGAGTAAGTGATACATTAGGGTTACGATTTCTACACTCAACTTTTCCGTTGGTGTTGATGGGAATCCACAACCTTGTTGTTACTTCCGCTTTATGGATTGAGGTAATAGTATTTACGTTACTTTATACATGTGATTTACCTCTGTTATAAATCCTCGAGTACTGTGTGTGTCAGCATACCGATCCACGGATGACACTTAAGCACAGAGACTTGACCGCCTGAGGTCGGGTCGCTACAATTTTAGGATAGCTAAATTTTCAGGTCTATAAACATCATCATAAAGATTTTCAAACTCTTTGAACATAGATTCAATTTCATAAGCACCCATAAAAGCAACAAATTCTTCTATTTGTTCCACATCATAGTAATCATATATAACTCTAGCATAAGAAGCCAAGGTTTCATCATCGTTAAATTTGCATGAAAAGGGAAGGTGTGGAGCCTTCATCCTAGAGCAACAAGTATAATCATATCTCAAGCATAGTTGCCTAGCATACCACTTCAACATATGAATTTGATCCCATAATAGTTTCCCTTTTTGAGTCAAGCGATAATCCCTAAAGTATTCACGTTGATCCAACGTGTCTCCCATTACATAATTGAATGGGGTTTTCTCTGGATTATCAAAGTAGTACATAATATCTGTCACATAACGAGCATCAAGGGTTTTAGGAGGCTCCCCATCTCCATGAGTAGCAAGTAAACCTAATTTTTTTGGTATTTCGTGTTCCATATCCATAACTAAAGATAGAGAACAACTAAGAACAGCAAATAAAAATTACTTAGTGATAAATAAAACAAGCACACATGAGAATATTCACCCTGCTACCTCTTGAGCACTGCGTTGGTTTTCCCTTGAAGAGGAAAGGGTGATGCAGCAAAGTAGCGTAAGTATTTCCCTCAGTTTTTGAGAACCAAGGTATCAATCCAGTAGGAGGCTACGCGCGAGTCCCTCGCACCTACACAACCAAATAAATCCTCGCAACCAACGCGATAAGGGGTTGTGAATCCCTACACGGTCACTTACGAGAGTGAGATCTGATAGATATGATAGGATAATATTTTTGGTATTTTTATGATAAAGATGCAAAGTAAAATAAAAGCAACGGAAATAACTAAGTGTTGGAAGATTAATATGATGGAAAATAGACCCGGGGGCCATAGGTTTCACTAGTGGCTTCTCTCGAGAGCATAAGTATTTACGGTGGGTGAACAAATTATTGTTGAGCAATTGACAGAATTGAGCATAGTTATGAGAATATCTAGGTATGATCATGTATATAGGCATCACGTCTGAGACAAGTAGACCGACTCCTGCCTGCATCTACTACTATTACTCCACACACTGAGCGCTATCCAGCATGCATCTAGAGTATTAAGTTCATAAGAACAGAGTAACACTTTAAGCAGATGACATGATGTAGAGGGATAAACTCATGCAATATGATATAAACCCCATCTTGTTATCCTCGATGGCAACAATACAATACGTGCCTTGCTGCCCCTACTGTCACTGGGAAAGGACACCGCAAGATTGAAACCAAAGCTAAGCACTTCTCCCATTGCAAGAAAGATCAATCTAGTAGGCCAAACCAAACTGATAATTCGAAGAGACTTGCAAAGATAACCAATCATACATAAAAGAATTCAGAAGATTCAAATATTGTTCATAGATAAACTTGATCATAAACCCACAATTCATCGGTCTCAAAAAACACACCGCAAAAGAAGATTACATCGAATAGATCTCCACAAGAGAGGGGGAGAACATTGTATTGAGATCCAAAAAGAGAGAGGAAGCCATCTAGCTAATAACTATGGACCCGAAGGTCTGAGGTAAACTACTCACACTTCATCAGAGAGGCTATGGTGTTGATGTAGAAGCCCTCCGTGATCGATGCCCCCTCCGGCGGAGCTCCGGAACAGGCCCCAAGATGGGATCTCGTGGGTACAGAAGGTTGCGGCGGTGGAATTAGGTTTTTGGCTCCGTATCTGATCGTTTGGGGGTACGTAGGTATATATAGGAGGAAGGAGTACGTCGGTGGAGCAACATGGGGCCCACGAGGGTGGAGGGCGCGCCCAGGGGGTAGGCGCGCCCCCTACCTCGTGGCTTCCTGGTAGCTATCTTGACGTAGGGTCCAAGTCCTCTGGATCATGTTCATTCCGAAAATCACGTTCCCCAAGGTTTCATTCCGTTTGGACTCCGTTTGATATTCTTTTTCTGCAAAACTCTGAAATAGGCAAAAAACAGCAATTCTGGGCTGGGCCTCCGGTTAATAGGTTAGTCCCAAAAATAATATAAAAGTGAATAATAAAGCCCAATAATGTCCAAAACAGAATATAATATAGCATGGAGCAATCAAAAATTATAGATACGTTGGAGACGTATCAAGCATCCCCAAGCTTAATTCCTGCTCGTCCTCGAGTAGCTAAATGATAAAAACAGAATTTTTGATGTGGAATGCTACTTGGCATAATTTCAATGTAATTCTTGTTAATTGTGGTATGAATATTCAGATCCGAAAGATTTAAGATAAAATTTCAATATTGACATAAAAATAATAATACTTCAAACATACTAACTAAGCAATTATGTCCTCTCAAAATAACATGGCCAAAGAAAGTTTATCCCTACAAAATCATATAGTTTAGTCATGCTCCATTTTTGTCACACAAGAATGCTCTCATCATGCACAACCCCGATGACAAGCCAAGCAATTGTTTCATACTTTAGTATTCTCAAACTTTTTCAACCTTCACGCAATGCATGAGCGTGAGCCATGGATATAGCACTATGGGTGGAATAGAATATGATGATGGGGGTTATGTGGAGAAGACAAAAAAGGAGAAAGTCTCACATCAACGAGGCTAATCAATGAGCTATGGAGATGCCCTTCGATTGATGTTAATGCAAGGAGTAGGGATTGCCATGCAACGGCTGCACTAGAGCTATAAATATATGAAAGCTCAACAAAAGAAACTAAGTGGGTGTGCATCCAACTTGCTTGCTCATGAAGACCTAGGGCACTTGAGGAGGCCCATTGTTGGAATATACAAGCCAAGTTCTATAATGAAAAATTCCCACTAGTATATGAAAGTGACAAAACAAGAGACTCTCTATCATGAAGATTATGGTGCTACTTTGAAGCACAAGTGTGGTAAAAGGATAGTAACATTGTCCCTTCTCTCTTTTTCTCTCATTTTTTGGGCCTTCTATTTTTTATGGCCTTTCTCTCCTTTTTTTATTCCTCACTTGGGACAATGCTCTAGAAAATGATGATCATCACACTTCTATTTATTTACAACCCAATGATTACAACTCGATACTAGAACAAAGTATGACTCTATATGAATGCCTCCGGCGGTGTACCGGGATATGCAATGAACCAAGAGTGACATGTATGAAAGAATTATGAACGGTGGCTTTGCCACAAATACTATGTCAACTACATGATCATGCAAAGCAATATGACAATGATGAACGTGTCATGATAAACGGAATGGTGGAAAGTTGCATGGCAATATATCTCGGAATGGCTATGGAAATGCCATAATAGGTAGGTATGGTGGCTCTTTTGAGGAAGATATAAGGAGGTTTATGTGTGAAATAGCGTATCATATCACGGGGTCTGGATGCACCGGCGAAGTTTGCACCAACTCTCAATGTGAGAAAGGGCAATGCACGGTACCGAAGAGGCTAGCAATGATGGAAAGGTGAGAGTGCGTATAATCCATGGACTCAACATTAGTCATAAAGAACCCACATACTTATTGCAAAAATCTACAAGTCATCAAAAACCAAGCACTACGCTGTCGGTGTCAAAATTGGCGGATCTCGGGTAGGGGGTCCCGAACTGTGCGTCTAAGGCGGATGGTAACAGAAGGCGAGGGACACAATGTTTACCCAGGTTTGGGCCCTCTCGATGGAGGTAATACCCTACTTCCTGCTTGATTGATCTTGATGATATGAGTATTACAAGAGTTGATCTACCACGGGATCGTAGAGGCTAAACCCTAGAAGCTAGCCTATGGTATGATTGTTGTTGTCCTATGGACTAAACCCTCCGGTTTATATAGACACCGGAGGGGACTAGGGTTACACACAGTCGGTTACAAGGGAGGAGATCTACATATCCGTATTGCCAAGCTTGCCTTCCACGCCAAGGAGAGTCCCATCCAGACACGGGACGAACTCTTCAATCTTGTATCTTCATAGTCCAACAGTCCGGCCAAAGTATATAGTCCGGCTGTCCGAGGACCCCCTAATCCAGGACTCCCTCAGTAGCCCCCGAACCAGGCTTCCATGGCGATGAGTCCGGTGCGTAGATTGTCATCGGCATTGCAAGGAGGGTTCTTCTCCAAATTCTGAATACTTGTTTGAGTAGTGTCCGGCTTCCATAAATGTTGCGCTCCTTGGCTTCCGCGCCTAATAATGGATATCCTCCACGCATCGAGCGAATGCGAGAAGTCGGGGCATTTTTACATTTGTCACCCTAGCCATGTGGGTAAATCGCCTATTAAAGAGACAGGGATTCTCAGATCTAGATCACACCATCCTCCCATAGCGAGTATCCAACGGAGCGCGCCCAGAAAAAATCCATTCCAACATGGCCGGCCATCGCACCTCCTCCTCTCGCTCACGTAGCCCTAAGCCCGACAATTGGAAGAAGTGTTCCGTCCCGCACAGCCAATTAGTAGAGTTACAGACCCAGGGATTTCTCCCTCCAGCGTATATGGTCCCCGTTCTAGCCGGGCTCGCCACCTATAATGGTGGGGAGCAAGCGGAGAGCTTTCCCAACCCATCCATGGGGGAGCGAGTATGCCTTGTCCCTTACTTATTAAGAGGGCTTGGATTTCCAATTCATCCGTTCCTCCGCGGGCTCCTGGAGTTCTATGGCCTCCAGCTGCATAATTTCACTCCCGCCTCCATATTACACATTGCTGGCTATATCGCCCTTTGCGAGTTGTTTCTGGGCTGCGAAGCTCATTTCGAGCTATGGAAGAGGCTATTCTGCCTCGTACCCCGTACACAGGAGGGGTCGATATATCAAGTGGGTGGAGCCGAGATATGGCGCATCGCCGGGACCGGATATATGTCCGGTACTCCGAAGAGGACGTCCGAAGATTGGCCGTCGGAGTGGTTTTATATGGATGACGTCCCCCTTTCGGACCCTATTCGGATGGGTCTTCCTGAGTTCGACAATGCTCCCCTGAAGAAACGCCGCAGCTGGCGCCTTCGGAGCCCCTAGGAGGAAGATAACAGAGAAGTCCTTTACCTGATGGGCCGGATAAAAATGCTGGCTCAATCAGGACTGACAATAATCGAGGTTATGTCAATATGTATAATGCGGGGGGTACAACCACTTCAATATCGGGGGCATCCCATGTGGCACTTTAACGGAGAAGATGATGCCACCCACTGTGGTCATAAGGGATCGGACTCAGTCGCTGCTCTAGCAAAAATCCTGTCCGATTTGTACAAGGGAGAGGAAGAGGAGTTCATCCGCATTAAGCCAGGGGATGGATTCTCCATGTACAACCCTCCAAGCTGGGTGAGCTGTCACTTTTTACTCCCAACCTTCCCGCATTCTTCGTCATAAGTATTTACCTTGCCGTTTCATGGCAGGAACTGCGAAAAGCTGTAAGGGAGGTCCACAGCCCGCCTCCACAACCGGAGGACCCTGACCGGGCCCTCGATCCCGGACTCGATGAGGATCCGGACATATTTGTGGAGCTGATCGATAGGACATTCTATCAATTGAGCTGCGATGATGCCATGGTGGCCATCATAGTCGACTATCCTGGACTACTCCCTGCATCGCATGTAAGTAAAACCGGAGTCCCAACTTCCGAGAAGGATCCCCTTTTCTACACTTCACCTACCGTACACATATGGTGTCTTACAGGGAAGGCCCTCGGGACGCCATGCCGAACCCGCGGTGACTCGCCAACAAGGGGCACCGAAGCCGGGTAGGCTAAAAAGGAAAGCGGTCAGGACTGAGACATCGTCGTAGAGGTATGATACAGAACCTCGCTCCGTGGTTGTCATCTTTTAAAATATAATAACGTCCATGTTTCCTGGTAGGAAAAACGCTTGCCGGACTATATCCGGAGAGGTTGCCGATCACGCCTCCACCTGTCGGGCTTCAGGGCCGGACATAGAGGCGGAAGCTAACATGGGGCGAACGCCGGATGTTCCTCCTACAGAGGATGCGGATAGGCTATCCGCTACAAATTCCGAAGTGGAGAGCGCTATGAATCACAGGCGTCGCCGGGCCGTACTCCGTGATGCTTGTTTCTCCTAAGAGGCGTTTGATGCCTTCAACTCAGGAGACGCGTACATCCGTGCTGCTCAAAATGATCTTGCAGAGCCACGAACCAGTATGTAAAGGATATACGGGTAAGAAAATCTGATAATTATATATATCAGTAGCCCCTGAGACTTGAAACAGTTGACACAACTGATTTAAGGATCATTATTTGTGCAGGTTCTTACAGAGAAGAATACCCAATTGTCTCAAGAGCTGGAAGAGTGCAAAGCCCAGCTACGGGCCCCAGTTGCCGCGTTGAAGGAGTCCGAGAAGGCCCCCCTCTGGTAACACTTGTCTCTATTGCAAAGAATGACAGGTACCAGATAGTATGCGGCATGCATGCAAATCTAACAATAGATTCTGCAGATGACTCCGGAGTGAATCCAGAGGTCGTGATAGGGAACGAGCCGCATGCCCAACGACAGCTAAAGGCTGGTGAGCGCGTGCTTAAAAAGGTTAGGCAGGAGAAAAACAATCTCCAAGATGCCAATATCCAGCTGGGCGTGGAGCTGAAGGATGTTCGGGCCCAGCTTGCTGACTCCGTAAAGGAGAATAAGAGGGTTCGACGCGGCATTTTTAGTAAGTGCTTGAATGAACTTTTAAAGAGTTCGGCGAAGAAACCGACTGATAGACTTATATCTGCAGGTATGCTGACGGGTCGTCCCGAGGAGGAGATGCCCGGGTCCGCGGGTGATCTTCTGCCAGAGCTCTCACAACTGCACGAACAAGTTCGGCAGGTGATGCAGGGCATTGCCCAAGCCTTGTGGCCATCCGTCTCCCTGCCAGGAGGCATGGGGGAGCTTGTAGAGAAGCTCAAGGGAGCGCGGCGGCGCTTCCGATTATGGAAGATATCAGCCTGCCGACAAGGTGCGAGGGAAGCCTGGGCCATGGTGAAGACGCGGTATACCAAGGCTGACCCTAACCACATGGCCGAGGTCGGACCTGTGGGGCCTGACGGGAAGGAGATCCCCGTCAGTTTGGTGTATGACCAAGTAGAATTAGCCGCAAAGTATTCCCAACAGGATTGTAGGCTAGACAGCCTGTTGGATGGTATAGAAGAAGAATTTAGTCAGTCTAAGTGACTGTGTACTTCAAGTGACATATATTGTCCCTAGCCGGATTGTAAATCATTTGTCATGGCGGACCTTTTTGCTTCTACCTCTGGACCTGATAGTCCGGAGTGTATCCGAATACCCGCTCAGTTATGTAAAAACCGGGGTACGCGTGGAAACCAGGCGTAGGGGTCATAAGTGCTTGAACAGACAAGTACCCAACTAGCTATGTTATATTACATGGATAGTAAGAAACATCTTCCAGGGAGAATAGTTCCGTTAAGGGTTCCTTTCCCTGGGTACGCATGCCCTAATGTGCATGTCCGAACTGCGAAAAGAGACGCAGGCTATAAACATCTAGGGGCATGTATTAAAATAAATAAAAGTCATCTTTTGTTCACCGACCGAGTATTCCCTTAAGAACGCTAGCTTTCGGCTTCACCCAGTCTGAGGTACACATCCGGCTGACCCGGCAGTAACAATCGCAGAGGTGCTCCCCTTATGCCCTAGCCGAATTAACGGGAACGTAGGGCATAAACACAAGAGCCAGGCAACCCAGCTTGGCCAAAACTTAAGTCATATCGATGCATATAATGGCGAAAAAGGTACATGTGGAAGAATAACACATGTGTGGGGCATAGAGCCCGGAAAATAGTTATATTAAGCTTCTGTATAAGAAGCCCCCAGGTATAATGAGCGCGGTTAGCGCGTCAAGATTGTGTAGTCAAGACACAATTTAGCCTTTTAAGGCCTTGAAGAAAAGGAAAAAATAAAGAGATAAAAGACAGATAACGGATATTTAAAAAATTGACAGAGGTAAGGAGACGAACATAGAGTCCGGCACTAGGCGTAGAACCTTTGGAGTCTGGCTGCATTCCATGGGTTGGGCTCGAGTCGATTGTCCGATGCATCCCGCAGACGGTACGCTCCACCGGTCAGAACTTGGTCAATAATGAAGGGACCTTCCCATTTGGGCTTGAGCTTGTTCTTTTTCTTCTCCGGTAGGCGTAGAACGAGTTCGCCAACGTTATAGGTTTTGGCCCGTACTTCTCTGCTTTGATACCTTCGAGCCTGTTGCTGATAGAATGTGGAACGGGCTTTTGCCATGTCACGCTCCTCCTCCAGCGCGTCCAAACTGTCCTGCCGATCAAGCTCGGCTTCTTTCTCTTCATACATGCACACTCGAGGTGAGTCATGAATTATGTCGCAGGGCAGTACCGCCTCTGCGCCGTACACCATAAAAAACGGTGTGTATCCGGTAGTGCGATTCGGCGTGGTCCGCAGCCCCCATAGTACGGAGTCGAGCTCCTCTACCCAGTGCGTGTTTGATTCCTTTAAGGACCGCACTAATCTGGGTTTAATGCCGCTCATGATAAGACCATTTGCTCGCTCGACTTGACCGTTAGTTTGCGGGTGATAGACAGAAGCATAATCGAGCTTGATGCCCATGTTGCTGCACCAAAGTTTTACCTCGTCGGCTGTAAAGTTCGAGCCGTTATCGGTGATGATGCTGTGGGGGACGCCATAACGGTGTACAACCCCAGATATGAAGTCTATCACTGGTCCGGATTCGGCCGTTTTAACTGGTTTGGCTTCTATCCATTTGGTGAATTTATCCACCATGACCAATAAGTATTTTTTCTTATGGCTTCCCCCTTTGAGGGGTCCGACCATATCAAGCCCCCAGACCGCAAAGGGCCAAGTAATGGGGATTGTTTGGAGAGCGGTAGGCGGCATATGGCTTTGGTTTGCAAAAAGCTGGCAACCGACGCAACGTTGGACAAGGTCCTGTGCGTCTGCTCGGGCCGTCGGCCAGTAGAAACTTGTACGGAAGGCCTTGCTTACAAGGGCCCGAGCTGCGGCGTGGTGGCCGCCAAGTCCAGCATGAATTTCTGCCAAAAGTTTCCGCCCTTCCTCTTCGGAGATGCACCTTTGAAGGACTCCGGTAGCGCTTTTCTTATAAAGCTCTCCCTCGTGGACCTTGTAGGCTTTAGACCGCCGCACAATGCAACGTGCCTCGTTTGGGTCCTCCGGTAGTTCCTGCCTAGTTAGGTAGGCCAGGAAGGGTTCTGTCCACGGGGCGATGACAGCCATAATCACGTGGGCGGAAGGTGTTATTTCGGTGGCGGAGCCTCCGATTACGTCAGAGTGTTCGGTATCTGGTGTTGTGGCCAAGTCCGGACTGTTGTTGCCGGTCTCTCCTTCCCATACCACGGATGGCTTAAACAGCCTTTCCAAGAAGATATTGGGTGGGACAGGGTCGCGCTTAGCGCCGATGCGGGCGAGGATGTCCGCCGCTTGATTGTTTTCTCGGACCACATGGTGGAATTCGAGCCCCTCGAACCGAGCTGACGTTTTGAGGACGGCGTTGCGGTAAGCCGCCATTTTTGGATCCTTGGCGTCAAAGTCTCCATTTATCTGAGATATTGCGAGGTTCGAGTCCCCACGCACCTCCAGGCGTTGAATGCCCATGGAGACTGTCATCCGGAGACCGTGTAACAGGGCCTCATATTCTGCCGCATTGTTGGAGTCTGTGTATAGTATTTGGAGTACGTACTGGACTGTATCTCCGGGGGGGATGTCAGGACGACACCAGCACCCAGACCCGCCAACATTTTAGAGCCGTCGAAGTGCATGATCCAATTGGAGTACGCGCCGTATTCTTTAGGGAGTTCGGCTTCTGTCCATTCGGCGACAAAATCGACCAGTACTTGCGACTTAATGGCTCGCCATGGTTTATATGTTATGTCGAACGGGAGGAGCTCGATAGCCCATTTAGCAATCCGGCCCGTGGCATCGCGGTTGTTTATTATGTCGTTGAGTGGTACTTCTGAGGCCACCGTAATTGAACACTCTTGAAAGTAGTGTCGTAATTTCCGGGATGCCATGAATACCGCGTATGCTATATTTTGATAATGTGGGTATCGTGATTTGCATGGAGTGAGGACACTGGATACATAGTATACTGGCTTTTGAAGTGGGAATTTATGTCCGTCCATCTCTCGTTCGACGACGAGCACTGCGCTTACAACTTGGTGAGTTGCAGCTATATATAACAGCATTGGTTCGCCGACATTTGGCGCGGCCAAGATTGGGTTGGTGGCCAGGATGGCTTTTATTTCTTCCAATCTGGCCATGGCCGCATCCGTCCACTCGAAGTGTTCGGTGCGCCGAAGAAGGCGATAAAGGGGTAGTGCCTTTTCTCCTAATCGGGAGATGAAGCGTCTTAAGGCCGCCACGCATCCAGTTAGTTTCTGAATTTGCTTGAGGTCTGTTGGGATAGCCAACTGTGACAGAGCTCGGATTTTAGTCGGATTTGCTTCGATACCACTACTGGAGACGATGAAGCCCAGGAGCTTTCCGGCGGGCACGCCGAAAACGCATTTTTCCGGATTGAGCTTGATGTCGTATGTTCGGAGATTGTCGAACGTGAGCCTCAAGTCGTCTATTAAGGATTCAACGTGTCTGGTTTTAACGACCACATCGTCTACGTATGCCTCCACTATTTTGCCGATCTGTTTTTCCAGGCATGTCTGAATCATGCGTTGATACGTTGCACCGGCGTTCTTAAGCTCGAAAGGCATGGTGTTAAAACAGAAGGGGCCGTATGGGGTGATAAATGCCGTTGCGGCTTGGTCGGACTCCGCCATCTTGATTTGATGGTATCCGGAGTATGCGTCGAGGAAACACAATGAGTCGTGCCCTGCGGTAGCATCGATAATTTAATCGATGCGGGGGAGGGGGAAGGGATCCTTGGGGCAAGCCTTGTTGAGGTCCTTGAAATCGATGCATAGGCGCCAGGATTTATCCTTCTTTGGTACCATCACCAGGTTTGCTAGCCAGTCTGGGTGTTTTATTTCTCTAATGAATCCGGCCTCCAGTAACTTGGCTAGCTCCTCTCCCATGGCTTGTCGCTTAGGTTCAGAGAAACGCCGAAGAGTCTGCTTGACCGGCTTGAATCCCTTTAGGATGTTAAGGCTATGCTCGGCCAGCCTGCGTGGGATTCTTGGCATGTCTGAAGGATGCCAGGCGAATATGTCCCAATTCTCGCGCAGGAACTCCCGTAGTGCGGCGTCTACAGCGGGGTTTAACTGTGCCCCGATGGATGCTGTTTTTGTAGGGTCCGTTGGGTGGACTTGGACTTTGACTATTTCATCCGCTGGTTTAAAAGAGGTGGACTTGGATCTTTTGTCGAGTATCACGTCGTCCCTGTCCACTATGGAGCGCAGCGCAGTTAATTCCTCGGCCGCGAGGGCTTCAGATAATGCCTCGAGGGCCAGTGTGGCTGTTTTGTTTTCGGCGCGAAGTGCTATGTCCGGATCACTAGCTAGAGTGATGATTCCATTGGGCCCGGGCATCTTGAGCTTCATGTACCCGTAATGGGGTATGGCTTGGAAGATCGTGAATGCCTCCCGCCCTAGAAGGGTGTGGTATCCGCTACTGAACGGGGCCACTTGGAATGTGATTTCTTCGGACCTATAATTCTCCGGCGTGCCGAATACCACATCTAGTGTGATTTTTCCAGCACATCGTGCCTCCCGACTAGGGATGATTCCTCTGTAGGTCGTGCTGTTTTGCTCAATGCGGCTTCTATCTATTTCCATTTTTTGAAGAGTCTCCTCATAGATGAGGTTTAATCCGCTGCCGCCGTCCATGAGCACTTTAGTAAGCCGAAGCCGTCCACAATTGGACTAAGGACCAAGGCGGCTGGTGCTCGGGCTGTTCGGAATTTAGGTTCGTCACTGGCATTGAAGGTGATAGCCGTATCGCTCCATGGATTTATTGCTGCCACGTGGCAGACTTCGGCAAGGCTGCTGAGTGCTCGCTTACGCCTATTATTTGAGGCGAAGGTCTCGAAGACTGTCAATACTGTATTGTTGTTCTCCACCGGATGGTGCTCTGTGGTATTGTTAATGAGGAGATCCTCACCGCTCTTGGCCACCTGCCGGAGTACCCAACATGCTCTAAGGCTGTGTGTTGGTATGGTATCCGCTGTACTGTGAATTTTGCATGGCCCATTAAGCCATCCCTCCAATACGGTTCCACGCCCTGTAGTGGGCTTTTGCTTCTTTGTAATTGGGTCGGGCGACTTACGAGAGTGCACCCTTTTAGTTCGGACTGGGGGTTTTGTCAGAGCCGGAGCATCCCAAAATTTTGTTTGGGTTTTCCAGGCGCTTTCCATCGCACAGTACTTCCGTACTATGGCCGCCAAGTCAGCGAAGTGTGCTATGTCACGGCGACTTATGGCGTTGAGGATTCCCTTGTCCGTGCAATTATTGCAAAAGAATGAAATTGCGTCTTCCTCGCGACAGTCCTTGACCTTGTTCATTACAAGGAGGAATCTGGCCCAATAGTGGTGTACTGTCTCCTGGGGCTCTTGTCTAATGTGGGAAAGATCGTTTATATCTGGGTGGGTGGGTGGATTTAAGTCCGAACCTTGACCCGATCTGAGACCCAGGGGCGGAGGAGTTTCCGATCTTGGAAGTTCGGGCTCCGGGATGTTGCCCAATAGGTCTGGCCCGCTGCCTGATTCTAGGTTCAGGGTTTGGGCGATGTCCTCCCGTAGACGGGTATCCGGCTCGGAGAGATCGGGAATCCGGACATAGTTTGTCCTCAAGATAGAGGAAGAATCGCCGCATTGCTCCTCCACCACCGCTATTTGATGGGTGACCGGCGGGGAGTTAATCTCCCTTTGGTCGGGTTTAAGCCCGATCTGATCATAGTATGTAGCGATTCCCAAGCGGCGATGCGATCCAAGAGCTCGTTCAAGGAGTAGAGCTCTATTGGATCCAACTGCTCGGCGAGTCCCGAGCCGACGTGGAGGTTGTTTTCGATGACCCGAGAAGTCATCGTTGGCGCAGCGGCTGAACAGGCGGTCATGACGAAACCGCCTAGTCGGAGAGTTTGGCCTACAGCCAGGGCTCCCCCAGAGGTGATGTTGTCCTTGACAACGAGGCGAGCCATCCAGCCTTATGATGACGGCACAGTGGAACTCTCAATGAAAGCACCAATGTCGGTGTCAAAACCGGAGGATCTTGGGTAGGGGGTCCCGAACTGTGCGTCTAAGGCGGATGGTAACAGGAGGCGGGGGACACAATGTTTACCCAGGTTCGGGCCCTCTCGATGGAGGTAATACCCTACTTCCTACTTGATTGATCTTGATGATATGAATATTACAAGAGTTGATCTACCACAGGATCATAGAGGCTAAACCCTAGAAGCTAGCCTATGGTATGATTGTTGTTGTCCTACGGACTAAACCCTCCGGTTTATATAGACACCGGAGGGGGCTAGGGTTACACAGAGTCGGTTACAAGGGAGGAGATCTACATATCCGTATTGCCAAGCTTGCCTTCCACGCCAAGGAGAGTCCAATCCGGACACGGGACGAAGTCTTCAATCTTGTATCTTCATAGTCCAACAGTCCGGCCAAAGTATATAGTCCGGCTGTCCGAGGACCCCCTAATACAAGACTCCCTCATACGCGCATGCTCCTAGGGGGATAGATTGGTAGGAAAAGACCATCGCTCGTCCCCGACCGCCACTCATAAGGAGGACAATCAAAGAACACCTCATGTTTCAAATTTGTTACATAACATTTACCATACGTGCATGCTACGGGACTTGCAAACTTCAAGACAAGTATTTCTCAAATTCACAACTACTCAACTAGCACAACTTTGATATCACTACCTCCATACCTCAAAACAATCATCAAGCATCAAACTTCTCTTAGTATTCAACACACTCATAAGAAAGTTTTTACTAATCTTGAATACCTAGCATATTAGGATTATTTAAGAAAATTACCATGCTATTTAAGACCCTCAAAATAATATGAGTGAAGCATGAGAGATCAATATTTTCTATAAAACAAATCCACCACCGTGCTCTAAAAGATATAAGTGAAGTACTAGAGCAAAAGCTATATAACTCAAAAGATATAAGTGAAGCACATAGAGTATTCTAATAATTCCCGAATCATGTGTGTCTCTCGCAAAAGGTGTATACAGCAAGGATGATTGTGGTAAACTAAAAAGCAAAGACTCAAATCATACAAGATGCTCCAAGCAAAACACATATCATGTGGTGAATAAAAATATAGCTCCAAGTAAAGTTACCGATGGAAGTAGACGATAGAGGGGATGCCTTCCGGGGCATCCCCAAGCTTTGGCTTTTTGGTGTCCTTATATTATCTTGGGGGTGCCATGGGCATCCCCAAGCTTAGGCTCTTGCCACTCCTTGTTCCATAATCCATCAAATCTTTCACCCAAAACTTGAAAACTTCACAACACAAAACTTAACAGAAAATCTCGGAGCTCCGTTAGCGAAAGAAAACAAAAGACCACTTCAAGGTACTGTAATGAACTCATTCTTTATTTATATTGGTGTTAAACCTACTGTATTCCAACTTCTCTATGGTTTATAAACTATTTTACTAGCCATAGATTCATGAAAATAAGAAAACAACACAATAAAAACAGAATCTGTCAAAAACAGAACAGTCTGTAGTAATCTGTAACTAACGCAAACTTCTGGAACTCCAAAATATCAGCCAAAATAGGTAGACCTAGGCAATTTGTTAATTGATCATCAGAAATTTGAATCAATATTTTATCACGTTCTGGTGATTTTTAACAATTATTTTCGTGAACAGAAAGTTTCTGGAATTTTCTGCAAGATCAAATAACTATCATCCAAGAAGATCCTATAGGTTTAACTTGGCACAAAAACTAACTAAAACATAAAAACACATCTAACCAGAGGCTAGATCAAATATTTATTCCTAAACAGAAGCAAAAAGCAAAAAAAAACTAAAAATAAAATTGGGTTGCCTCCCAACAAGCGCTATCGTTTAACGCCCCTAGCTAGGCATAAAAGCAAGGATAGATCTAGGTGGTGCCATCTTTGGTTTTCAACTTTTTAGCGGAATCAAGCTCGAATCCGGGAGGTTCTTTACGTTTCCCTTCATATTCTGAAATTTTTAGATCTAAAGAATCCAACCGCTTATTGCAAAGAGTAATTAACATATTCATGCGGTGAATATTTCCGCTAACGTTCTTAAGAGGTTCAAGAGACTTCTGTAAAATTTTAGTTACTTCGCAATTTTTTTCAAAAACTTGTGTCTCTTCCTGGGTATGATGAGGCTCCTTTTGTTGAGGTAGTGTTCCCACTATACCTTCTATAACTTCATGCGCAATATGGGGATCAATTTCAATAAAATTGCCTTTGGCAACACAATCCAAGAGTTGTCTATGAGACATATTTAATCCAACATAAAAATTGCGAAGCAAAATTCTGAGGTTTACTTCAGAGGTACAATTACGGTAAGACTCCATTATTCTCAACCAGGCATCTTTTAAGTTTTCTCCTTGTCTTTGTTTGAAGTGAAAAACTTCAAACTCAGGGGACAACGGAGTAGATAAGGGACTGGCCATGACGACAAGGCAAGCAAAAGAAAGAGAGGCGAACGAAAAAGAGAGGGCGAATAAAACTGCAAGGGTGAAATGGGGGAGAGGAAAACGAGAGGCAAATGGCAAATAATGTAATGCAGGAGATAAGGGTTTGTGATGGGTACTTGGTATGTTGACTTTTGCGTAGACCTCCCCGGCAACGGCGCCAGAAATGGCTCGTTGTCGGGACTCCAAATCTTGACTTGACCTTGCGTAAGCCTCCCCGGCAACGGCGCCAGAAATCTTTCTTGCTACCTCTTGAGCACTGCGTTGGTTTTCCCTTGAAGAGGAAAGGGTGATGCAGCAAAGTAGCGTAAGTATTTCCCTCACTTTTTGAGAACCAAGGTATCAATCCAGTAGGAGGCTACGCACGAGTCCCTCGCACCTACACAAACAAATAAATCCTTGCAACCAACGCGATAAGGGGTTGTCAATCCCTACACGGTCACTTACGAGAGTGAGATCTGATAGATATGATAGGATAGTATTTTTGGTATTTTTATGATAAAGATGCAAAGTAAAATAAAAGCAACGGAAATAACTAAGTGTTGGAAGATTAATATGATGGAAAAGAGACACGGGGGCCATAGGTTTCACTAGTGGCTTCTCTCGAGAGCATAAGTATTTTACGGTGGGTGAACAAATTACTGTTGAGCAATTGACAGAATGGAGCATAGTTATGAGAATATCTAGGTATGATCATGTATATAGGCTTCAGGTCCGAGAGAAGTAGACCGACTCCTGCCTGCATCTACTACTATTACTCCACACATCGACCGCTATCCAGCATGCATCTAGAGTATTAAGTTCATAAGAACAGAGTAACGCTTTAAGCAAGATGACATTATGTAGAGGGATAAATTCATGCAATATGATAAAAACCCCATCTTGTTATCCTCGATGGCAACAGTACAATACGTGCCTTGCTGCCCCTACTGTCACTGGGAAAGGACACCGCAAGATTGAAACCAAAGCTAAGCACTTCTCCCATTGCAAGAAAGATCAATCTAGTAGGCCAAACCAAACTGATAATTCGAAGAGACTTGCAAAGATAACCAATCATACATAAAAGAATTCAGAAGATTCAAATATTGTTCATATATAAACTTGATCATAAACCCACAATTCATCGTTCTCAACAAACACACCGCAAAAGAAGATTACATCGAATAGATCTCCACAAGAGAGGGGGAGAACATTGTATTGAGATCCAAAAAGAGAGAGGAAGCCATCTAGCTAATAACTATGGACCCGAAGGTCTGAGGTAAACTACTCACACTTCATCGGAGAGGCTATGGTGTTGATGTAGAAGCCCTCCGTGATCGATGCCCCCTCCGGCGGAGCTCCGGAACAGGCCCCAAGATGGGATCTCGTGGGTACAGAAGGTTGCGGCGGTGGAATTAGGTTTTTGGCTCTGTATCTGATCGTTTGGGGGTACGTAGGTATATATAGGAGGAAGGAGTACGTCGGTGGAGCAACGTGGGGCCCACGAGGGGGAGGGCGCGCCCCCCACCTCGTGGCTTCCTGGTAGCTTTCTTGATGTAGGGTCCAAGTCCTCTGGATCATGTTCGTTCCGAAAATCACGTTCCCGAAGGTTTCATTCCGTTTGGACTCCGTTTGATATTCTTTTTCTGCGGAACTCTGAAATAGGCAAAAAACAGCGATTCTGGGCTGGGCCTCCGGTTAATAGGTTAGTCCCAAAAATAATATAAAAGTGAATAATAAAGCCCAATAATATCCAAAACAGAATATAATATAGCATGGAGCAATCAAAAATTATAGATACATTGGAGACGTATCACACCCCACGCTATTGCTCCCCGGCAACGGCACCAGAAAAAGGTCTTGATAACCCACAAGTATAGGGGATCAATTGTAGCCTCTTTCGATAAGTAAGAGTGTCGAACCCAACGAGGAGCTAAAGGTAGAACAAATATTCCCTCAAATTCTATCGACCACTCATACAACTCTACGCACACTTAACGTTCACTTTACCTAGAACAAGTATGAAACTAGAAGTACTTTGTAGGTGTTTTTGGATAGGTTTGCAAGGTAATAAAGAGCACGTAAATAAGTTCTAGGGGCTGAATTTTGGACACGATCTCTATCCGGAAATTAGCTTTCTTGCGGCGAAAGAAGGGCTCCAATCGCCTTACAGGGTGGCCACGAGGGTCCAGGGCGCGCCTGACCCCCTGGGGCGCGCCCCCTGCCTCGTGGCCCCCTCGGGCATCGTACCACATTGATTCTTCTTCCCAAAATCACAAATATTCCAAAAAAAAATCTCCGTCAGTTTTTATCCCGTTTGGACTCCGTTTGATATGGATTTTCTGCGAAACAAGAAACATGCAACAAACATGAACTGACACTGGGCACTGGATCAATATGTTAGTCCCAAAAATAGTATAAAAAGTTGCCAAAAGTATATGAAAGTTGTAGAATATTGGCATGGAACAATAAAAAATTATAGATACGATGGAGACGTATCATTGGGCGCACGCCGAGCCTTGGAGTTCGTCAAGGGGTGGTACCCTGTACTGAACCTGGACCAGCTAGCCACTCTCCGTGCCGAAGCCGGCGAAGAGTTGGAGGCGGTTTCGCCCGAGCTCTATCATCGCACCACAACGATCGCCGAGTACACGGACACCAGCGTCTTCCTCCCTGAGCTGGACGAGGTGGCCGTCGAGGTGCCGCCCAACTGGTTCGGGCTGAACCCAGAAGGTGGCGAGGACTCGGTGGAGGAGATCGCCTCTAGCAATGAAGGCGAGGAGGAGGAGGATGAGGATGAGAACGGCAAAGATTATGCGCCAGATGGTGGAGACGACGGCCGGCCTCAGCCTGACCAAGTCTCGACCAACGGACGGAGCACCGGCAAACTGACTGCCGCCGATGCTGACCAGGCCGAGACCAACCAGTCGGCCGTTCCACCACCCGGAGCTTCGACCTCCGCCGCCCCTCTGATCCGGCTGCTGCTCCTCTGGCCTAGGCGGCCTAGTTATCTTTCTTTCCTGTTTTGTAATCTTTTTGGAACAAACTTGTTAGACTTGCACAGTTCCACCTGCGGGGGGTGTATTCAAACTCCGTTGAATGCTCGCCAAGTGCCTTTGCTATGTAAATTAAATTTCGCACAAGCTGTGCTTCTTGCTGGTTTTCAACTTATTCTTACATTCTGTTCTTTGGCTTTTTCCTTTGCCGCCCTCCCTTGACTGCCGTCTTATCAGCTAGACGGATGCTCTGTGGACTGTGACTAGGTCAAGTACTTAGATTTTTGGGAGGGCAAGTACTTTGGCCGTCTAGAACGTAGCAAAAATAAGTAAGAGGCCGGCCAGCCGGCTGCTGAGCAGCCGGTCGGCAGGGTAAGGAGCCGGCCTGGCCTATGTAGATGCTTTGGTCCTTAGCACCCTTTCCTACCTTTAGCTCTTGCCAGCCGAACAGTCGCTCTGTGAGCTGCAGCTTGTGGCAAGAGAGGGCTTAGGTACCGACACATTACTTGTCCGACTACAGGAAGTGTTGGGGAACGTAGTAATTTCAAAAAATTCCCTATGCACACGCAAGATCATGGTGATGCATAGCAACGAGAGGGGAGAGTGTCATCTACGTACCCTCGTAGACCGTAAGCAGAAGCATTATAACAATGCGGTTGATGTAGTCCTACGTCTTCACGATCGACCGATCCTCAGCACCGAACATACGACACCTTCGCGTTCAGCACACGTTCAGCTCGGTGACGTCCCGTGAACTCACGATCCAGTAGAGCTTCCGGGAAGAGCTTCGTCAGCACGACGGCGTGGTGACGGTGATGATGATGCTACCGACGCAGGGCTTTGCCTAATCACCGCTACGATATGACTGAGGTGGATTATGGTGGAGGGGGGCACCGCACACGGCTAAGAGATAATTGATCAATTGTTGTGTCTATGGGGTGCCCCCTGCCCCCGTATATAAAGGAGCTAGGGGGAGGCGGCCGGCCAAGGAGGAGGGCGCGCCAAGGGGGGAGTCCTACTCCCACCGGGAGTAGGACTCCTCCTTTCCTCGTAGGAGTAGGAGAAGGGGGAAGGAGGAGAGAGAGGGGAAGGAAAGGGGGGTGCCGCCCCCCTCCTTGTCCAATTCAGACTAGAGGGGGAGGGGGCGCGCTGCCTGCCCTGGCCGCCCCTCCTCTTCTCCACCAAGGCCCAATAGTCCCATTATACTCCCCGGGGGGTTCCGGTAACCCCCCGGTACTCCGGTATATGTCCGAAACCTCCCGAAACACTTCCGGTGTCCGAACATAGTCGTCCAATATATCGATCTTTATGTCTCGACCATTTCGAGACTCCTCGTCATGTCCGTGATCATATCCGGGACTCCTAACTACCTTCGGTACATCAAAACACAAAAACTCATAATACCGATCGTCACAGAACTTTAAGCGTGCGGACCCTACGGGTTCGACAACTATGTAGACATGACCGAGACATGTCTCCGATCAATAACCAATAGCGGAACCTGGTTGCTCATATTGGTTCCTACATATTCTACGAAGATCTTTATCAGTCAAACCGCATAACAACATACGTTGTTCCCTTTGTCATCGGTATGTTACTTGCCCGAGATTCGATCGTCGGTATCTTAATACCTAGCTCAATCTCGTTACCAGCAAGTCTCTTTACTCATTCCGTAATGCATCATCCCGCAACTAACTCATTAGTTACAATGCTTGCAAGGCTTATAGTGATGTGCATTACCGAGAGGGCCCAGAGATACCTCTCCGACAATCAGAGTGACAAATTCTAATCTTGATCTATGCAAACTCAACAAACACCATCGGAGACACCTGTAGAGCAGCTTTATAATCACCCAGTTACGTTGTGACGTTTGGTAGCACACAAAGTGTTCTTCCGGTATTCGGGAGTTGCATAATCTCATAGTCACAGGAACATGTATAAGTCATGGAGAAAGCAATAGCAGTAAACTAAACGATCAAGTGCTAAGCTAACGGGATGGGTCAAGTCAATCACATCATTCTTCTAATGATGTGATCCCGTTAATCAAATGACAACTCATGTCCATGGCTAGGAAACTCAACCATCTTTGATTAACGAGCTAGTCAAGTAGATGCATACTAGTGACACTACGTTTGTCTATGTATTCACACATGTATTATGTTTCCGGTTAATACAATTCTAGCATGAATAATAAACATTTATCATGATATGAGGAAATAAATAATAACTTTATTATTGCCTCTAGGGCATATTTCCTTCAGGAAGCACCGACATAGGACAAGGTGGCAAGCCCCCCGGCCGTCTGGTCGAACCCGGTGCTAGGCAGAAGAATGAAATAACACATTCATAGGCATAATACTTATCATATAGATAAAAAAGGGTAGCCCCCGAGTGCTCCTCGAGGGTCCCGATGTCTTAGTGCTTAATACAAAAGGTAGCGTGGTACATATTGAATCAACTGTAAAATCTTCGGAGGAGATTTGCGTTCCATGGGCGCTCCGATTCCTTGCCCGAATCGTCTCTCTTGCGTGCTCTGGGCTTCTGCGCGTCGATGAGGTAGTAGGAGTCGTTGCCCAATACTTTGCTGATGATGAAGGGGCCTTCCCAAGGGGCCGAGAGCTTGTGCTGGCCGGCTGTTCGCTGGATCAGTCGGAGCACAAGGTCACCCTCTTGGAAGGATCTTGGCTTGACCTTCCGGCTGTGGTAGCGGCGCAGACTCTGCTGGTAGATAGCGGACCAGCTGAGTGCCAACTGCCGGCCCTCTTCTAGCAGATCGACGCCATCTTCTCGTGCTTCCTTTGCCTCCGCCTCCGTGTACATGGTGACTCGAGGTGAGTCAAACTCGATGTCGGTTGGGATGACGGCCTCGGCCCCATACACAAGGAAGAAAGGCGTGAAGCCAGTTGATTTGTTCGGAGTGGTTCACAGACTCCAGAGGATGGCCGGCAGCTCGTCGATCCAGTAGCCGGCCGAACACTCCGGAGGATCGACCCGTCGGAGCTTGATGCCGGAGAGGATGAGGCTATTTGCTCGCTCGACTTGGCCGTTTGAGTACGGGTGGGCAATGAACGCTAAGTCGAGTCGGATGCCCTGCGTCGCGCAGAAATGGGCCAAGGCGCCTTTGGCAAAATTTGTGCCATTGTCGGTGATGATGCTGTGTGGTACACCGTACCGGGTGGTGATATCTGCAATGAAGGTCATAGCAGTCGGACCGTTCAACTTCTTGATTGGCTTCGCTTCAATCCACTTGGTGAATTTGTCCATAGCGACGAGCAGATGAGTCATGCCGCCGCGTGCTGTCTTGAATGGTCCCACCATGTCCAAGCCCCAGACGGCAAAGGGCCAAGCCAGGGGGATGTTCTTGAGTGCAGAAGCCGGAAGATGTTGCTGGGAGCTGAACTTCTGACACCCTTTGCAATGCTTGACCAATTCCTTGGCATCCTCCAAAGTAGTCGGCCAGAAGAAACCATGGCGGAAAGCTTTGGCGACAAGAGATCTGGAAGCCACGTGGTGGCCGCACTCGCCTTGGTGGATATCTTTGAGGATTGCTTGGCCCTTCTCTGGTTCTACGCAGCGCTGGAAGACTCCAGTCACACTGCGTCTGACAAGCTCTCGATTTACTATCGTGTAGGCTCCTGCTCGGCGCTGCACTTGCTGGGCCGAGATCTCATCGGCCGGCAGCTCTCTATTCACCAGAAACTTGAGGATGGGCTCTACCCATGATGGTGCTTGAATTTCTTCTATTGCCACTACGGCCACTTGTACTAGGGTGGTTGGGTTCGGAGGCGGCGGGTTGGAGTTGGTTGCCGCTTGCTGCATCGTCGAAGTCTCCGAGCCGACTGTTGCAGCCCCCGGGCCGGGTTATGAAGTCCCCAGGACGGGTGCGACTGCTTCAGTCCCTGAGCCGCTTGGTGAAGTCCCCGGGACGACTGCTGCAGCCCCCGGGCCGGGTTGTGAAGTCCCTGGGCCGGGTGCGACTGCTGCAGTCCCCGTGCCGCCTGCTGAAAGTCCTCGGGCCGGCTGTTGCGGCCCCCGAGTCGGATCCGACTGCTTCGGGAGGAGCCGGCACGAAGATGGACTCAGATTCTGGAGAAGGCTTGATCGATGGCTTGCGGAGGCACTGAAGGGAAACACCTGTTGGTATTGCTTGACGGGTGGAGCCGATCTGTGCCAAGGCATCTGCCTGCTCGTTGTCGTTTCGTGGTACGTGAAGGAACTCACACCCTTCAAAGTATCCGCTGAGTTGCTGGACAAGGAAGCAGTAGCTCGCCATGTTTGCATCCTTGGTGTCCCAGTCGCCAGATGACTGCTGGACCACCAAGTCTGTGTCGCCGTAGCACATAATCCAGCGGATGCCGAGCTCTTTGGCCAGCTGGAGTCCGTGTACGAGCGCCTCATACTCGGCCACGTTGTTAGAGGCGGCAAAGTGGATTTGCAATGTGTATCTGAGCTTGTCGCCTTTGGGAGAGGTGAGGACAATGCCGGCTCCCAAGCCGGTGCGCATCTTTGAGCCATCGAAGTGCATCCGCCAATGAGTGGAGTCCGGAGCTGGCGGCAGGTACTGGGTCTCGGCCCAGTCGATGAGGAAGTCGGCCAGTGCTTGGGACTTGATGGCGGTGCGTGGCTGGTAGAAGATGGTGTAGGGAGCCAACTCGATGGCCCATTTGGCCACCCGGCCAGATGCATCTCTGCTGCCAATGATCTCAGCAAGCGGGGCAGTGCATACAACCATGATTGGGTGCTCTTGGAAGTATGGCTTCAGCTTCTTGGCGGCAAAATGCACGCCTTAGCACATCTTCTGGTAGTGAGGGTAGTTCTGCTTCGAAGTTGACAATACCTCGCTCAAATAGTACACAGGCCTCTGGACTGGATGTGCCTTTCCGTCCTCTGGGCGCTCCACTACTATGACAGTGCTGACCACCCGGCTGGTGGCGGCGATGTAGAGGTACATGGGCTCTTTAGCAGTCGGAGCCGCCAGGACAGGCGGCGTGGTCAACATCTTCTTCAATAGAGAAAAGCTTCATCCGCCATGTCATTCCACTCGAAATGAGTGGTCTTCTTCATGAGCTGGTATAGGGGAAGGGCCTTCTCGCCCAGCCGACCGATGAAACGGCTGATGGATGCTAAACAGCCGGTGAACTTCTGGACGTCTCTCAGCCGGGTAGGCTTCTCCATCCTCTCGATGGCCTTGATTTTCATGGGGTTGCATTCAATGCCGCGTTCTGAGACTAGGAAGCCAAGGAGCTGGCCGGCTGGTACTCCGAACACGCACTTCTCTGGGTTGAGCTTGATCTGAAACCGGCGTAGATTTTCAAAAGTTTCCTTGAGATCTTCCAAAACGGTACCGCGCTTCTCCGTCTTCACCACAATATCGTCTACATAGACGTGGACATTCCTGCCGAGTTGCTTGAGGAGGCACTTCTACATGCAACGCTGATACGTCTCCAACGTATCTATAATTTTTGATTGTTCCATGCGATTATATTATCTGTTTTGGATGTTCAATGGGCTTTATTATACACTTTTATATTATTTTTGGGACTAACCTATTAACCGGAGGCCCGGCCCAAATTGCTCTTTTTTTTTCCTATTTCAGTGTTTCGAAGGAAAGGAATATCAAACGGAGTCCAAACGGAATAAAACCTTCGGGAACGTGATCTGAACAAACGTGATCTAGAGGGCTTGGAGTGGACGTCAAGCAATCAACGAGGAGGCCACGAGGCAAGGGGGCGCCTACCACCCTGGGCGCGCCCTCCACCCTAGTGGGCCCCTCGTAGCTCCACCGACCTACTTCTTCCTCCTATATATACCTACGTACCCCGAAAACATCAGAGGAGGAGCCAAAACCCTATTTCCACCGCCGCAACCTTCTGTACCCACGAGATCCCATCTTGGGGCCTGTTCCGGAGCTCCGCCGGAGGGGGCATCGATCACGGAGGGCTTCTACATCAACACCATAGCCTCTCCGATGAAGTGTGAGTAGTTTACCTCAGACCTTCGGGTCCATAGTTATTAGCTAGATGGCTTCCTCTCTCTTTTTGGATCTCAATACAAAGTTCTCCTCGATTCTCTTGGAGATCTATTCGATGTAATCTTCTTTTGCGGTGTGTTTGTCGAGATGCCATGAATTGTGGGTTTATGATCAAGATTATCTATGAACAATATTTGAATATCCTCTGAATTCTTTTATGTATGATTGGTTATCTTTGCAAGTCTCTTCGAATTATCAGTTTGGTTTGGCCTACTAGATTGATCTTTCTTGCAATGGGAGAAGTGCTTAGCTTTGGGTTCAATCTTGCGGTGCTCAATCCTAGTGACAGTAAGGGAAACGACACGTATCGTATTGTTGCCATCGAGGATAAAAAGATGGGGTTTATATCATATTGCATGAGTTTATCCCTCTACATCATGTCATCTTGCTTAAAGAGTTACTCCGTTCTTATGAACTTAATACTCTAGATGCATGCTGGATAGCGGTCGATGTGTGGAGTAATAGTAGTAGATGCAGGCAGGAGTTGGTCTACTTGTCACAGACGTGATGCCTATATACATGATCATACCTAGATATTCTCATAACTATGCTCAATTCTATCAATTGCTCGACAGTAATTTGTTCACCCACTGTAATACTTATGCTATCTTGAGAGAAGCCACTAGTGAACCCTATGGCCCCGGGTCTATTTTCCATCATATTAATCTCCTGTCAACAAGCTATTTCTATTACCGTTATTTTGCTTTCTTTACTTTTTATCTTTATCATAAAAATACCAAAAAATATTATCTTATCATCTCTATCAGATCTCACTTTTGCAAGTGGCCGTGAAGGGATTGACAACCCCTTTATCGCGTTGGTTGCAAGGTTCTTATTTGTTTGTGTAGGTGCGTGGGACTTGAGCGTGGTCTCCTACTGGATTGATACCTTGGTTCTCAAAAACTGAGGGAAATACTTATGCTATTTTACTGCATCACCCTTCCCTCTTCAAGGGAAAACCAACGCAGTGCTCAATAGGTAGCAAATGCTGAAACGTGGCACCGGCATTTCTCAAGCCTAATGTCATGGTCAGGTAGCAGAAGGCTCCAAATTGTGTGATGAAGGCAATTTTCAGGCGGTCTGCCGGGTTCAGCTTGATCTGGTGGTAACCAGAATAGGCATCCAAGAAACTCAGCAGCTCGCATCCGGCTGTGGAGTCTATCACTTGGTCAATCCGTGGCAAGGCAAACGGATCCTTGGGGCAGGCTTTGTTGAGACTGGTGTAATCAATGCACATGCACCACTTTTTGTTCTTCTTGAGTACAAGGACCAGATTGGCGAGTCATTCTGGAAAAAAATACTTCCATAATGAAGCCGGCTGCCAGAAGCCGGGCTATCTCTTCACCAACAATTCTTCTCTTCTCTTCCGACAGTCGGCGGAGTGGCTGTCTGACTGGTTTGGCGTCTGCTCTGACATGTAGCTTGTGCTCGGCGAAATCCGTTGGAGCACCCGGCATGTCTTTGGGAGACCATGCGAAGATGTCCCGATTCTCATGGAGGAAATCGACGAGCTCGCTTTCCTATTTGCTGTCAAGGTTGGCACCTATATATGACAGCGTGCGTCTCCAGGTGCTCAGGATTCAAGGGGACCTTCTTTGTTTCTTTGGCCGGCTTGAAGGAGCCCTCGGTCTCTGACTCTTTGGGTTCTGGTGACAGGACCGGCTGCTTGCTGGCTACGGCCACCATCCGGTCCAGGAGCTTCTTCTCAGCGGAAATCACAAGGGACTCGGCCAGCCGGCTACTGGCTACAGCACAGGCCGCCGATTTCTCGTAGTCTCCATTTATCGTGATAATGCCCTTGGTCCCTGGAATCTTCATCTTGAGGTAGGCATAATGTGGCACTGCCATGAACTTGGCTAGAGCTGGTCGTCCTAAGAGCACGTGGTAAGGGCTCTCCAGGTCCACCACCTCAAACCAAATCGCTTCACGATGGAAATGGTCCTTGTCTCCGAAGAGGACATCTATCTTGACATTGCCGATTGGTGAGCAGGACAAGCCGGGCACAATGCCATAAAGCACAGTTCGACCGGGCAGCAGCTGCTTCTCTTTGATTTTCAACTTCTCCATGGTATCGCGGTAAAGGATGTTGATGCAGCTACCGCCATCTATGAGGATCCGGGAGAAACGAGCAGCTCGCCTCTCCGTTGCAAGGGTAGCTGATACGTCTCCGTCGTATCTATAATTTTTTATTGTTCCATGCCAATATTATACAACTTTCATATACTTTTGGCAACTTTTTATACTATTTTTTGGGACTAACATATTGATCCAGTGCCCAGTGCCAGTTCCTGTTTGTTGCATGTTTTATGTTTCGCAGAATATCCATATCAAACGGTATCCAAACGGGATAAAAATAGACGGAGCTTATTTTTGGAATATTTGGAAAATCTGGGAGAAAGATCAACGTGAAACGGTGTCCGAGGTGGCCACGAGGTAGGGGGCGCGCCTGCCCCCTGGCTGCGCCCCTGACTCTCGTGGGCCACCCATAAGGCGGTTGATGCCCTCCTTCGGCCGCAAGAAAGCTAATTTTTGGTAAAAAAATCACGGCGAAGGTTTCAGTCCAATCGGAGTTACGGATCTCCATATATATACGAAACGGTGAAAGGGCGGCAGAGGAGAACGCAAAAACAGAGAGAGACAGAGAGACAGATCCAATCTCGGAGGGGCTCTCGCCCCTCCCATGCCATGGAGGCCAAGGACCAGAGGGGAAACCCTTCTCCCATCTAGGGAGGAGGTCAAGGAAGAAGAAGACGAAGGGGCCCCCTCTCCCCTTCTCTTCCGGTGGCGCCGGAACGCTGCCGTGGCCATCATCATCACCGCAATCTTCACCAACAACTTCACCGCCATCATCACCAACTCTTCCCCCCTCTATGCAGTGGTGTAACCTCTCTCTTACCCGCTGTAATCTCTATTTAAACATGGTGCTCAACGCTATATATTATTTCCCAATGATGTATGGCTATCCTATGATGTTTGAGTAGATCGGTTTTGTCCTATGGGCTATTTGATGATCAAGATTGGTTTGAGTTGCATGTTTTATTATTGGTGCTGTCCTATGGTGCTCTCCGTGTCGCGCAAGCATGAGGGATCCCCACTGTAGGGTTTGCAATATGTTCATGATTTGCTTATGGTGGGTGGCGTGAGTGACAGAAGCACAGACCCGAGTAAGTAGGTTGTTTGCATATGGGATAAAGGGGACTTGATACTTTAATGCTATGGTTGGGTTTTACCTTAATGAATCTTTAGTAGTTGCGGACGCTTGCTAGAGTTCCAATCATAAGTGCATATGATCCAAGTATAGAAAGTATGTTAGCTTATGCCTCTCCCTCAAATAAAATTGCAATAATGATTACCGGTCTAGTTATCGATTGCCTAGGGACAAATAACTTTCTCGTAACACAAAGCTCTCAACTAAAACTAATTTAGTTGTGTCTTTATCTAAACAGCCCCTAGCTTTTATTTATGCGCTCTTTATTTTCTTGCAAACCTATCCAAAAACATCTACAAAGTACTTCTAGTTTCATACTTGTTTCCGGTAAAGCGAACGTTAAGCGTGCGTAGAGTTGTATCGGTGGTCGATAGAACTTGAGGGAATATTTGTTCTACCTTTAGCTCCTCGTTGGGTTCGACACTCTTACTTATCGAAAGAGGCTACAATTGATCCCCTATACTTGTGGGTTATCAAGACCTTTTTCTGGCGCCGTTGCCGGGGAGCAATAGCGTGGGGTGAATATTCTCGTGTGTGCTTGTTTGCTTTATCACTAAGTAATTTTTATTTGCTGTTCTTAGTTGTTCTCTATCTTTAGTTATGGATATGGAACGAAATACCAAAAAAATTAGGTGTACTTGCTACTCATGGAGATGGGGAACCTCCTAAAACCCTCGATGCTGGTTATGTGAAAGATATTATGTACTACTTTGATAATCCAGAGAAAACCCCATTCAATTATGTAGTGGGAGTAACGTTGGATCAACGTGAATACTTTAGGGATTATCGCTTGACACAAAAAGGGAAACTATTATGGGATCAAATTCATATATTGAAGTGGTATGCTCGGCAAGTATGCCTGAGTTATGATTATACTTGTTGCTCTAGGATGAAGGCTCCACACCTTCCCTTTTCATGCAAATTTAATGATAATAAAACCTTAGCTTATTATGCTAATGGTATATATGATTACTATGATGTGGAACAAATAGAAGAATTTGTTGCTTTTATGGGTGCTTATGAAATTGAATCTATGTTTAAAGAGTTTGAAGATTTTGATGATGCTGCTTATAGACCTGAAAATTTAGCTATCCTCAAATATTGCTATGAGAATTATGAATACAGTTCCGATATTAATGCACTTAGTGAGAAAGTCTCCGCTATCCAAGAAGAGACTAATATTTTGCAGGAATCAATGGAAGAAGAAGTTGATGAAACTGTGAGCTCATTGGATGAAAAAGATGAGGAGGAGAGTGAAGAACAAAAGGAGGACGAGCGGATTGATCACCCGTGCCCACCTTCTAATGAGAGTAACTCTTCAACTCATACATTGTTTAATTTCCCTTCGTGCTTACCGAAGGATGATTGCTATGATGACTATTATGATCCCTTGAACTCGTTTGAAATATCCCTTTTTGATGAACATGATGCTTGCTATGCTTGTGGCCAAGATGCCAATATGAATTATGCTTATGGAGATGAACTTGCTACAGTTCCTTATGTTAAACATGAAATTGTTGCTATTGCACCCACGCATGATAGTCCTATTATCTTTTTGAATTCTCCCAACTACACTATATCGGAGAAGTTTGTGCTTATTAAGGATTATATTGATGGGTTGCGTTTTACTACCACACATGATGATTTTGATAGTTATAATATGCATGTGCTTGCTGCTCCTACTTGCATCATGAGAGAGGAACTACATCTCCGCCTCTTTATGTTTCCAACACGATAGAATTGCAAGAAACTGCTTATACTATGCATTGGCCTTTACTTTGCGTGCATGAATTGTTCTTTTATGACATGCCGATGCATAGGAAGAGAGTTAGACTTCGTCATTACATGATATATGTTACTTTGTGCTCACTACTAAATTACAAATCATTGTTAATTAAAATTGACTTTGATATACCTTGGGATCCGGGTGGATCCATTACTTGAGCACTATATGCCTTGCCTAATGGCTTTAAAGAAAGCGCTGCCAGGGAGACAACCCGGAAGTTTTAGAGAGTCATTTATTTCTGTTGAGTGCTCTCATATAGTGTAAAAACAACAAAAATAAAGAGGGGAACCCAAAACTTTTTCAAAAAGGAAAGTGAAAGTGAGAAAGACAAGCATTGTTGAAGTGGGAGAGCTCCTTGAACTTTGTTCATGCTCACGGAAACTTTGTGAATCTTGATTACAGAAACTTTTCAACAAAAATAATTATCCCCTTGTACAATTCCATTGTATTATAAAAATAATGTGCCAAGGTTTGCCTTTAGGATGTTTACAATGCTTGTTGGTTTGTGCGGTGCAGGACAGAAACTTTGGCTGTAGTGCGCGAATTTTAATTTTTTACTGGAACGTCAAATGGTTCTGATTCTTTTTGCACTGTCTTGCTGTACAAATTTTTTATTTTTCCTAATTTTGGCAGAAGTTTTCAACTATCAGAAGTATGGTGAATGTTCAGATTGTTACACACTGTTCTGTTTTAGACAGATTCTGTTTTTGATGCATAGTTTGCTTGTTTTGATGAAACTATCAATTTATATCAGTGGATTAAGCCATGAAAAAGCTATATTACAGTAGACACAATGAAAAAACAAAATATGAATTGGTTTGCAACAGTACTTAGAGTAGTGATTTGCTTTATTATAGTAACGGATCTTACCGATTTTTCTGTTGAAGTTTTGTGTGGATGAAGTGTTCGATGATCGGGAAGGTTTCGATGTGAGAAGAAGGAAGAGAGGAAAGAGCTCAAGCTTGGGGATGCCCGAGGCACCCCAAGTAAATATTCAAGGAGACTCAAGCGTCTAAGCTTGGGGATGCCCCGGAAGGCATCCCCTCTTTCTTCAACAAGTATCGGTATGTTTTTGGATTCGTTTCGTTCATGCGATATGTGCAAATCTTGGAGTGTCTTTTGCATTTAGTTTTCATTTTTCTTTTATGCACCATACTGGTATGAGATAGTCCTTGGTTGATTTATAGAATGCTCTTTGCACTTCACTTATATCTGTTGAGTATGGCTTTATAGAATGCTTCATGTGCTTCACTTATATCATTTGAAGTTTGGATTGCCTGTTTCTCTTTACATAGAAAACCGCCATTTGTAGAATGCTCTTTTGCTTCACTTATAATTGTTAGAGCGTGGGCATATCTTTTGTAGAAAGAATTAAACTCTCTTGCTTCACTTATATCTATTTAGAGAGATGACAGGAATTGGTCATTCACATGGTTAGTCATAAAATCCTACATAAAACTTGTAGATCACTGAATATGATATGTTTGATTCCTTGCAATAGTTTTGCGATATAAAGATGGTGATATTAGAGTCATGCTAGTGGGCAGTTGTGGATTGTAGAAATACTTGTGTGGAAGTTTGTGATTCCCGTAGCATGCACGTATGGTGAACCGTTATGTGATGAATTCGGAGCATGATTTATTTATTGATTGTCTTCCTTATGAGTGGCGGTCAGGGACGAGCGATGGTCTTTTCCTACCAATATATCCCCCCTAGGAACATGCGCGTAGTACTTTGTTTCGATGACTAATAGAATTTTACAATAAGTATGTGAGTTCTTTATGACTAATGTTGAGTCCATGGATTATACGCACTCTCACCCTTCCATCATTGCTAGCCTCTTCGGTACCGTGCATTGCCCTTTCCCACCTCGAGAGTTGGTGCAAACTTCGCCGGTGCATCCAAACCCCGAGATATGATACGCTCTGTCACACATAAGCCTCATTATATCTTCCTCAAAACAGCCACCATACCTACCTATCATGGCATTTCCATAGCCATTCTGAGATATATTGCCATGCAACTTCCATCATCGTCATATACATGACTTGAGCATTTATCGTCATATTGCTTTGCATGATCGTAAGATGGCTAGCATGATGTTTTCATGGTTTGTCCGTTTTTTGATGTCATTGCTACGCTAGATCATTGCACATCCCGGTACACCGCCGGAGGCATTCATATAGAATCATATCTTTGTTCTAGATATCGAGTTGTAATATTGAGTTGTAAGTAAATAAAAGTGTGATGATCATCATTATTAGAGCATTGCCCCAGTGAGGAAAGGATGATGGAGGCTATGATTCCCCCACAAGTCGGGATGAGACTCCGGACGAAAAAAAAAGAGAAAGGCCAAAAAAAAGAGAAGGCCCAAAAAAAAGAGAAAATAAAAAAACAAAAAAAGGAGAGAGAGAAAAAGAGAGAAGGGGCAATGTTACTATCCTTTTTCCACACTTGTGCTTCAGAGTAGCACCATGTTCTTCATATAGAGAGTCTCTTGAGTTATCACTTTCATATACTAGTGGGAATTTTCATTATAGAACTTGGCTTGTATATTCCAACGATGGGCTTGCTCAAATGCCCTAGGTCTTCATGAGAAAGCAAGTTGGATGCACACCCACTTAGTTTCCAGTTTGAGCTTTCATACACTTATAGCTCTTAGTGCATCCGTTGCATGGCAATCCCTACTCACTCACATTGATATCTATTGATGGGCATCTCCATAGCCCGTTGATACGCCTAGTTGATGTGAGACTATCTTCTCCTTTTTTGTCTTCTACACAACCTCCACCATCATATTCTATTCCACCTATAGTGCTATGTCCATGGCTCACGCTCATGTATTGTGTGAAAGTTGAAAAGGTTTGAGAATGTCAAAAGTATGAAACAATTGCTTGGCTTGTCATCTGGGTTGTGAATGATGTGAATATTTTGTGTGAAGAAGATGGAGCATAGCCAGACTATATGATTTGGTAGGGATAACTTTCTTTGGCCTTGTTATTTCGAAAAGACATGATTGCTTTATTAGTAGGCTTGAAGTATTATTTCTTTTATGTCAAATGATAGACTCTTGCTTTGAATCACTCGTGTCTTAATATTCATGCCATGATTAGATACATGATCAAGATTATGCTAGGTAGCATTCCACATCAAAAATTATCTTCTCTATCATTTACCTACTCGAGGACGAGCAGGAATTAAGCTTGGGGATGCTGATACGTCTCCGTCATATCTATAATTTTTGATTGTTCCATGCCAATATTATACAACTTTCATATACTTTTGGCAACTTTTTATACTATTTTTTGGGACTAACATATTGATCCAGTGCCCAGTGCCAGTTCCTGTTTGTTGCATGTTTTATGTTTCGCAGAATATCCATATCAAACGGTATCGAAACAGGATAAAAACGGACAGAGCTTATTTTTGGAATATTTGGAAAATCTGGGAGAAAGATCAACGCGAAACGGTGTCCGAGGTGGCCACGAGGTAGGGGGCGCGCCTGCCCCCCTGGGCGCGCCCCTGACCCTCGTGGGCCACCCGTAAGGCGGTTGATGACCTTCTTCGGCCGCAAGAAAGCTAATTTTTGGTAAGAAATCACGGTGAAGATTTCAGTCCAATCGGAGTTACGGATCTCCATATATATACGAAATGGTGAAAGGGCAGCAGAGGAGAACGCAGAAACAGAGAGAGACAGAGAGACAGATCCAATCTCGGAGGGGCTCTCGCCCCTCCACGCCATGGAGGTCAAGGACCAGAGGGGAAACCCTTCTCCCATCTAGGGAGGAGGTCAAGGAAGAAGAAGACGAAGGGACCCTCTCCCCTTCACTTCCGGTTGCGTCGGAACGCTGCCGTGGCCATCATCACCACCGCAATCTTCACCAACAACTTCACCGCCATCATCACCAACTCTTCCCCCCTCTATGCAGCGGTGTAACCTCTCTCTTACCCGCTGTAATCTCTATTTAAACATGGTGCTCAACGCTATATATTATTTCCCAATGATGTATGGCTATCCTATGATGTTTGAGTAGATCCGTTTTGTCCTATGGGCTATTTGATGATCAAGATTGGTTTGAGTTGCATGTTTTATTATTGGTGCTGTCCTATGGTGCTCTCCGTGTCGCGCAAGGGTGAGGGATCCCCGTTGTAGGGTTTGCAATATGTTCATGATTTGTTTATGGTGGGTGGCGTGAGTGACAGAAGCACAGACCCGAGTAAGTAGGTTGTTTGCGTATGGGATAAAGGGGACTTGATAGTTTAATGCTATGGTTGGGTTTTACCTTAATGAATCTTTAGTAGTTGCGGACGCTTGCTAGAGTTCCAATCATAAGTGCATATGATCCAAGTAGAGAAAGTATGTTATCTTATGCCTCTCCCTCAAATAAAATTGCAATAATGATTACCGGTCTAGTTATCGATTGCCTAGGGACAAATAACTTTCTCGTAACACGAAGCTCTCTACTAAAACTAATTTAGTTGTCTCTTTATCTAAACAGCCCCTAGCTTTTATTTACGCGCTCTTTATTTTCTTGCAATCCTATCCAAAAACATCTACAAAGTACTTCTAGTTTCATACTTGTTTCCGGTAAAGCGAACGTTAAGCGTGCGTAGAGTTGTATCGGTGGTGGATAGAACTTGAGGGAATATTTGTTCTACCTTTAGCTCCTCGTTGGGTTCGATACTCTTACTTATCGAAAGAGGCTACAATTGATCCCCTATACTTGTGGGTTATTAGTAGCATCCAACACCAGTGCATAGGAACCTGGAGAAGGCATCACTTCCGGGTGGTCAGCTCGGCTCCAGCTAATAGGCTTCTCAGACCAGTGCATGAATTCTGGGGCTGTCGTAGCAACGGCGTTCACTTCACGATGCTTCTGACGCCGGCTGTGTCTATCGCTGGCCATATTGGTGAAGACGACGTAAGGACCATGTTCTTCGGGGTAATCATCTTGGACTGCACCGACTGCTGGACGGGCGGCCGGCTGCTGGGGAGGCGGAGCCGGCGGGCCAGCAGGCGGAGGGGGCAGTCCTTCTCCCTTGGCGATGCGGACGAGCCAGTGGCACTTCCGAGTTGTATGGTTGGACGGCTTCACACCACTGTGGAACTTGCAAGGGGCATCGAGGGTCAGCTCAAAGGAGAAAGCAGGCAACCAAACTGGCTTGCCGCCCTTCTGGCGCTTGGGGAGGGGTTGTCCTTCAGGTTGCTGGTCCTCAACGGTTGCCACCTGCCGGCTGGTGGAAGCCGGCTGCGGGGCCTTGCGTTTGTTGTCGTTCGGCTACTGGCGCCGGCTGTTGTCTCCAGCCGGCGTCCGAGGAGCCGGAGGGAGCACCTTCCCAGAGGTATCCACTCGGAGCTCCGACTTCATGGAAGAGTCGGCAGTGGCGTACTTGTCTGCTATGATCAGCAGCTCGTCGAGTGTGGCCGGCTCGTCGCAGAGGAGTCGGTGCTTGAGTAAGGTGCCCTCTCGGCACCCGGCAGTGAAGTATTCTATGGCCTGCACCTCGTGCACCCCTTCGTAGGAGTTGCGCAGTTCAGCCCACTGCATCAGGTAGTCGCGGGTGGACTCGTTAGGGCCCTGGACGCACAATGAGAGCTAGCGGGGCTTGGGTGGCTGCTTGTAGGTGCTGGTGAAGTTGCGGACGAAGACTTCAGTGAAATCTACCCAGTTGTTGATGCTGCGGGGATTCAGGCTGTTCAGCCATGTCCAGGCCGTTCCCTGGAGCATGAGCGGAACGTACTTTACGACAATGCTTTGTTGCCATTTGCTATGCTGACGGCGTGGAGTAGTCGACCAGCCAGTCTTCCGGCTTCACAGAGCCGTTGTAATTGGGTGTATCTCGTGGAAGTGAACCCTTTGGGAAAGGGCTCGTCGCGGATGCGGGGGCCGAAACAAGGCGGGCACAACGCGTCTTCCTCTTCTAGCGCCAGGGATCGATTGAGACGGTCGATTCGATGGCGGGCATCATTCTCTCCGGTTCCCTCTCGGCGGCCCAGTCGGTCGCCGAGAGTTGGGTGGTCAACAGGCAGCGGGGAAGCACGCCTCTCCCTCCGAGAAGGAGGAGGAGGCGGACAATCGTCCTGTCGTTCTACTGCTCGAGGGCGACCGTCTTGGTCGCGCTCGATGGTGAGGCGTGTGCGGCTGCGGCTTGCAGTCGGCTCCTTGTCATGCTTGTCGCGGACGCTGCCTGTTGGCGTCCGGGAGGTCGCGCCTTGCTCTAGGCGAGGGGGCGGATTGTCATCCCGCCGGCCGGGTTCTTCGGCGTGGCAGCCGGCTTCTTACTGCGCGGCAGCCGCGTCAATGAACTGCTGAACACGCTCCGTCATGTAGTGACACTCGTCGCCCTCGAGGTGGTCTAGCTCGTCTGCTGCCGCCTGGGCAGCTCGTATGTTCTCCATGGGCGTGGCATAGACAGGGCGGTCTGCCCCGAACATGCTGGCGATGGTAGCGCCACGCTGCCGGACCGTGCCAATGCGGCTGGGCCCGCCGGCAGCCGGCGTGCCGCCAACAGCGCGGTCGATCTCGCGCTGGTAGGCCTCTGAGAGGCGTCTAATGGTGGCCAACTTGTTGGCGCTTTCGACGAGCGAGACGCGGCGGGCTTCCAGCATCTCGGCGTCGGCATCTTCTGCAATGGGTGTAGAGAGATCTCGCAGCGCCGCCTGGAGTGGGTCTTGGGCGTCCCCTCCAGAGGCTCCGTCGTGGCTGATGACGAGCACCTCCGTGCTGGTGCTGCCGCCACTGTCGGCGCGAGGGAGCGGGTCGTCGATGATCACCACGTTGGTGGGGAAGGCGCCGAGCGATGACGTGTCGGAGTCGACAAGCGTCGGGTCGGTGGAGCCGATCGACTCCAGGTCGGAGGCGGCTCGTTGGCGATGTCGAGCTTGTTAAGGAGGTCGACCAGGCAGCTCTCAGAGCTGGTTGTTCCCACGTCGGGCGTGGGGTCCTCGGGGAGGCGGATCTCTCCTATGAGGTCAGCGAGGTAGCTCGCTGCGCTGGCAAGCTCAGCGCCATGCAGCGCGCCGGCGTCAACGCCATCAGGCGTGCCAGGCTGGCTACGCTCGCTAGGGTGGAACAAGGTTCCCGTCCAGAACAGATCTCCGGACGACGGTGCACCTAGCCGCACGGTGGGCGCCAAATGTCGGGTGTGTCGTGCGACATATGCCAAAGGATGGCTTATCATGGAGGGGGCTAATAATACGTCGCCGGTGCCTGGAAACGGGATAAGGCGCAAACATGTCCGACGGTGGATCTTACCCAGGTTCGGGGCTCTCCTAGGAGATAACACCCCTAGTCCTCCTCTGCGAGGTCTCCGCATGATCACTCAAGCAACAATGGTGGCTACAAGCTTGCTCCTTGAGCTGTTTCTCTAGAGGGGGAAGAAGAGCAAGGCTAGCCCTAGTTTCCTCTCTCTCTATACATGGGTGTAGATGGACTAAAGTCTGAAGCCTTTGCATGGGTGCCCTGGGGGGTTTATATAGGCCTACCCCCCATGGGGTACAAAGGTAACCTGGCCGGGTGTAGGACCCAGCTGTCAGTGTCTCTGGTCGCGGGCTTCTCCGCTGGCGGATGGGGCCCGCCGCCTGGTGGGCCCCGCCGGCTGTCTCGTACTTGGCCGAAAGGCCGTGCCCGCCGCTTGCGGGTCTTGCCGGCTGCTCAGTACTATAGTCGTGCTGCTAATGATGCATGCTTTGTCGGGGGAGGCGTGGCTACAGTACCGCCGCCTGGCGGGCGTTCACTATAGCCACTTGAGGGGGAGGGCCGCCTGGTCATCAGCCTCCCCCTTGAGCCGACTGGCCAGGGATGGCCGCTCTCTAGCTTCTCGCAGACAGGTGGGGCCCGCCGCTTGTGGGCCGTACGGACAGCCCATCGTGGGAGCATGGCTCCCTCTGATAGGGGTGATGTCATGGGCAGCGTGGCAACAGTGCTGCGCCGGGCGGGGGATCTCCGTCAGGTACGGCGCACTGTGGCCACGCTTGGCCCTGGATTTGGGGGTGGCAGGGCGTGCTGTAGCCACGCCCCGTCTCATCGTATTTATGTGGGTGCAGACTTTGAGGACGCCTAGGGCCGCCTGCTAGGAGCCGACCTCTTTGGAGGCAGCCTGCTAGGAGCTGGCCCCCCTCATGGCCGCCTGCTGGGCTTTGCCGTCTCCTAGCAGCCGGCCGCTTGGACCAGCCAGCCGCAATTAGACGGCGCTTGGCTCTTTGAATCTTGAGGGGAGCAGCCAGCCCTGATATCTTGAAGTGCCATGGGGGGCCGATGAGGCTACCCGTGGCCGATTACTCCGACAACGATGAAGGTATAAAGATTTCACTTGGTGGGTGAAAGAACAATGAACAAGTGATGCACTGCATCTACCCCACTTGTTGCAACCTGGAAGTTTTCTCTTCCCCTTCTTTTCGTAAATTGGTTTGTTCAGAATTTTTTATCTGTAAGAACAGGGTCCCCGCGTAGCCTATCTTTGGCAACATGGGTGGCCACTCACCCTAGCCGCAAGCATCGTCCTCACCGGCTCCTCTCCCTTGCTCTCATTGGTGGCCATCGTCGGGCAAAGCCCACGTGGTGGTCACGGCGGATGGATCTCCTTCTTCGCCCGGCGCTCATACAGTGGGTGTCGCGGATGGTGGCTCTTGATCCAGATGCGAGCGGCGCGATGTACAAAAGGGGACAGCGGCTGCCGGCGCGGCGGCCTCTCGTGTCTCTAGTGGGTGTGCTGTGGAGGTTCATGGCGGTATGGGGCTGCATCAGAGGGATCGCGACTGGCGGCACGGTTCTGCTACAAGTGGGCAGTACATGAGTCATAATAGGGTCGCGTTGCACGGGCGCAGGTGTGGCGAGGGCGAATCACATGGGCGCGGCGATTCTGGTGATGTGGTCATTGGCCCAGGGCGACAAGGTGTTGTGGGGGCTTGGTGGCCGCGAGGGGCACATCGGGCGCGTGCAGAGTAGAACTGGCATGGTGTGTAGGTGGCCCTCCATGGTGCTGGCCGGCGCGTGGAGATTGGAGGTGGAGCCTGATATGTTTCCGTCGTATCTATATTTTTTTTTAATTTCATGTCAATATTATACAACTTTCACATATTTTTGGCAACATTTTATATGATTTATTGGACTGACATATTGATCCAATGCCCAATGTCAGTTCCTGTTTGTTGCATGTTTTTTGTTTCACAGAATATCCTTATCAAGCGAAGTCCAAACGCGACAAAAATTTATGGAGAATTATTTTGGAATGTATGCGATTTTTGGGAGGGGAAATCAATGCAAACGGAGGCCCACGACCTCCACCACCCATCAGGGTGCACCGGGCACCCCTAGCGCGCCCAGGTGTCTTGTGGGCTCCCGTTAAGTCGGTTGGGGCTGTTCTTCGGACGCAAGAAATATAATTTATGAAAAAATCGTGTAAAAATTTTAGTGCAATCAGAGTTATGGATCTCCGAGAATTTAAGAAACGGTGAAGGGCCAGAAAACAGGAATGCGAAACAGAAGATAACATAGAGAGAGATCCAATCTCGGAGGGGCTCTCGCCCCTCCGCCGCCATGGAGACCATGGACCAGAGGGGGAACTCTCCTCCCATCTAGGAGGGGGGGAGCAAGTAAGAAGACGAAGAAGGCAGGCTGATGCGAAGCATCCTATGGTCATCCCCATGGACCTACCATCGTCTCACCAAGTGCCAAGAGGACCTATGACATGAGCACGAGCTAGAGCTCTCGAGAACAAGGTGACTTCCTTCCTTAGTGATATCACATATGTTCCACTCAAGACATGTTGTGCATGATTAGGTGTCAAGAGGACCCTCCCGAAGATGCTCGTGAAGACAGACAAGCCGCCACGTTGACGGATGAAGAGGAACGCCGAAAGGAGAAGAAGGCAGCTCCAGGACCCGGACATCCGGCCCCAGGCCCGGACATCCGGCCGCTCGAGACATCCACTACAGCAGCAACCCAGCCGCCAAGCATCTACAGGCCCCGGACATCCGGCCCAGCCCGGACATCCGGCCCGACGCCCGGAAATCCGGCACCCTCTATCCAGAGAGCACCGAGGCCGACCATGCCAGCCTGGACATCCGGAACCCCAGCCCGGACATCCGGCCCGTCCCGAGCCTTCAGACATCCGGCCCATCGCCCGGACATCCGGACCCCGCCTATCCACAGAGCATCAAGGCCAGCATCGACTGCCCGGACATCCGGCGCCAGCCCGGACATCCGACACCTCGTGAAGGCCCGGAAATCCGTCCCGACGCCCGGACATCCCGCCTCCCCTGTCTGGGCACAGTGTAAGGGCCCGAGGCCCATGTACCCCTTCGCCAACCTAGACTGTACATACTCCTCCTCCTCCCTCTTTCTAGGGTTAGCATTGGTTTAGCTCATAGGTGAGATAGAGCTTTGTTCATCCATACGGATCTACTCCTTGAGAGAGACTGCAGCCCCTCTTCAGAGAAGATCCACGTTGGATTCAAGACAGCCTCTTGGGTGGCCCCCTCAAGACCTCTTCACGGAGAAGAACCGGTTACCCTTTGTATTGTCTCTTGTTGGATTTGGATCGTGTGATCTCTATGTGTACTTGGATCTAGCATATGTGTGATTATCTCTTGTTGGTTTGAGTGATTCTCTTGTGTTTTCCCTCGTGTTTCCCCTCGTGCCGCTCCTTTCGTGAAAGATCAGCCGTATAGGGTTCCGCCCTACATCATCTTGGATCAGAGCAAGGTTGATCACGATTTCAGAGCCCCCTCTCTTTGTTTTCTAGCCTTGTTTTGTTGATTTTATCCCCAATTCAAAAATTCCCCACAAAAATAGCCCCCCAATTTTTTTGTGATTTGTTGGTGTGATGAAGTTTTGTTGGATTTGATCCGCGGATTTCGTGTGTTGCGGGTAGATCTAGCTTTTCCACGTCTTTTCGCCAATTTTCATCCACAAAATCTCCCGAATTTTGCCTTGATTTGCCTCTTCCTCGCGGAGTTCATCGAGTTCGTCCACGGATCCAGCGCCCGGACATCCGGCCCCTGACAGCATCACTTCCATCCACCACTCCGTTTCCCGCCTAACTCTCGCCAAATTTCGATCCGGTGCCCCCATCCACTTCCGCATAACACCACCACTTCCACATAACACCACCACTTCCGCATAGCACCACCATAGCTCTTCCACTACCAACTCCGACAATTTTGACACGTTTTGCTTTGAGAATTTGAGTTGCGGTTCTCGTGTCCTATTGTGTTTCGGCTATTTAGGTACGGTTCAACATCAACATCACCGACGCTCATCTTCGCCACGGACTCGTCATCAACAACGACAACTTCACCATTTTGACACCATACCGTAAGCAAGAACAGTAACCTCATCTTGGTATCGTGGTATCATTCTACATGCTTGCCATTGCATTGATAACCCCATAGCCATTTTGCGTAGCTTACCCATCGAGACTAGCCTTTGAGTATTGCCGGCAACGTGACTTGTGCACATTAGTGGTTGCTACCTCTTGAGCATGCGTTGGTTTTCCCTTGAAGAGGAAAGGGTGATGCAGCAAAGTAGCGTAAGTATTTCCCTCAGTTTTTGAGAACCAAGGTATCAATCCAGTAGGAGGCCACACGCAAGTCCCTCGTACCTAGACAAACAAATAATAACCTTGCAACCAACGTGATAAAGGGGTTGTCAATCCCTTCACAGCCACTTGCAAAAGTGAGATCTGATAGAGATGATAAGATAATATTTTTGGTATTTTTATGATAAAGATTGAAAAGTAAAGATTGCAAAATAAACGGTGACAGAAATAGCTAATTGACGGGAGATTAATATGATGGAGAATAGACCCCGGGGCCATAGGTTTCACTAGTGGCTTCTCTCAAGATAGCATAAGTATTACAGTGGGTGAACAAATTACTGTCGAGCAATTGATAGAAAAGTGCATAATTATGAGAATATCTAGGCATGATCATGTATATAGGCATCACGTCCGCGACAAGTAGACCGACTCCTGCCTGCATCTACTACTATTACTCCACACATTGACCGCTATCCAGCATGCATCTAGAGTATTAAGTTCATAAGAATAGAGTAACGCATTAGGCAAGATGACATGATGTAGAGGGATAAACTCAAGCAATATGATATAAAACCCATATTTTTATCCTCGATGGCAACAATACAATAGGTGTCGTTTCCCCTGCTGTCACTGGGATCGAGCACCGCATGATTGAACCCAAAGCTAAGCACTTCTCCCATTGCAAGAAAGATCAATCTAGTAGGCCAAACCAAACTGATAATTCGAAGAGACTTGCAAAGATAACCAATCATACATAAAAGAATTCAGAGAAGATTCAAATATTGTTCATAGATAATCTTGATCATAAACCCACAATTCATCGGATCTCGACAAACACACCGCAAAAAGAGTTACATCGAATAGATCTCCAAGAAGATCGAGGAGAACTTTGTATTGAGATCCAAAGAGAGATAAGAAGTCATCTAGCAAATAACTATGGACCCGAAGGTCTGAGGTAAACTACTCACACATCATCGGAGAGGCTATGGTGTTGATGTAGAAGCCCTCCGTGATCGATGCCCCCTCCGGCAGAGCGCCGGAAATGGCCCCAAGATGGGATCTCACGGGTACAGAAGGTTGCATTGGTGGAAATAGGGTTTCGTGGTGCTCCTGGTTGGTTTCGGGGTACATGTGTATATATAGGAGGAAGAAGTAGGTCAGTGGAGCTGCGAGGGGCCCACGAGGGTGGGGGCACGCCCAGGGGGGCAGGCGCGCCTCCCTGCCTCGTGGCCTCCTTGTTGATTTCTTGACGTCCACTCCAAGTCCTCTGGATCACGTTTGTTCCAAAAATAACTCTCCCGAAGGTTTCATTCCGTTTGGACTCCGTTTGATATTCCTTTTCTGCGGAACACTACAATAGGCAAAAAAACAACAATTTGTACTAGGCCTTGGGTTAGTAGGTTAGTCCCAAAAATAATATAAAAGTGCTTAGTAAAGCCCATTAAACATCCAAAACAGATAATATAATAGCATGGAACAATAAAAAATTATAGATACGTTGGAGACATTTCAGTGGTCATACTTCCCATAGCATACATACCATATCATTGTGGTGCATATCTTGGTATCATCTCTTGTGTCACAAAGTTGTCATCGCATATACTCAATTGCTATCTTGGTTCGAGAAGTTTTGCATGAGAAAAGATCTCAAAAGAGAATGAGCCAAACAAGCTTTTAAGCAAAAGGGAAAGATAAGCAAAGAGCTTATAAGCAATAACCATATCATCATACAACATTAATATTATCATACTCGATCATCTTGGATCATATCATCGGAATACCATACATATAGCATACTTGGGATATAAGTCGTTGCATTTTTGCTTAGTAGGTTGTGCACAAGTTTTGTATCCGCCAATTGTGCAATCGTGCTAGCGTCTCTCTAGTGTTGTGCAACAAGAGCATTTTCGTGGATTCCACATTTTGGCTCATTCCTTGGTTGCACGACCCCATTTATCTATTTGCGTGTGTGTTTCCGTGTACCACATTTTGCTATTGGTATACTTGTTGCATTTGCAAATTTGCCAATCTTTTCCAACATTATTGAGTCTCACTAACTATTGCATCAAATTTTGTGCCACCATCCTAACCGAGCTCCACTATAAGATTTTACTTGTGTAGGTGTGAGAAACCGACAAGAATTGGTACCAATTGTGCTATTTCCTTGTTATACATTGAGTGATCATTGATCCATCTTCAACATCGGTCAAGGTACATTTGGCATAAGTTCTTCTCTTTCTCCCACTCACATATTTGCTTCAAATGATGGATAGGCCAAGTACTTCTACCAACCCACTCTTCCTTGAGCAAGACGACAACCCGAACAACTACGTCGCCAAGATACACCTATTTGGTACACAACGAGCCTTGCATGAAGAGCAACTAGCAATGAGCGACCGCATCGACAACCTCGCCACCAACTTGCAACTCTCCGAGCAATGTACAAGAGACTACTTCGACAACAAGCTCGACGAACAAAAGCAAGAGAACAATGCAAGAATGGACGAGATTCGTGCCTTGTTGGTTAACCGCTCTTCTACCACTTCATCCTACTCAAGAAGGAGCCGCTCAAGTCGACACTCCGATGACACTATCTCTGGCTCAACTACCCCGACATCGAACACTTTTTGTCGTGCCGCGCGTCAAGATCGTCAAGCAAACCGCAATCCTCTACACGACACCGACTATCAAGAGCATCGACATCGTCAAAACCAAGCTACATTCGCGCAAGCACAAGAACGGCAACATCAACGCCAACGAGAAGAAGAGGAACGAGCGCGACAACACCAAGATGCACAAGATGCCGAGGCACAACGTCAAGAGCAACAACTACGTGAAGCTCAAGCACTTGAGGCGCAACGTGCCCTTCGAGATTCAAGTCAAGTCGTAGCCACGCGCAACCGACAAGCTCGTGAGCATCAAGAAGCGCTTCGCGATGAAGTTCAAGAGAGGATTTATCAATCACGTGTGCATCGACAAGCTCCTCAACCTCCTCTTCAAGCTCGACAAGAACCTCAAGTTCGCCAAGAGAATGAAGACAATGGAAATCCTCCAAGACAAGAGCAACATCAGGTCGACAACCCTCCTCGCCAAGAGCAACATGAGTTTTTCAATCCTCAACGACATGGGCATCATCATCCCCGACCCCAAGACAATGAAGAGCAACGCTACGGCAAGCTCAAGTTCACCATGCTCAAGTTCACCGGAAGCAATGACCCCGAAGAGTACATATCATGGGCATTGAAGGTCGACAAGATCTTTCTCTTGCACAACTATGAAGAAGAGAAGAAGATCGTGATGGCTTCCCTTGAGTTCCAAGACTACGTCCTCATTTGGTGGGAACAAGTCATTAAGCGCCGAGCGGCAAGAGGTGAACCACCCATCACTACTTGGGCTTAAATGAAGGATGTCATGAGAGCACGTTTCGTGCCTACGTACTACAACTGCGACCTCTTCAAGAAACTCCAACTACTCAAGCAAGGAACTAAGAGCGTTGAAGAGTACTACAAGGAAATGGAGATTACCATGATACGAGCCAATGTCACGGAAGATGATTAGCAAACTACGACACGTTTCTTGAATGGACTCAATCATCCTATCAAGAAGATCGCCGACTTCCAACCATACTCGAACCTCATCGAGCTATGCATGAAGCTACCAAAGTGGGACGCCAAGTGCAAGATGACTTCAAGTACGCCAAGTTCTCATCCAAGTCCTACGGCTTCTCCAACAACCAAGCTTCAACGACTCCAACACCTTCTACCTCAACCAAGCCATCTACAAGCAACGGCGACAAGTCAAGTTACAAGAAAACTTTGACAACCTCAAGTCTTCTTCCTACTACAAGCAACTTCAAGCCAAGAGCTTCAACATCATCTACCCCAACCGATGAGACCATTAAGACGAGTTCCTTCAAATGCTTCACATGCGGAGGCCGAGGCCACAAGTCCTTTGAGTGTACAAACAAGCGCACCATGATCCACAATGACGATGGAACCTACGACTCTATGAGTGAAGGAGAAATGGAAGCCCTTGAGCAAGTGGCCCTGGACTGGCAAGTGAACGACTATGAAGATGATCAAGTCTTTTGTGACGAAGATTCGAGCCCCGCTCTCATTGTCTCCAAGGTCTTGACTCTTCAACATCAACAAGAAGAAAACCAAAGATGCCATATCTTCCACACCAAGTCCGGCATCAATGGAAGGTCCGTCAAGGTCATCATCGATGGAGGGAGTTGTCATAACTTAGCAAGTTAAGAACTATGCTCCAAGCTCCAATTGGTCTAGATGAAGCACCCACACCCCTACAAGGTCCAATGGCTAAGTGACTCCGGCACTATCCAAGTCGAGCATAGGGTACAAGTTTGCTTCAAGATTGGAGCATACGAAGACACTTTGGAATGCGATGTCGTACCGATGTCCATTTGCCACCTCCTTCTTGGACGGCCATGGCAATTTGACCGAGGCGTCATCCACAACGGGCGTACAAATCACTATAGCTTCAAGATGAAAGGAAAGGAGTACATGCTACGACCTATGTCTCCAAGTCAAGTGATCGCCGACAAGCAAGCCACCCATAGTGGAGAGAATAGTGAGAGAGCGAACCACCAAAAAGAGAGTGAGCGCCACAAGCCAAAATTGAGTGCCTCCACGATGATCGACAAGAAGAACTTAGTCCTATTTGCCACCAAACGTGAGATGAGAGAAGTGCGTGAGAACCCATCAAGTGTCATGCACTATGTCCTTTTGTGCAAAGACGAGGCACCAAAAGCTAACACCTCTCACAATCTACCTCTAGTGTTATCTTCTCTTTTGCAGGAATTCCAAGATGTTTTCCCCAATGAGCTACCTCCAGGTCTACCTCCACTACAAGGCATTGAGCACCGAATTGACCTCATCCCCAGAGCACCCCTTCCTAACAAAGCTCCTTACCGCGTCAACCCCGAGAAAACTAAGGAGATCCAACGGCAAGTACACAACTCATCGACAACGGCCACATACCCCTTGTGCCATCCCGGTAATCCTAGTTCCCAAGAAAGATGGTACATTTCGCATGTGTTCAGATTTTCGTCCTATCAATGCTATTACCATGCGTTATCGTTACCCTATTCCACGCCTAGATGATATGCTAGATGAGTTTTCTGGAGCCTCCATCTTCTCTAAAATTGACCTTAACAGTGGCTACTATCAAATACGCATCCAAGAAGGTGATGAATGGAAAACCGCATTTAAGACCAAGTTTGGCTTATATGAATGGCTTGTTATGCCAATGGGTTTATCCGAAGCACTCGGAACCTTCATGCGACTCATGCATTTTGTTCTTCGACCTTATATTGATGTATTTGTTGTGGTCTACTTTGATGACATTCTTGTGTTTAGCAAATCTCTCAATGATCATGTCACCCATCTTAAAACCGTGTTGCAAACCCTCAAGAAAGAGCGCCTTTATGCTAATATGGACAAATGCCTTTTTGGTGTTGATAAGCTTGTTTTCTTGGGTTTTGTTGTATCTTCCAAGGGTGTTCATGTTGATGACTCTAAGATCAATGCTATTAAAACATGGCCCCAACCAACCAACTTGCAACAAGTGCGTAGTTTCCTTGGTTTAGCCGGTTTCTACCGTAGATTTGTGAAGGATTTTAGCACTATTGCTTCTCCTTTACATGCTTTGAGCAAGAAGAATGCACCCTTTGTTTGGGGACCATCTAAAGATAGCGCATTTAATTAGCTTAATAATTTGCTTACTCATGCCCCCGTGCTTGCTTTACCCAACTTTGACAAACCTTTTGAAATTCATTGTGATGCTAGTGGTAATGGCATAGGAGGTGTGTTAATGCAAGAGAAGCGCCCCATAGCATACTTTAGTGAGAAAATTTCCGGAGCGCAACTCAATTACCCCATCTATGACAAAGAGCTTTATGCTTTAGTGCGAGTTTTGCACGAATGGGAACATTATCTTCGCCCTCATGAATTTGTCATCCATACCGACCATGAAACGCTTAAGTATCTTAAGGGTCAAACTAAGTTGAACAAGCGTCATGCTAAATGGAGTGAGTTTATTGAGTCATTTCCTTATGTCGTCAAGTATATTAAAGGTAAGGAAAATGTTGTGGCGGATGCGCTTTCCCGTATATGCATGCTTGTTACCCAACTTGAATTGAATGTCATTGGTTTTGAGCACATAAAAGACTTGTATGCGCATGATCCTACTTTTGTTATTCCTTATGCCAAGTGTTTGACACATACATCTGAAGGAAATATGCCCTAGAGGCAATAATAAAGTTATTATTTATTTCCTTATATCATGATAAATGTTTGTTATTCATGCTAGAATTGTATTAACTGGAAACATGATACATGTGTGAATACATAGACAAATAGAGTGTCACTAGTATGCCTCTACTTGACTAGCTCGTTGATCAAAGATGGTTATGTTTCCTAGCCATAGACATGAGCTGTCATTTGATTAACAGGATCACATCATTAGGAGAATGATGTGATTGACTTGACCCATTCCGTTAGCTTACCACTTGACTGTTTAGTATGTTGCTATTGCTTTCTTCATGAATTATACATGTTCCTATGACTATGAGATTATGCAACTCCCGTTTACCGGAGGAACACTTTGTGTGCTACCAAACGTCACAACGTAACTGGGTGATTATAAAGGTGCTCTACAGGTGTCTCCAAAGGTACTTGTTGGGTTGGCGTATTTCGAGATTAGGATTTGTCACTCCGATTGTCGGAGAGGTATCTCTGGGCCCACTCGGTAATGCACATCACTATAAGCCTTGCAAGCATTGTAACTAATGAGTTAGTTGCGGGATGATGTATTACGGAACAAGTAAAGAGACTTGCCTGTAACGAGATTGAACTAGGTATTGAGATACCGACGATCGAATCTCGGGCAAGTAACATACCGATGACAAAGGGAACAACGTATGTTGTTATGCGGTTTGACCGATAATGATCTTCGTAGAATATGTAGGAGCTAATATGAGCATCCAGGTTCCGCTATTGGTTATTGACCGGAGATGTGTCTCGGTCATGTCTACATAGTTCTTGAACCCGTAGGGTCCGCACGCTTAACGTTCGCTGACGATTTGTATTATGAGTTATGTGATTTGATGTACCGAAGGTAGTTCGGAGTCCCGGATGAGATCGGGGACATGACCAGGAGTCTCGAAATGGTCGAGACGTAAAGATCGATATATTGGACGACTATATTCGGACATCGGAAAGGTTCCGAGTGATTCGGGTATTTTCGGAGTACCGGGGAGTTACGGGAATTCACCGGAAGAAGTATTGGGCCTTATTGGGCCATACAGGAATAGAGGAGAGAGGCCAAAAGGAAGGAGGCGCCCCCCCCCCCCTCTGGTCCGAATTGGACTAGGGGTGCAGCCCCCTTTTCCTTCTCCCTCTCCCCCTCTTTCCTTCTCTCCTACTCCGAAAAGGAAAGGGGAATCCTAGTAGGACTCCCCACACTTGGCGTGCCCCCTCTAGGGCGGCCTCTCCCTCCCTCCTTTATATACGGGGGCAGGGGGCACCTCTAGATACACAAGTTGATCTGTTGATCTCTGCCAGCCGTGTGCGGTGCCCCCCTCCACCATATTCCACCTCGGTCATATCGTAGCGGTGCTTTGGCGAAGCCCTGCGTCGGTAGCATCATCATCACCGTCATCACGCCGTCGTGCTGACAGAACTCTCCCTCGAAGCTCTGCTGAATCGGAGTTCGTGGGACGTCATCGAGCTGAACGTGTGCTGAACTCGGAGGTGCCGTGCATTCGGTAGTTGGATCGGTCGGATCGTGAAGATGTACGACTACATCAACCGCGTTGTCATAACACTTCCGCTTTCGACCTACGAGGGTACGTGGACACACTCTCCCCTCTCGTTGCTATGCATCACCATGATCTTGCATGTGCGTAGGAAATTTTTGAAATTACTACGTTCCCAACAACATCTTGGGAACGTTATTACATCAAAGATGGTTATCTTATGAGAGCTAACAAACTTTGCATCCCCGAGTCTTCTCTTCGTTTGTTGCTTTTGCAAGAATCTCATGGAAGAGGACTAATGGGACACTTTGGACGCGACAAGACATTTGCTACGCTCTCCAAGAAGTATTTTTGGCCCAAGATGTTTCGCAACGTCAACCGCTTCACCAACCGATGCTCTACATGTCGCAAAGCTAAGTCTAAAGCTCAATCTCATGGACTCTATATGCCTCTTCCAATTCCGTACCAACCATGGGAAGATATTAGCATGGATTTTTTGTACTTGGTTTGCCTAGAACTAGAAATGGAAAGGATTCCGTGTTTGTTGTTGTGGGCCGATTCTCTAAAATGGCACATTTCATACCATGCAACAAGATAGACTATGCTTCACATGTTGCAAATCTTTTTTGTAGGGAAATTTTGCGCCTACATGGAGATCCGAAGACGATTGTCTCGGACCGCGACGTCAAGTTCTTGAGTTTATTTTGGAAGACCTTATGCGCCAAGCTCGGAATCAAGCTCTTGTTCTCTTCGGCATACCATCCTCAAACTGACGGCCAAACGGAGGTGACGAACCGCACGCTCTCCACTCTACTACGTGTGCTGATAAAGAAGAACATCAAGGAGTGGGAGGAGTGCCTACCTATCGCCGAGTACGCCTACAACCGTGCAAGACATTCAACTACCGTCAAGTCCCCCTTTGAGGTCGTCTATGGCTTCAACCCGTTGTCCCCATTGGACATTCTTCCTCTACCGCTCCAAGAGCGAACCAACATGGACGCGAGTGCCCGAGTCAACTACCTCAAGAAGATGCATGAAGATACAAGGCACACCATCGAACGCCAAGTACAACGACTCACGACCAAGATCAACGTCAACAAGAAACCCATTATATTAAACATTGGAGATCTTGTGTGGCTACACCTTCGAAAGGACCTTTTCCCCAATGAACGCAAGTCCAAACTTCTACCATGAGCCGATGGACCCTTCAAGGTGCTTGCACGCTACAACAACAATGCCTACAAGATCGACATCCCATGCGACAAGTACTTCTTGAGCGACATCTTCAACGTCAAAGATCTCTCCCTGTACCATGGTGATGAGGATTTCGATCCGAGGTCGGATCTTTCCCAAGGGAGGGGAGATGATGCGGAGCATCCTATGGTCATCCCCATGGACCTACCATCGTCTCACCAAGTGCCAAGAGGACCTATGACACGAGCACGAGCTAGAGCTCCCGAGAACGAGGTGACTTCCTTCCTTAGTGATATCACATATGATCCACTCGAGACATGGCTACTACCTAAGTCTGAGATGTTGTGCATGATTAGGTGTCAAGAGGACCCTCCCAAAGATGCTCGTTAAGACGGACAAGCCGCCACGTTCACGGATGAAGAGGAACGCCGAAAGGAGAAGAAGGCAGCTCCAGGACCCAGACATCCGGCCCCACGCCCGGACATCCGGCCGCTAGAGACATCCACTACAGCAGCAACCCAGCCGCCAAGCATCTACAGGCCCCGGACATTCGGCCCCAGCCCAGACATCCGGCCCAACGCCCGGAAATCCGGCACCCTCTATCCAGAGAGCACCGAGGCCGACCATGCCAGCCCAGACATCCGGACCCCTAGACCGGACACCCGGCCCGTCCCGAGCCTCCAGACATCTGGCCCATCGCCCGAACATCCGGACCCCGCATATCCAGAGAGCATCAAGGCCAGCATCGACCACCCGGACATCCGGCGCCAGCCCGGACATCCGGCACCTCGCGAAGGCCCGGACATCCGGCCCGATGCCCGGACATCCGGCCATCCCTGTCTGCGAATAGTGTAAGGGCCCGAGGCCCATGTACCCCTTCTCCCACCTAGACTATATATACTCCTCCTCCTCCCTCTTTCTAGGGTTACAATTGGTTTAGCTCATAGGTGAGATAGAGCTTTGCTCATTCATACGGATCTCCTCCTTGAGAGAGACCGCGGCCCCTCTTCAGAGAAGATCCACGTTGGATTCAAGACCCCCTCTTGCGTGGCCCCCTCAAGACCTCCTCACGGAGAAGAACTGGTTACCCTTTGTATCGTCTCTTGTTGGATTTGGACCGTGTGATCTCTATTTGTACTCGGATCTAGCATATGTGTGACTATCTCTTGTTGGTTTGAGTGATTCTCTTGTGTTTTCCCTCGTGTTTCCCCTCGTGTTCTTCGTGTTCTTAGTTGGGATCCGCTCCTTTTGTGAAAGATCGGCTGTATAGGGTTCCACCCTACATCAGAGGCTCTCTCCCCCTCTCTCCCGGTGGCGCTGGAGTGGCGCCGGGGCAAGGATCGTGACGGCGATCTTCATCAACAATCTTGCTAACGTCAACACCAACTTTCTCCCCATCCATGTAGTGGTGTAACACCTATTTCCCCCGTTGTAATCTCTACTTAAACATGGTGCGCAATGCTATATATTATTTCCCAATGATCTACGGCTATCTTATGATGTTTGAGTAGATCTGTTTTGTCCTATGGGTTGATAGATGATCATGATTGGTTTGAGTTGTATATTTTATTTTTGTGTTGTCCTACGGTGCCCTCCGTGCCGCGCAAACATGAGGGATCCCCGCTGTAGGGTGTTGCAATACGTTCATGATTCTCTTATAGTGGGTGGCGTGAGAGACAGAAGCACATACCCGAGTAAGGGGGTTGTTGCTTATGGGATAAAGAGGACTTGATACTTAATGCTATGGTTGGGTTTTACCTTAATGATCTTTGGTAGTTGCGGATGCTTGCTAGAGTTCCAATCATAAGTGCATATGATCCAAGTACGGAAAGTATGTTAGATCATGCCTCTCCCTCATATAAAATTGCAATAATGACCAGCGGTCTAGCTATCGATCACCTAGGGACAAATGACTTTATTGTGTGACAAAATTTATCTAGTTTTATTATCTTGAAATTTATTCATAGTTTTATTCTCACAAAGTACTTCTAGTTTTATTCTTGTTCTACGTAAAGCAAACGTTAAGTGTGCGTACAGTTGTATCGGTTGTCGATAGAACTTGAGCGAATATTTGTTCTGCCTTTAGCTCCTCATTGGGTTCGCACTCTTATTTATCAAAAAAGGCTACAAACGATTCCCTATACTTATGGATTATCAGAGCCGCCGCGAATCTACTGTGCTGCATGGCGCAGGCGCACGAAGGAAGCTGTGGCAGCGGCCCCGGTCCGTGTGCCATGGCGTCTTGGCCGTAATGGTGGCCGGGATTCTCGGCATGTGCTCGCATTGACTCGTAGCTTGAGGTCCTGCGGTGAGTGCTGACGTACTTGAGCTCGGTGGTCGATGACGGAGGACACAAGGCGTAGCGGTGTGACGCCTGGATAATTAAGCTACAGTAAACCTCTGTTAATGATGCCACATCACCACGGTTATTGTTCCTAATCTCGCGTTAGTTTGAAACTGATTCAAATTCAGATTCAAAATCAAGTCAAACGGTAAAAGTTTTCAAACATTAAAACTAAAATGTTTGGGTTGTGCCAAATAATGCATAGGTATTTATGGTGGAGAAATCACACTTTTATAAAATGTTAGACTACTCTAAAATGTTTTAAACAGTAGCAAAAACAATTATTTAAATGCTTTAAAAAATTAAAACAAATGAAAAATACTTTATTTAAAGTTCCCAACTTAATGTGGTTGTGGTATAATTAGAACTACCAATTTAGGATCTATTGCACTAATTAATAAAACTAAATAAACTTAAGAGATAAGTGAAAACAGAAAAGAAATAAATAAAAAGAAGATCAACAGAAAAGTAAAAGAGAAGAAAGACCCCCCCCCCAACTGGGCCTCGACCCAGCAGGCCACCGGTCCAACTGGGCAAAGGCCCAACCGGCCGAACCACCCACTCCCTTATCCCCCTGAAACCCTAACCCACTTCTACCCCCACACACTCCCCCCCACTCTCCCCGATCCCCTTTTGGATCGGGGCAGCCACCCCGGCGCCCGATGCCCTCTGCCTACCCTGACGCTCCGCCGTCGCCAGGCGCGCGCCGGCCCTCAACTCGCCGGCGACGACCTCCTCCTCCCCGTTTTGGGTCTGGGCGCCCCGATCGCCCTGACGCCGTCGCCAACCACCACCACGTCACCGGCGCCACACCGCCATCGCCCGACGCCTCCCGGAGCTACCTCGTCGTCGAGTTGCCGCCCCGTCGCCGGATCTCACTTCCCCGACTCCTCCCCGAGCCATGCTGCCCTTGACCCTACGGATCCGCGGTGAGGCCCCCAGCCTCCCTTCCTCAATGCTCCTCGCACCGTCCCGCGGTCGTTCACGCGCCGCCCGGTGCTCGTGCTCGCGGTGAGCATGCGCGCACCCGCGCGCTAGCCTTGCCCGTCGTCCGCGCCGTCGTCCGCCCCGGCGCGCTCCACGCTCGGCTGCGCCACGCCTCACACCCGCGGCCACCTCCGGCACTCCAGTGCCCGCCTTGCTCCTCCCTTTTTGCCACGCCGTGGCGTCGTCGCTACCACGCCGGCGCTGCACCGGCGTTTTCCCCCTCGCCGTGGCCCCGACTGGCCGCGTCCAGTTCGGGTGCCCACACCCGCAGCGCCCCCCCTGCGCCCGTTAGCGCCCATGCCCGAAAAGGCCCCCACTGGTCCTATGACAAATGGGGCCCAGCCCCTGAACTTTAATAAAAAAAGAGAAGTTTTAATATTAAAATTAAAATTAAATAATAATAATAATTAATTAATTAAAGAATTAATTAACTTAATTAATTTTGTATTAGATTAACCTAATCATTTTAGTTAACTAATTAATCATGTTTAATTAACCTGAGACTATGATAAACGGGCCCCACGTGCCAGGGTTGACCTAGTCAACCTGTAGACCTGCTGACATCATGCTGATGTCACGCCGATCCAATAATTACCTTTTGTAATTAATTAAAATCTATTAATTTCAAAATTGAATTAAAACTTTAAGAATTCATATAAAATAAACTGTAGCTTAGATGAAAAAAGTTTGTACATGAAAGTTGCTCAGTACGACGAGACGAATCCGGATACGCACCCCGTTCGTCCGCCACACATCCCTAGCACACGCAACTTTCCCACTCCGGTTCCTCTGTCCAAAAACGCGAAACACCGGGGATACTTTCCCGGATGTTTCCCCCCTTCGTCGGTATCACCTCCTACCGCGTTAGGGCACACCTAGCACCGTTACTTGTCATGTCATGCATCGATATGCATCTGTTTGAAGTGTATTCATTGTTTCTTCCCCCTCTTCTCTCCGGTAGACTACGAGACTGACGCCGCTGCTGGTGCCCCGATCTACTACGTTGTTGACGACCCCTCCTTGCCAGAGCAACAAGGCAAGCCCCCCCCCTTGATCACCAGATATCGCCTATTCTTCTCTATACTGCTTGCATTAGAAGAGTGTAGCATGTTACTGCTTTCGGTTAATCCTATTCTGCTGCATAGCCTGTCATTGTTGCTACAGTTGGTACCCTTACTTGCTATCCTACTGCTTAGTATAGGATGCTAGAGTTCCATCAGTGGCCTTACACTCTTGTCCGTCTGCCATGCTATACTATCGGGCCGTGATCACTAGGGAGGTGATCACGGGTATATACTATATACTTTATATACATGACACATGTGGTGACTAAAGTCGGGTCAGCTCGTTGAGTACCCGCAAGTGATTCTGATGAGGGGGCTGAAAGGACAGGTGGCTCCATCCCGGTAGAGGTGGGCCTGGGTTCCTGATGGCCCCCGACTGTTACTTTGTCGCGGAGCAACAGGGCGGGTTGAGACCACCTAGGAGAGAGGTGGGCCTGGTCCTGGTCGGCGTTCGCGGATACTTAATAATAACACGCTTTAACGAGTTCTTTGTATTTGATCTGAGTCTGGCCATTTGGTCTATACGCACTAACCAACTACGTGCGAAAGTTATGGGCACTCGACGTCGTGGTATCAGCCGAAGCCTTCGTGACGTCAGCGACTGAGCGGCGCGCGCCGGATTGGAACGTAAGCCTCCTCTTGTATTAAGGGGGCTAGTTCTGCTTCCGGCCGCGTACGCAACGTGCAGGTGTGCAATGGGCGATGGGCCCGGACCCCTGTGCCATAGGATTTAGACCGGCGTGCTGACCTCTCTGTTGTGCCTAGGTAGGGCTGTGACGTGTTGATCTTCCGAGGCCGGGCATGACCCAGGAAAGTGTGTCCGGCCAAAGGGGATCGAGCGTGTTGGGTTATGTGGTGCACCCCTGCAGGGAAGTTTATCTATTCGAATAGCCGTGTCCCTCGGTAAAAGGACGACCCAGAGTTGTACCTTGACCTTATGACAACTAGAACTGGATACTTAATAAAACACACCCTTCCAAGTGCCAGATATAACCCGGTGATCGCTCTCTAACAGGGCGACGAGGAGGGGATCGCCGGGTAGGATTATGCTATGCGATGCTACTTGGTGAACTTACCATCTACTCTCTTCTACATGCTGCAAGATGGAGGTGGCCTGAAGCGTAGTCTTCGCAGGATTAGCTATCCCCCTCTTATTCTGGCATTCTGCAGTTCAGTCCACCGATATGGCCCTTTACACATATAGCCATGCATATGTAGTGTAGCTCCTTGCTTGCGAGTACTTTGGATGAGTACTCACGGTTGCTTTCTCCCTCTTTTCCCCCCTTTCCCTTCTACCTGGTTGTCGCAACCAGATGCCGGAGCCCAGGAGCCAGACGCCACCGTCGACGACGACTCCTACTACACCGGAGGTGCCTACTACTACGTGCAGCCCGCTGACGAAGACCAGGAGTAGTTAGGAGGATCCCAGGCAGGAGGCCTGCGCCTCTTTCGATCTGTATCCCAGTTTGTGCTAGCCTTCTTAAGGCAAACTTGTTTAACTTATGTCTGTACTCAGATATTGTTGCTTCCGCTGACTCGTCTATGATCGAGCACTTGTATTCGAGCCCTCGAGGCCCCTGGCTTGTATTATGATGCTTGTATGACTTATTTATGTTGTAGAGTTGTGTTGTGATATCTTCCCGTGAGTCCCTGATCTTGATCGTACACATTTGCGTGCATGATTAGTGTACGATTGAATCGGGGGCGTCACACGTTGGTATCAGAGCCAACTGCCTGTAGGAATCCCCCTTCCATACTCCTTGGCCGAAGTCGAGTCTAGACATTGCAAAACTTTTACTAACATGGCTGTGTGGCTTACGGGCCCACGCCACCATTGGGTGGTATTAGGATCTTTTACTCCTCGATCTTTACTCCGGGATTCTGATCTCTCTTCTATTCGGGTTAAATGATTTTGCTAAGAAGACTAACTTTAGGTTCTCGAAAGACTTTCTCCCGGAGAGCCCCTCACTCCAGATGATCGCTTGCTGCACCAGAAGATTCCGAAGATACTCTCCGAGGTTTTCCCGAGACCCTTGTGCCCACCGACTTTACAATCCCCTACCACCGATATACCCTTATGGATAACTACCTACAATTGTCGTTCATACCTTCATCCTCAGTTGCTCTTGTTATTACAAGATGCCCTAAATTGCTCTCCATTGTTCCGAAAATCCTTTAAGCTTACTACCTTGCAGTTGTTTACCACATGAATACCCCTATTGAAGATTCCTCGCACTTATTGAGTATCCGTTCATCCCCAGTTGTTCGTATGCTTCATAAGATACTCTGAAATACTATCCGACCTTCTGAGCATCCTCTTCGAACTATTGCTCTGCAAATACTTGTATGCTTACATTATGGATGCTCCCATATCACTAGCAATATTCACTAGTATCTTTTAACACTGTCATTTTGATCCTATTGATTCAACATGTGTGCGAATGCACACAATCATCAATCGACCCTTCTAAATTATCTTTCCGGCTCAGACGTCATTTTGAACATGAGCTGGTTCTTGACCAAACTATTTGTCATCGATTGTGCCTCTGGTCTATTCAGTTTATCCATCCTTGATCAGAGTGTCTGCTCTGATCCTTCATTTTGGAAATCATAAATTCCTTTGTTAACTAAGCATCAAATTATTCAGATGTTCTATAATCTGACGCCCTTGCATTATTTCTTCCTCTGATTGAGTACCGATACTCACATCAGCTCCGTTGTGGATCGCTCAATCCATTGTTGGATTTCATCCGACGTCGTCCTTCATATTCAATAACCTTGTGAGCCTTTCCACAGGTATATAATGCCTTTGATAAATTGTATCCTCTCCTTTTGTCACCCATGCTCTACTATCAAGCTTGTGTTATTTACTATTGAAGCTTGTGGTATATGTTCCCAAGATGACCCTAAGGGTTGAACCTATGCCTTTCCAGATCTGGGTAAACCCGAGAGCTATCATGAGTCATACTCTTCTGGAGTTTTGCTAGATAAAATTTAAACATTACAACTTCTTCGAAAAATGAGAAGTGAATGAAAGGTTATGCATTGGAGAAGTGGGAGTCGACCTTGAACTTTGTGTTCATGCCCATGGACACGATGTAGATCCTATCATAGAAGCTTCTTGTAATAATAACTATTTCCTTAATAAGATATCGTCTGGTATCTGTGTATTGATCCTTTGCAATCATGGTTCCGACCATATTTTCTCCTTGATTCCATTTCTCGGACAAGTTAAAGCACTTGTCTTTTGTTGATCGACACATGTCCACAACCTTTATTTTGATCTTCCTCGAGTATTACCCTCTGGTATCTCGAGAACTGTGTTGCTTCCTGCGAGTCTTCATCTAGTATTGCTTCTCACCGATTTCAGATTCCCCCAGTTTCTGAGTTATTAGTCACTCGAGAACACCGATAAGTGAATCGATTCCGCACTCCGATTCAATAACTCTAAGTAATTTACGTTGCTTACGAGTTTAATAATCCTCCAAGTCATTCCTAGCCTTATCGGCTATATCATTATCGTGCAAACTTTTTACTGTGCTACCTGGTCCTTCTTCTCGGAGCATAATTTTCGACGATGAGCTAAGCTTACGTTGATTTTCCTCATCATATCATTTCGCCTTGAACAACTAGCTTGATTCCGAGTTTGTGTCATATCCGTGGTTTCAATAACTTTATGCTACATCCTTTCTTTTGCTTGATGTTGTCGATGAGCGATTATATCTTCATGAAACCTCTCGACAAATGTGTCATGATCATCATCAACATTCTGAGCTCTTCAAGGATATCGATTGAATCCATGTTGAGAAATACCATCCTTGCCCTCAATGTTTTGTGTTAATCATCGACCACTTTATTGCCTTCCGTTCAACACAAACTTGTTCGTGTTCTGTGTTATACCTTGAGTTTCTTGCTACCCATCATTTGTTCTTCTTTACCTTGAAGTATTACCATCTTTTATGTCAAGAATGTCATGCGAATTTCACCATGTCTTGAGAATCCTGGATACATAGTGATACTTCTCACCATCACCATTATTCCTTGTTCCCCGTGTTGTTTCTAACCGGAATACCGACAAATGCACTATGATGTGTAAAATTCAAAAACTTCTAACAACCCTATTGCTTGTAAGTTAATGGTCGATAGTTCATTCTACTTCTTTTGTCATTTAGTCACCATTCAAACATTGATCGTGCGACCCAGCCCATATTTCGGGTGCACCTTTCAATCAATGTTCAATTGAGTATGCTTTCCTCTAGCACACCAATATATCATTTGATCTGACAAATGTTATCTCCTTGTTCACATGACTGTGGAAACCCATCTTTTTGGAAATCTGGAGGAATTGTCGCTGAGTCAATCAGCCACCTCCTCACCTCTCCTTGGTTTAATGATGAACTATTGTTTCAGGAACCCGCTCCCATAGTTCATTTCCCGAGAATCTTACAATGTCATTTCGTCTGTTTGCGTTGCACCTTTTCTTCTCGGACATCCTGAGTCTGAGGTATCATGACACCAATCGGATCTGAATCTCGGTCAGATATGATGGTTGGGACAACTTTCCAGGAGTTATGATGTTGGTCCTTAGATGACCCGGTAATATGATGTCATGCCTAGCACCCACCCCCTAGCTGGAGGACCTATCATTATAATTTCTTTTGCAAGGATAACCATTCTTCCTGGAGGAAATTGTAAGACTTATTTTATAAGTTGCTCCTAATGGATCATTTGTGTATGCAAAGTCTGGCCCTTGATTGAAACACCATATCATTGCTACCTCGAAGCATGACTATGATACCCCCCGCTCTTCAACAAGAACATTGGAGGCGCGATGCTAAATGTTTCTTGGTCAGTTATCCAAACACCGTTGTATGGGTAACATCTTGATTAATCCTTGCCTCTTATCTGAATGGTTGGGTACTTGCTCTCCTACCCTGTATGCCATGTTCTGCTTGTACATGGGAAGGATATACTCCTAATAATTGTGTGTAATCATAATTTTCCTTTCCATTGTTCTGTTTAATCTGATAATCGCGTTTTCCTTTCCATTCTTTTGTTTAACCTTTCCAGAACCTGACTTAACTAGCAGAGATAATTCCCTACTTAGGTAGGCACCTTGTTGTACCATTCTGTCTGTAAGATCCTGTTACTATTGTTGATGACATTTCGGTAACCACCGATGGACGAGAACTTTGCCTTTTGGTCTGCCTCGTTCAACGAGCAGGAAAACGGTTCTCTTCGTCCCTCGCCCTTGGTACCGACGTTGTTGCCGACATAACTGATAGGCTATCCTCTAACATGCCTTCCTTACATGATCGTGCAAGACATTACTGCCCTTTCTACTCTTAACCCACATGGTGGGCCCATAACCCACAGTTCCACAGGATCGAAACCTGAATCTCCTGTACCCCTTGTTTCCAAAGTTATTCCCCACGCGCGGCTTTGTATGTAATTCACAAGCCACCTTTCGAGAGATCACCAATTCTGGTATCTGAAACAATACTTATGCCCATTGCTCTGAACCCCTTTCACACTCTGTTTCGGGCATCGAACGATTGCCTGCCCTCTTGAAACTTCCCATGATACCTCTTTATATTGCTCTCGATATTTTCTTACGTTTCAATTCGAGAGTTACTTTCCGCCACCTTCCCTGATGTTATCTACCACATAGTCAACCTTGTAGAGGTCCATTCTCCCAGAATACTCCCTTATTCTTTCGTAAGTACGATGAAGTTCCCGAAGAAAGGATGTCGATTTCATCACGATGACTTGAAGTAGAGAAACGAAGACATTAACATAATGGATCGACCTCTTCGAGAAGAGCAACCAAGACCAAGAAGATCCGTTAGAATTTCACAACCACAAATTTCCCCATTACACCACCTCTTAAATCTCGGGACGAGATTTCTTGTAGTGGAGGAGAATTGTGACGCCCGCATAATTAAGCTACAGTAAACCTCTGTTAATGATGACACGTCACCATGGTTATTGTTCCTAATCTCGCGTTAGTTTGAAACCGATTCAAATTCAGATTCAAAATCAAGTCAAACGGTAAAAGTTTTCAAACATTAAAACTAAAATGTTTGGGTTGTGCCAAACAATGCATAGGTATTTATGGTGGAGAAATCACACTTTTATAAAATGTTAGACTACTCTAAAATGTTTTAAACAGTAGAAAAAACAATTATTTAAACGCTTTGAAAAAAATTAAAACAAATGAAAACTACTTTATTTAAAGTTCCCAACTTAATGTGGTTGTGGTATAATTAGAACTACCAATTTAAGATCTATTGCACTAATTAATAAAACTAAATAAACTTAAGAGATAAGTGCAAACAGAAAAGAAATAAATAAAAAGAAGATCAACAGAAAAGTAAAAGAGAAGAAAGGCCCCCCCAACTGGGCCTCGACCCAGCAGGCCACCGGTCCAACTGGGCAAAGGCCCAACCGGCCGAACCACCCACTCCCTTATCCCCCCGAAACCCTAACCCACTTCTACCCCCACACACTCCCCCCACTCTCCCCGATCCCCTTTTGGATCGGGGCAGACACCCCGGCGCTCGATGCCCTCTGCCTACCCCGACGCTCCGCCGTCGCCAGGCGCGCGCCGGCCCTCAACTCGCCGGCGACGACCTCCTCCTCCCCGTTTTGGATCTGGGCGCCCGATCGCCCTGACGCCGTCGCCAACCACCACCACATCACCGGCGCCACACCGCCATCGCCAGACGCCGCCCGGAGCTACCTCGTCGTCGAGTTGCCGCCCCGTCGCCGGATCTCGCTTCCCCGACTCCTCCCCGAGCCACGCTGCCCTTGACCCTACGGATCCGCGGTGAGGACCCCGGCCTCCCTTCCTCAATGCTCCTCGCGCCGTCCCGCGGTCGCTCACGCGCCACCCGGTGCTCGTGCTCGCGGTGAGCACGCGCGCACCCGCGCGCTAGCCTTGCCCGTCGTCCGCGCCGTCGTCCGCCCCGGCGCGCTCCATGCTCGGCTGCGCCATGCCTCATGCCCGCGGCCACCTCCGGCGCTCCAGCGCCCGCCTTGCTCCTCCCTTTTTGCCCCGTCGTGGCGTCGTCGCAACCACGCCGGCGCCGCCCCGGCGTTTTCCCCCTCGCCGTGGCCCCGACTGGCCGCGTCCAGTTTGGGTGCCCACACCCGCAGCGCCCCCCCGCGCCCGTTAGCGCCCATGCCCGCTAAGGCCCCCACTGGTCCTATGACAAGTGGGGCCCAGCCCCTGAACTTTAATAAAAAAAGAGAAGTTTTAAAATTAAAATTAAAATTAAATAAAAATAATTAATTAATTAATTAATTAAAGAATTAATTGTATTAGATTAACCTAATCATTTTAGTTAACTAATTAATCATGTTTAATTAACCTGAGACTATGATAAACGGGCCCCACGTGCCAGGGTTGACCTAGTCAACCTGTAGACCTGCTGACATCATGCTGATGTCACGCCGATCCAATAATTACCTTTTGTAATTAATTAAAATCTATTAATTTCGAAATTGAATTAAAACTTTAAGAATTCATATAAAATAAACCGTAGCTCAGATGAAAAAACTTTGTACATGAAAGTTGCTCAGTACGACGAGACGAATCCGGATACGCAGCCCATTCGTCCGCCACACATCCCTAGCATAGCAAACACGCAACTTTCCCACTCCGGTTCCTCTGTCCAAAAACGCGAAACACCGGGGATATTTTCCCGGATGTTTCCCCCCTTCGTCGGTATCACCTCCTACCGCGTTAGGGCACACCTGGCATCGTTACTTGTCATGTCATGCATCGATATGCATCTGTTTGAAGTGTTCATTGTTTCTTCCCCCTCTTCTCTCCAGTAGACTACGAGACTGACGCCGCTGCTGGTGCCCCGATCGACTACGTTGTTGACGACCCCTCCTTGCTAGAGCTACCAGGCAAGCCCCCCCTTGATCACCAGATATCGCCTATTCTCCTCTATACTGCTTGCATTAGAAGAGTGTAGCATGTTACTGCTTTCGGTTAATCCTATTCTGCTGCATAGCCTGTCATTGTTGCTACAGTTGTTACCCTTACCTGCTATCCTACTGCTTAGTATAGGATGCTAGAGTTCCATCAGTGGCCTTACACTCTTGTCCGTCTGCCATGCTATACTATCGGGCCGTGATCACTAGGGAGGTGATCACGGGTATATACTATATACTTTATATACATGACACATGTGGTGACTAAAGTCGGGTCAGCTCGTTGAGTACCCGCAAGTGATTCTGATGAGGGGGCTGAAAGGACAGGTGGCTCCATCCCGGTAGAGGTGGGACTGGGTTCCTGACGGCCCCCGACTGTTACTTTGTGGCGGAGCGACAGGGCGGGTTGAGACCACGTAGGAGAGAGGTGGGCCTGGCCCTAGTCGGCGTCCGCGGATACTTAATAATAACACGCTTAACGAGTTCTTGGTATTTGATCTGAGTCTGGCCATTTGGTCTATACGCACTAACCAACTACGTGGGAAAGTTATGGGCACTCGACGTCGTGGTATCAGCCGAAGCCTTCGTGACGTCAGCGACTGAGCGGCGCGCGCCGGATTGGAACGTAAGCCTCCTCTTGTATTAAGGGGGCTAGTTCTGCTTCCGGCCGCGTACGCAACGTGCAGGTGTGCAATGGGCGATGGGCCCGGACCCCTGTGCCATAGGATTTAGACCGGCATGCTGACCTCTCTGTTGTGCCTAGGTAGGGCTGTGACGTGTTGATCTTCCGAGGCCGGGCATGACCCAGGAAAGTGTGTCCGGCCAAAATTGATCGAGCGTGTTGGGTTATGTGGTGCACCCCTGCAGGGAAGTTTATCTATTCGAATAGCCGTGTCCCTCGGTAAAAGGACTACCCGGAGTTGTACCTTGACCTTATGACAACTAGAACTGGATACTTAATAAAACACACCCTTCGAAGTGCCAGATATAACCCGGTGATCGCTCTCTAACAGGGCGACGAGGAGGGGATCGCCGGGTAGGATTATGCTATGCGATGCTACTTGGTGAACTTACCATCTACTCTCTTCTACATGCTGCAAGATGGAGGTGGCCTGAAGCGTGGTCTTCGGCAGGATTAGCTAGCCCCCTCTTATTCTGGCATTCTGCAGTTCAGTCCACCGATATGGCCCTTTACACATATACCCATGCATATGTAGTGTAGCTTCTTGCTTGCGAGTACTTTGGATGAGTACTCACAGTTGCTTTCTCCCTCTTTTCCCCCCTTTCCCTTCTACCTGGTTGTCGCAACTAGATGCCGGAGCCCAGGAGCCAGAGGCCACCGTCGACGACGACTCCTACTACACCGGAGGTGCCTACTACTACGTGCAGCCCGCTGACAACGACCAGGAGTAGTTAGGAGGATCCCAGGCAGGAGGCCTGCGCTTCTTTCGATCTGTATCCCAGTTTGTGCTAGCCTTCTTAAGGCAAACTTGTTTAACTTATGTCTGTACTCAGATATTGTTGCTTCCGCTGACTCGTCTATGATCGAGCACTTGTATTCGAGCCCTCGAGGCCCCTGGCTTGTATTATGATGCTTGTATGACTTATTTATGTTGTAGAGTTGTATTGTGATATCTTCCCGTGAGTCCCTGATCTTGATTGTACACATTTGCGTGCATGATTAGTGTATGATTGAATCGGGGGCATCACAAGCGGGCACGACAGCGACGATCTCCACGCTCACGGGTGGTCCAGGTCTGGAAGCTTCTGTAGGGATGGGATTGTTTCGGGCGAAATCCTAGGCCCAACTTTGTCGGTGCTGTCGACGGCGATGCTCTCGGGCGTCGTCTCCCTCCTTGGAGGCGTCGCCGAGGAACCCTTCTTGCTCTACGAGGGGCTTGGGCTCTCCTGGTGAAAACTTAAGCTCTGGATGGTTTCCGGAGCGGGCGACGATGGCGTCTTCGTCGTTTCCTGCTTGGGGCGTTGCTTGGGAGAGCTAGCTTGTACCTGGTGCGATTTTATCCTATGTCAGGTTTGGCGGATGCTGGGCCGCGGCCCTGGATGGCTGATATGCGCCGAGGCACCGGCCTCAGAACAGGATGCGTGAGGCGGCTCCATGGGGCGGGGCAGCGGCCGGAGCTTCGCCTGGGTGGAAATATTGGTCACTTGGGTGGTAGGTTTGTTGGCTCGGTCGATGTGCCCAAGTGGGGACGGTTGGACGGTACGTCGGCGCGGCGGCCCCAGATGTGGTCGGCGTTCCTGGTCTCCATGCGGTTGCCCTGAGCAATATAGTTTTGCAAGCATCCAAGTTGTGCAACGCTGCAACTCGAGTGCGGGAAGTGGCAGGTCGGGGCGGCGGCCCCAGAGGGTGGTGTTGGTGGGCTGCGCAGGGTGCGGTATGGCGAATGAAGGTCGGGGCGGCGCCCCCGATATTTCTGCATCATCTAGCGTGTTTGACCTCGTGTCGTGTGGGTGACGAGGTTGCTCTCGACGTCAGTGTTGGCGTCTATGGGGAGAGCAATGTCAGGGTCATGACAATTTGTGGTAGTCGGCTCTTCTCTGGCATGTCCACGAGATTACCTCAGCTGGTTTGTTGTTGTGAAGTTGAAGCTGCAGTGGTGGGGGCCAGTGGTATACAATGACGTGCAACATGTGGTTCATTCGGTGATCTTCTGCAGCGCCAACCATGCCTAGTTCTCCTTCGCAGTTCCTTATCAAAGTCGGAGCTGCATTGTTTGGTCGCAGGTGGCTTAGTCCCGGTGCGGATCTTCATTTTGTTCCACTCGGCCTCTATAGTGTGGGTTGAGTCGACAATCGCCTACGGGGGAGTTGGAGTCTTTTTTTTAGAGTATAGGGATGATGATGACTCCTTTTGGGGAGGAGTGATGACGATGACGCGTGTGCACTGTCTCGGCGAACTCTCTTTAGAGTGGTGTAAGTGGGGTATCTTATGTGTGCCGCTCAACGGTTGTGATGGTTTTTGCCCGGTTTTTCATAATTAACTAGGCAATCTTGCTTTTGCTTGGTTTTACCTAATTAATCGAGCAACTCTTTTCTTAACGAATGCGGGAATCCTACCATTTCGAAAAAAATATTTTATCTGTCAAGCCGTGCATCCAAATATCAAATTGTTTACACTGTTGGATTTCTCGCATCGAGATCTTCGAAACTAGATCCCATGTTAATAGATTTCATTGAATTTTTTCTCATTTTTTCAAAAACTAGGAGAAAACCCCATAAAAGAAAATCCAAAAGAAACATAGGCCGAAAAATTCTGAAAGGAAAAAGGTTTTCCCTTTCATCGGGAAGCACATGCTATGCTTCTTGTAGAATAGCCTGTGCTTCTGGAGGAAACACGGGTTCCTGCGGAAGCAAATCTGTGCTTTCACGAGAAACACAATTGTGCTTCTTGTGGAAGCACATATTTGCTTTGTTCGAGAAGCACGACTATGTTCACATTTTTTTTCAAAACCTAAGGAATACCGGGCAAAAACTGAAAAGCCAAAAAGAAGCCAGAAAAAACCATCTGAAACAGGAAAAGGTGTGCATAAAAAAACAAAATTCAAAGAAAGCGCACAACACATGACACATGGCGGTGGCTGGACACCCCAATTGACGTGCTCCCCAGGCAAAAAGTGACCCTTACAGGAGCCCCTCGAGGGAGGACCTCATAGATGACGCATGTTGCGTCATACAGGAGCACGACACAAAGGGTCCATGAACAACAGGACCAACCGACACGAAGTCACTTATTATTTTACAACACACCACCTAAAAATACGTGAAAAAGGAGCTGCGTTTGTGAGTATTCGAACCTATGACCATGCACTCACGCGTCAAAAAGAACCTGTTAGTTACTCGACCTGGCTGCGAGGCATGGGAAGCGTGGAATATATAAGAAAACACAACAAGGTTGAGATTTGAAACCATTTTCTTAAACATTTCTTGACAATTACAAACAATTTTGAAATACCACAAATATTACTTAAAAATAATAATTTTTAAAATTCCAAAAACTTTTTGAAAAATGTAAACAATTTTTTTATTTAGATTTTTTAAAAATGAACAAGTTTTGAAACATGAATTCCTTTTGAAATCCAGAATACTTTTCTAAAAACGTGAAAAATTTACTAGAAAATGGCAAAAAAATTCAAAATTTCCGAATATTTTTCGAGATTTTTTTTATATTCGAACATAATTTAAAAACATGAAATTTCTAAAATTCATAAAAAAATTAAAAAATAAGAACATTTCTAGTAAATGCTAACAAAAGTTGAATTTGTATGACAATAAACCTTTTAGGAAATTCCTAAACATTTTTTGACACATGATTTTTTTAAAGTGGACAAATTTTGAAAACATAATCCTTTTTTGGAATTTGCAAACAATATTTAGAATTTTTGAACAAGTTTAAAAAGGAAAATAGACTTGAAAAATGAAAAAGTTAAAATACAAAAAAATACGAAATTTGTTAAGTTAAAAAAATGAAAAACTTAAATAATAAAAGGAAAAAGGAAACCCAAAACGACAAAATTTAAGAAAAAATGTGCCAGCCCGATCATGGGCGCACCTATGCGTAGCCCGACAGTTTGCCACGTCGTGCGGCAAATAGGGTTTTCCCTGGGGTGTTCCTATTTGGTTGGCGTCTTCAGCCCACTTAGAAGCTGACAGGCGCCCACTGCAGCGCATAGTGGGTTGGCCCATGAACGCGCAGCGAGCTGTGTTATATAGCGCAAAAAACCAGACAGAAAAGTACCTTGGTGTAGATTCGAACTCCCGCCGTTGCATCCTGGAATTGCCTAACTATCCACCCGACCTCTTGAACGCAGGTGATTAATAACAACGCGAACTCTTTTAGAACCAGTATAGCCGCGTCGCAAAGTTTTTTGATTTATTTGAATATAATTCTGGAAAAGTTCACCGATTTTGTAAGAAAGTTCGTTCAATTTGGAAAAAAATTCACCGAATTTTTTAAAAAATCATCGGACTTGGAAAAAGTTCACCGGATTTGAAAAAAGTTCACCAATTTTGATTTTTTTTGTCCATTTAGGAAAAAAGTTAATCGAATTTGAAAAAAGTTCATCGGATTTGAAAAAAGTTCAGCGATTTTGAAAAAAAGTTCGTCCATTTAGGAAAAAATTTCATCGTATTTGGAAAAAAGTTCAGCGATTTTGAAAAAAGTTCACCGGTTCTAAAAAAAATTCGACCATATGGGAAAAAATTTCATCGGATTAGAAAAAGTTCACAAGTTTTGAAAAAAGTTTATTGATGTTAAAAACTAATCTCAATTTTGAATTAAAATTCATTGAATTTGAAAAAAAGTTCATCTAAGTTGAACAGTGTTCACCAATTTGAAAAAAAAATCATGCAATTTGAATTATTTTGTGCATAAAATTAAAGAAAAAAGAAAAAAATGTGAAAGAAAAGAAATAGGAAAAACCAAAATGAAAAACTGGTCCAGAAAAAACACACAACAAGAAAGAAAAAAAGCGGCATGGTAAAGTATAAAAGATGGAAATTCTTTCCCGGTTGGCTAATGCGAGTGAAACTTACACTACAAGTCACGGGTTCATATCTCTCCAGCACTCATTTTTTGCGCATTAAGCTAGAAATAAAAAAGGTGTGAGATGGGGCGCCCCGGGAGCGCTACACCCGCTTGTTAGCGAAAATGCCCTATAACTGGCTCCTGCAGCGCCAAATAGGGTTTACGTTTTTCCCAAGTGTAAGACCCTGTTCGGTTCGTAGGATAGCAAAACATAGGAAATAGAAAAAATATAGGAACGGAAAAGGAACGCATGTGTAAAACACTAGAATGAAAAACTCAGGAAAGTGGTCAAAACAGGTGTTCGGGTGACATAGGAAAACCATCCGAAAGAACTGTGCAAACAGTGGTCTTCATGTATTCTTTAATTGAAGCAAGGCAGCTTTATCTCTTCCTCTTACCTCACCACTTCACACATCCATCATTTTTTTAATCCCCTAATGATACGCCAGAACGGCTCGCCTCGGTCTTCGTGAGAAAAATGAGCTCCGGCCGGATGTTAGGTTTCCTTTGGAATCAGCACTGGAAGAGCAATTTTCCTCCGGTTTACTGTATGCATTTCCTGTGTCCCGAACGATGCAAAGGAAAATATACCTCTGTGAACAATGTTCCTTTGAAATTCCTTCACAAATCCTGTGAACCGAACAGGTCCTAAAGGTCTTACCATAAATGGGCCGGCGGAAATCAAACAAATGGCACCGTCACTTTGGTCATTACGGTCATGTCTGTGTGTGTGCTACAACTTGTTCTTTCTTATTTGCAAGCGCTGCTATACACGCTTGTTCGGGAGCCTCCCCAAGGGTTACTTGGGCGGGCCGAGAGCGCGTCAGTTGGCGCGCTTTTAACCGCCGCCACCTGTCGCGCTCTGGACGCTTTTTTCAGGGTTTTTTTTTCTGTACGGGTTTCGGCTTTTTAGATGTTCTTAACCAAATAATTTTTTTTCACAAAAAAATGTATTTTCCTTTTTTCCTCGCGCGAGAGGCACGGGTTTTCCTTCACGAGAGGCACGGCCAGAAACAAAAAAAATGCGTTTTCTAATTTTTTTTTGCTTTCGGGAGAAACATGGTTTTGCTTTTGCGAGAGGCACGGTTTTGCTTCCGCGAGAGGCACGGCCATGCCTCTCAGAAACGAAAAAATGTGTTTTTTTCGTCGACGAGAGGCACGGTTTGCTTCCGTGAGAGGCATTGACGTGCCTCAAAGAAGCGGAAAAAACGCATTCTTTTTGCTGCTGCGAGAGGCACAGTTTTGCTTATGCGAGAGGCACGGCCGTGCCTCTCAGAAACAGAAAAAAACACTTTTTTTTGTTCCGCGAGTGACACGGTTTTGCTTCCACCAAAAGCATAGCCGTGCCTCTTGAAAATGAGAAAAAAAAACATGTTTTCTTTTTTTCCCTTCCGTGAGAGGAACGGTTTTGCTTCTTTGAGAGGTACGGATTTGCGTCCACAAGGGGAACGGTTTTCGGGAAGGGAAAAAACATGCTTCCAGTTCGGTCTTTCCGAGAAAGAAAAGTCATCAAAACCTATCAACATGGGATCTAGTTTTGAAGATCTCGATGCGAGGAATTCAAAGGTTCGAAATTTAGACGCACGGGTTAAGATATAAAATGTTTTGAATAAACAGATCTAGAAAAAATAGAAAAACTCTCAGGTGTTGACAAGTGCGCACATGCAACACGCGACTTGTCGCAGTCTGGAAAGATGCAAGTGATCTTTGGAAGGAATACTTCTCAATTAGTGATTTCGTGCTATCCCTCACTTATAGCAAGACTTAGGGAAGCCTTGCCTGAAGGGAGCGCAAGATGGATCTGCCCAGACGTGCGGGAGGCCCGAGACTCATTTTTTCTTTTCATGTTTTTTTCTTTTTTTCTTTTTCTCTGTTTCTCTACATTTGTTTATCCTTTCAAATATTCAAAATAGATTTATTAGAAAAAACACTCTACTTCAAACATTTGGAAAATGTTAATCTAGCATTTGTAAAATGTTAAATGTGTATAGAAAATTGTTTTTCATGTATAAAAATATACAAAGTGTACGAAGAAAAGTTGATCATGTATTTTTTTAAATGTGAATTAAGCATTTGGAAAAACTGTTAATCATCAATTTAAGAAACGTTAAATGCGTATAATATTTTTTACCTACTGTATATACCAAAAACATAGAGAGTGTATTAAAAACTTGAACGTAAAAACTTAAATTTTAGAAAAATGTTGATCATGTATCAAATTAATGTTAATCATATATTAAAAATGTTAACCGTGTATAAAAATATTCCTAATATATACCAAAAATGTACAATGTGTACGGTAAAATTAGTCTCAAAGAAAAATATTTAAGAAAATATTAAATTTGTAGAAAAAATGTTCGTGATGTATACGAAAAATGTAGAACATGTATTAAAAAATTGAACATAAAAACATAAATTTGAAAAGAATGTGACCAAGTTTAAATTTTTAATCATATATTTAAAAATGTTAACCATGTATTAAAAAGGGTTCCTGCTATATATATCGAAAATGTATAGTATGTATGAAGATAGTATTCATGAAATATATTTTTTAATGCTAGTTATGTTTTGAAAATGTTAAACATGTATAAAAATGTTCCTAATGTATACATATAATTAAAAAATGTGCACGAAAATTTAGACATGTATTGTAGAAGAAAACAAAGAAAAGCGATGAAAACCGAATAGATGGAAGAAAGAAACGAGAAAACAGCTCAAAAACAGAAACCTGGTAGAAAACCTTGAAAACCCAAGAGAGAGAAAACACCTGAAAAACGAAACAAAACTGAAGAAAATGATTTTTTTTAATAAAAACAAAGAAATAAACAAGAAAGGCAGAAGATAGAAAGGAACAAAAAAACAAGAAAAATAAACGAAAAGCAAAAACTCAATAAAACTGGTATAAAACAAAGAAAAGGATGAAACCCAAAAGCCGAGAAGAATGTGAAGAAACAAAAAAGGAAGAAAAATGAAAAAGAAACCAAAAGAAAAAAGCACGAGCAAAACACAGCGAGCAGATGAGCGTGCACGAGCAAGTGAGCCGGTGAGAGCACAAAAACGGGCTGGTCCATTATTGTAGAGAGTACAGAAAACCTTCAGAAGCCCGTGTCATTATAAGTGAGATATAGCTCTCGCACTTCTTTGTATTGTGCCTTCATCTGCACCTTGTTTTTTTTAGGAAAAAAGAGCAGAAGGTGTTTCCTCGTACACCATGCGGTAAACCAGCTAACCACCTAGGACCCGTTTGGTTGCTCACATCAATCCCAATCAGGCCCGTGCGAGAAGAAAACGGGGTGTTTGGTTGCCTGGCCTGCATCAAAATCTTAGCCCGCACGAACCTTAAAGCACTTCTCAGCCAGGCCCGCTAGGAATGGATGAATCGGCCGTTTCCAGCGAGCCATGCTTGATGCAAGGGAGGAGAACGCGACGCTGACCTCCTGCGCCCACGGAGATGGCGGGAGCTTGTGTGCGTCTCCGAAAAAGTGGCAGGAGGAATTGGCGTCACTGCCCACCGATTCGGCCACCCTATATAGGCAGCGTCACCGCATCGCTGAAACTCCCGCCACCATTCGCCCCTCTCGAGCTTTCCAACCGACGTGTATTGACACGGATGACAAGGTAAGTGCCGCTGCTGCTCCATCCATCGACTGACGGCGGCGACGATTCGACTCCTCCTCTTCTCCGACATGTTCAGCACCTCCTTTGCGGTTGTTCTGATGTCGTCTGTGAGTTCATTCAGCCCTTTCTCTCTACTAGTTCTAGCTACATCTATGAGCATGTGGTAGGGTTAGATCCGTGTCCATGTTGTAGCATTGTACACCGCCGGATTTGTGTGTGTGATGTTCTGGTAGCTAGTGGTGATGGATTTGAAGCATTCTAGGAGTTGTTTCCATGTCGGGAATGATTGATAGCTAGTGGTGATGCACCACTCACTACAAAAAAAGACACATCCATGACATTTTGGGCCGAATGTTTTTTTTTTCTTTCATACTTATGACACTTCTATGATGATAATTGTGACAAAACCCGGTATCATCATAGATGTGGTAGGATCCTAATTCTATAAAAAAATCATGACAGAAAATGGGCTTTTCGTCCTGGGCGGGCCAAAGACGCACCCGCGTGACATTCTATAGGCCGTCCATGATGGAAAAAAAATCATGGTAGAAGCGAGGGCGAGGAGAATTTTGGGGAGTTCCCGGTTATGGTGGCTGGTCGGGGCCGAGCGATGCACGGAGGTTTGCGCGTTTCTCTCGTACACGTACGCGCGTGTGTGCGAGGTGTTGCGCTCTAACTGAACCCGAGCGAGGCGTTGGGCTCTAACTGAACCCGAGCGATTGCACTAGCTACGTTACTAAACCCCGATCGATCTCTTGTTGTTAACTGAACCCGAGTGATTCCTTCGCTACTGCTACTAACTGAAGCCGATCGAAGCTGCCTCTTGATGAACAGTGAGCGTTGCTGGGGGTTGGATGAACAGTTTCCGGTGGGGGTTGGATGAACAGTTCCCGGTGGGGGTTGGATGAACAGTTCCCGTGGTAGTAGAGGTCATTGCCGCTGGATGAACAGGACCCCGATCGAGGAGGTGGGGGTGGATGAACAGTAGCCGATGGAGGAACCCCGTGGAGGGCTGGTTGAACAGGACCCCGTGGAGGGCTGGTTGAACAGTAGCTGGTGGAGGGCTGGTTGAACAGTAGCCGGTGGAGGCTGGATGAATAGGACCCCGTCGATGAACAGTAGCTGGTGGAGGCAGCAGGAAGTCGACGGTGGATGAACAGTATCAGATGGAGGCTGGAGGAAGTCGATGGTGGATGAACAGTAGCAAGTGGAGTCCCGTTTTGCGGTATGCCTATCGGAGTAAATGACCACGGGTAGCCTAACCGACTCCCCTGGCTCTTTGAAAAATTATCAGGCCGATCGAGCCTTCAAGCACCCAAAGCACGGGGCCGCCTTCCCCCGGTCGGCTATCTCACAGGCCGACTACAGGAAGGCGGCCCGACCTTGAAACCCTCCCGAAGAGAGCCACAAGAAGGCCGACTCCAAGAAGCCGGCCACAAGAAGGCCGACTCCAAGAAGCCGGCCACAAGAAGACCGACTCCCGGCAAGCGGCCAAGATTGCACCCTCAAGGACTACACCCACATAACGGTGACAAGACGGGGCGTGGCTACAGTAAAGTCTACCACCCCCGAATCCCGGAGCACGCATGGCCACAGTGCGCCGTACGGGTCAGCCATCCCCCGTCCGGCGTGGCACTGTAGCCATGTTCACCATGACGCCACCCACGACAGGCTGTCAGTACGGGGTGTTGCCGGCTCCCAATAGCCGGCTACCTCACTCCCTCGAAGTATGTGCATCATTAAGGAGACAATACGAGGTAAGGCTACAGTGAGAGTCCGCCGGACGGCGGCACTGTAGCCATGCACACCTCGGCAAAGCCCTCGTCATCAGGGGCGAGGCTACAGTAACCAGCAGCCGGCGGGACCCACCAGTCGGCGGGCCCCAGCGGCCGGCGGAGAAGCTGGCGGATACAGACACTGACGGCCTGGACCCGCATCCAGCCGGATTACCATTGTACCCCTGGGGGGTAGGCCTATATAAACCCCCCAGGGCACCCATGCAAAGGGTTGATCTCTTAGAGTTTTAGACACCACATAGAGAGAAGAGGAGAGCTAGCCTTGCCCTTCTTCCTCCTCTAGCCAAACAGCTCAAGGAGCCACTTGTAGCCACTTGTGTTGATCTAGTGAACATGCGGAGACCCCGCAGAGCAGGACTAGGGGTGTTATCTCCACGGAGAGCCCCAAACCTGGGTAAAATTCGTCGGCGTGCATGTCTTTGCCTTATCCCGTTTCCAGGCACCGGCGATGTCTTACTGGCTCCCACAATGATAAGCCACCCGTTGGCATATGTCGCACCTACCACCCGACATTTGGCGCCCACCGTGGGGCTAGGTGCACCGTCGTCCGGAGACCTATTCTGGACGGGAACCCATTTCCTTCCCAGCGAGCGTAGCCAGCCCGGCACACCCGATGGCGCTTGCCCCAACGTGCTGCAAGGCGTCGACGACGCCTGCGTGGCGAGCTGCCTCGCCGATCTTCTTGGCGAGGCTCGCATCTCCGACGAGCCTGCGTCCGACGCGGGCACAGATTGCCCCGAGAGCCGCCTCGTCAGCCTCCTCGACCAGCTCCATGTCTCCAGCGAGCCTGCTGTAGATTTGGAGTCGGTCGGCTCCACCGACCCGATGCTTGTCGACTCCGACACGGCATCGCTTGACGCCTTCCCCACCAACATGGTGATCATCGACGACCCTCTTCCTCGAGCTGACAGTGGCGGCAGCACTGTCACTGAGGTACTGGTCATCAGCCATGGCGCCGCCTCAGGCGAGAACGCCCACGACGCCCTACACGCGGCGCTACACGACCTGTCTGCCCCCATCCCGGCCGACGCCGACGCCGAGACACTGGAGGCACGCCGCCTCGCCCTCATCACGGAGGGCTAGAAGATAGCATCCATGAGACGCCTCACTGAGGCTTACCAGCGCGAAGTCGACCGCGCCGCCTTTGGTACGCCGCCTCCTGGTGGGCCGAGCCGAGCCGGCATCGTCAAGAAGTGCGGCGCGGCCATCGCTAGCATGCTGGGAGCAGACCGCCCGGTCTACGCCACGCCACTCGAGAACCTGCGTGCCGCTCAGGCGGCCGTAGACGAGCTGAACGGGCTGGGGGCCTACGAGCTCCCCTACATGACTAGACGCATCCAGCAGCTGATCGACGCGGCCGCAGAGCGGCATGAAGCCGGCGCCCGGACTGAAAGTCCTCCCCCACACCGAGAGCACGACGCGACATCCCGGACGCTGACTGCAAGCGGCGCCCGCGCAAGAAAAGACAAGGAGCCGACTGCTAGCCGCAGTCGGACTCGGCTCACCATCGAGCACGACGCAGAAGGCCGCCCCCGAGCTGTGGAACGACGAGGCAATCCGCCTCCTACCCCGCCTCATGGGGAGAGATATCCCACCCTGCCGCATGTCACGCATCCGACTCTCAGCGACCGACTAGGCCACCACGAAGGAGTCGGCGAGAATGACGCCCGCCACTGGATCGACTGCCTAGCACGATCCATGGCGCTAGAAGAAGAAGATGATGTCGGCCCGCCTTGCTTTGGCCCCCGCATCCGCGACGAGCCCTTCCCCAAAGGGTTCTCACTCCCAAGAGACACGCCAAAATACAACGGCTCCGTGAAGCCGGAAGACTGGTTGATCGATTACTCCACCGCAGTCAGCATAGCAAGCGGTAACAGGCGCGTTGCCGTGAAGTACGTCCCGCTCATGCTTCAAGGCACAACACGCACCTGGTTGAATAGCCTCAAGCCCTACAGCGTCAACAGCTGGCTAGACTTCACGGAAGTCTTCATCCGCAACTTCACCAGCACATACAAGCGGCCTCCCAAGCCCCGCCAGCTTTCCTTGTGCGTCCAAGGGCCCAGCGAATCAACTCGCGACTACCTCACGCGTTGGGCCGAGCTCCGCAACTCCTGCGAAGGGGTGCACGAGGTTCAAGCCATAGAGTACTTCACCGCCGGGTGCCGAGAGGGCACCCTCCTCAAGCACCGACTCCTTTGCGACGAGCCGACTACCCTCGACGAGTTGCTGATCATAGCAGACAAGTACGCCACGACCGACTCTTCAATGAAGACTGAGCTTCGAGTGGATGCCTCTGGAAAGGTGCTCGTCCTGGCTCCCAAGATGTCGGCCGGTGATTCCAATCAACGCCCGCACCCGAACGACCACAAGCGCAAGGCCCCTATGCCGCCTTCCAGCAGTCGGCAAGTAGCCACAGTCGAAGACGAACAACCCGAAGGGCGGCCCGTGCCCAAGAAGCAGAAGGGCGGCAGGCCGTCTTGGCAGCCGGCTTTCTCCTACGAGCAAACCCTTGATGCCCCCTGCAAGTTCCACAATGGCGCGAAGCCGTCCAACCATACGACTCGGAAGTGCCATTGGCTCACGCGAATCTCCAATGGCGAGGGACTGGTGCCGCCTCCACCTGTTGGCCAGCCACCTCCAGCCCCTCAGCAGCTGGCTGCTCGACCAGCAGTCGGAGCCATTCAAGACGAGTTCCCGGACGAACATGCCGCCTACGTTGTCTTTACAAGCCAAACTGAAGACAGACGCAGTCGGCGCCGACAACAGCAAGAAGTCAACGCGGTCGCCTCCAACAACCCAGAGTTTATGCATTGGTCTAAGAAGCCTATCAGCTGGAGCCGGGCCGATCACCGAGAGGTGATGCCGTTTCCTGGCTCTTATGCATTGGTATTGGACGCCACCCTCGCAACAGAAAGGCGAGCTGCCCGTTTCTCCCGAGTACTGATTGACGGAGGGAGCAACATCAACATATTGTACCGTGACACCATGGAGAAGCTGAACATCAAGACGAAGCAACTCATGCCAAGCCGGACTGTGTTCCACGGCATCGTACCCGGCCTGTCCTGCTCACCAATCGGCAAGATTAAGATAGATGTTCTCTTCGGAGACAAGGATCACTTTCGCCGAGAAGCAGTCTGGTTTGAAGTGGTGGATCTAGAGAGCCCTTACCACGCGTTGCTTGGCCGACCTGCCTTGGCCAAGTTCATGGTTGTGCCCCACTACGCCTACCTCAAAATGAAGATGCCTAGTTCGAAGGGGATCATCACCATAGCTGGAGACTACAAGAAATCCTCCGAGTGTGCTGCAGCCAGCTGCCGGCTGGCCGAGTCCCTCGTGATTGCCGAAGAAAAGAAGATGCTGGACCGAGTCGTGGCCATGGCCGGCAAGCAGCCGGCCCTGTCCCCTGACCCCAAGGAGTATGATGCTCAAGGCTCCTTCCAGCCGGCCAAGGCAACAAAGAAGATACCTCTGGACCCAGAGAACCCGGAGAGGTTTGCCGTCATTGGGGCGAACCTGGACAGCAAATAGGAAGGCGAGCTCGTCGATTTCCTCCGTGAGAATTGGGACATCTTTGCATGGTCCCCAAAGGACATGCCGGGTGTTCCGAAGGATTTCGCCGAGCACAAGCTACACGTCCGAGCAGACGCAAAACCAGTCAAACAACCTCTCCGCCGACTATCGGAGGAGAAGAGAAGGACTGTAGGAGAAGAGATAGCCCGGCTTCTGGCGGCCGGCTTCATTATGGAGGTGTTTTTTCCAGAATGGCTTGCCAACCCAGTCCTCGTATTGAAGAAAAACAATAAATGGCGCATGTGTATAGATTATACCAGCCTCAACAAAGCATACCCAAAAGATTCGTTTGCCTTACCTCGAATCGATCAAGTGATAAACTCCACAGCTGGATGCGAGCTGTTGAGTTTTTTGGATGCTTACTCGGGCTACCATCAAATCAAGTTGGATCCATCCGACCGCCTGAAGACCGCCTTCATCACACCATTCGGAGCCTTCTGCTACCTGACTATGACATTCGGCTTGAGAAATGGGCTTTTTTTAATAATACATTTTTTAATTAATTTTCATAAATATTACGCTGGATAAAAAAATTTCAAAAATAATACACCGCCGGCCCGCTGCAGGCCGACTCGGCCTAGTCGGCCCACAGCAGGTCGATTGGATTCCAGTCGGCCTACAGCTGGCCGACTGGCCCCTGTCGGCCCACTGTGGGCTGATTGCGTCCTGTCGGCCCACTGTGGGCCGATTGAAGCTAATTGGCTCGCTGTGGGCTAATTGTTTTTGCAAAAAAAGTAGGCATAAAAAATATATGTTTAAAAAATGTTAATCATGTAATTAAAAAATGTTAAACGTGTATAAAAAAATGTTCCTGATGTATACAAAAAATGTACAATATATATGCAAAAAAGTTGACATAAAAAATATGTTTTAAAAAGTGTTAAGCATGTATTTAAAAATTGTTAAATGTGTGTATAAAAAATGTTCCTTATTTATACAAAAAATATAGAATGTGTATGAAAAAAATTTGACACCAAAAAAATATGTTTGAAAAGTTGACATTTTTTCAAATACATGATTAAAAATTGTTAAATGTGTGTATAAAAAATGTTTCTTATCTATTCAAAAAATATAGAATGTGTATGAAAAAAAGTTGACACCAAAAAAATATGTTTGAAAAAAATGTTCCAGTTCCATACAAAAAGAGCAACCAATCATATTTAGGTCCGTGATGCTCCCATACCGGATCCGGAGCTGGAACATTTTTTATTCACCTTTAACCTTTCATTCCAATACATGAAACATTTTTGTGTACTCGTTGAACATTTTTTCAAATACATGATTAACATTTTTTTCAAACATATTTTTTGGGGTCAACTTTTTTTCATACACATTCTATATTTTTTGTATAGATAAGGAACATTTTTTCAAATACATGATTAACATTTTTTTCAAACATTTTTGTTTGGTGTCAACTTTTTTTCATACACATTCTATATTTTTTGTATAGATAAGGAACATTTTTTCAAATACATGATTAACATTTTTTTTCAAACATTTTTGTTTGGTGTCAACTTTTTTTCATACACATTCTATATTTTTTGTATAGATAAGGAACATTTTTTATACACACATTTAACAATTTTTGAATACATGATTAACACTTCTTAAAACATATTTTTAGTCAACTTTTTTGCATATATATTATACATTTTTTGTATACATCACGAACATTTTTTTATACACGTTTAACGTTTTTTAATTACATGATTAACATTTTTTAAACATATATTTTTTATGCCTACTTTTTTTGCAAAAACAATTAGCCCACAGCGAACCAATTAGCTCCAGTCGGCCCACAGTGGGCCGACAGGACCCAATCAACGCACAGTGGGCCGACAGGGGCCAGTCGGCCAGCTGTAGGCCGACTGGAGTCCAATCGGCCTGCTGTGGGCCGACTAGGCCCATTCGGCCTGCAGCGGGCCGACGGTGTATTATTTTTGAAAAAAAATTACCCAGCGTAATATTTATGAAAATTAATAAAAAATGTATTATTTAAAAAAAATTAGCTGAGAAATGCCGGTGCCACTTTTCAGCGTTGCATGCAGAAGTGCCTCCTCAAGCAACTCGGCAGAAATGCCCACGTCTATGTAGACGATATTGTGGTGAAGACGAAGAGGCGCGGCACCCTGCTGGAAGACCTCAGAGAAACATTCGACAACCTGCGCCGGTTTCAGATCAATCTCAACCCTGAGAAATGCGTGTTCGGAGTACCAGCCGGCTAGCTTCTAGGCTTCTTGGTCTCCGAACGCGGCATCGAGTGCAACCCAGTGAAGATCAAGGCCATAGAGAGAATGCAGACTCCTACCAAGCTGCGAGACGTCCAAAAGTTTATCGGGTGCCTGGCCTCCCTGAACCGCTTCATCAGCCGGCTAGGAGAGAAGGCTCTCCCCCTGTACCGACTCATGAAAAAGTCCACCCACTTCGAGTGGAACGACCAAGCAGACCAAGCTTTTCACGAGTTGAAGAAGATGCTGACCACGCCACCTGTCTTGGCGGCGCCGACTGAGAAAGAGCCCATGCTCCTTTACATTGCCGCGACTAGCCGAGTGGTCAGCACAGTTATTATGGTCCAACGCCCAGAAGAAGGCCGAGCTCAGTTAGTCCAAAGGCCAGTGTATTATTTGAGCGAAGTACTGTCCACCTCGAAGCAAAACTACCCGCACTACCAGAAGATGTGCTATGGAGTATACTTCGCTGCCAAGAAGCTGAAGCCCTACTTTCAAGAGCACCCCATCACGGTCGTATGTACAGCTCCGCTTGCCGAGATCATAGGCAGCCGGGATGCATCCGGCCGGGTGGCCAAGTGGGCCATTGCGCTGGCTCCTTACACGATCTTCTACCAGCCTCGCACCGCCATCAAGTCCCAAGCATTGGCCGACTTCCTTGTCGACTGGGCCGAGACCCAGTACCTACCGCCGGCTCCTGACTCCACTCATTGGCGGATGCACTTCGATGGATCCAAGATGCGCACCGGCTTGGGAGCCGGCATCGTCCTCACCTCTCCCAAGGGCGACAAACTCAGATACACATTGCAAATTCATTTTGCCGCCTCCAACAACGTGGCCGAGTATGAGGCGCTCATACATGGGCTCCGGCTAGCCAAAGAGCTCGACATCCGCCGGATCCTGTGCTATGGCGACTCGGATTTGGTAGTCCAACAATCATTTGGCGACTGGGACGCTAAGGACGCAAACATGGCGAGCTACCGATTCCTCGTTCAGCAAATCAGCGGATACTTCGAAGGATGCGAGTTCCTCCACGTGCCACGGGCCGACAACGAGCAAGCAGATGCCCTGGCACGAATCGGTTCCACCCGACAAGCTATCCCAACCGGCGTCTCTCTCCAACGCCTCCTCAAGCCGTCTCCAGAATCAGACTCCATCTTCGTACCGCCTGACCCTGATGCAGTCGGATCCGACTTGGGGAACCCAGCAGGCAGCTCGGGGACTTCGACAGGCGGCCCGGGGACTGCCGTAGTCGCACCCCGCTCGGGGACTTCAGAACCCGGCCCGGGGACTGCAGCGATCGGCCCGGGGACTGCAACGACAGAACAGGCGGTGGCCGACTCCAACCCTTCACCACCCAACCCACCCACCCTGGTCGCAGTAGCCGTATTGGCAATAGAAGAATTCATAGCTCCATCATGGGCCCAACCCATCCTCAACTTCCTGGTAAATAGAGAGCTGCCGACTGACGAGATCTCGGCAAGACAAGTTCAACACCGAGCCAGAGCATACACAATAGTAAACAGAGAGCTTGTTAGGCGCAGCGTCACTGGAGTCTTCCAGCGCTGCGTCGAGCCAGAGAAGGGTATAGCAATCCTCAAGGACATCCACCAAGGTGAATGCGGCCACCATGCAGCCTCAAGATCACTTGTCGCCAAAGCTTTCCGCCATGGGTTCTTCTGGCCGACTGCTTTGGAATACGCCAAGGAATTAGTCAAATACTGCAAAGGGTGCCAAGTCTTCAGCTCCAAGCAACACCTGCCGGCTTCTGCACTCAAGACCATCCCCCTCACCTAGCCCTTTGCCGTCTGGGGACTGGACATGGTGGGCCCATTCAAGACGGGGCGCGGCGGCATGACACATCTGCTTGTCGCCGTGGACAAATTCACCAAGTGGATTGAAGCAAAGCCAATCAAGAAGCTGAACGGGCCGACTGCCGTGACATTCATCGCAGATATCACCACCCGATATGGCGTACCACACAGCATCATCACCGACAATGGCACAAACTTTGCCAAGGGAGCACTGGCATGTTTCTGTGCGACACAGAGCATCCGACTCGACTTAGCGTCCGTAGCCCACCCATAGTCAAACGGACAAGTCGAGCAAGCAAACGGCCTCATCCTCTCCGGCATCAAGCCCTGACTGGTCGTACCACTGGAGCGTCCGGCTGGCTGCTGGCTCGACGAGCTGCCCGCCGTCCTCTGGAGTCTGCGTACTACCCCAAACAAGTCAACCGGCTTCACCCCTTTCTTCCTTGTATATGGTGCCGAGGCTGTCATCCCAACTGACATTGAGTTCGACTCACGTCGGGTCACCATGTACACGGAGGCGGAGGCCAAGGAAGCGCGAGAAGACGGCGTTGACCTGCTGGAAGAGGGCCGACTGTTAGCACTCAACCGGTCCGCCATCTACCAACAGGGTTTGCGCTGTTACCACAACCGGAAGGTCAAGCCAAGATCCTTCCAAGAAGGCGATCTCGTGCTCCGGCTGATCCAGCGAACAGCCGGCCAGCACAAGCTCTCGGCCCCTTGGGAAGGCCCCTTCGTCATCAGCAAGGCCCTAGGCAACGACTCCTACTACCTGATCGACGCACAGAAGCCGAAGGCACGCAAGAGAGATGATTCCGGCAAGGAGTCGGAACGACCATGGAACGCCAATCTCCTCCGAAGATTTTACAGCTAAATGCAGTATGTACCACGCTACCTTTTGTATTAAGTACAAGACAACGGGCCCCCCGAGGAGCACTCGGGGACTACCCTCTTTTATCTATGTATGATGAGTGTAATACCCATGAATGTATTACTACATTCGTTTTCCTGTCCGGCACCGGGTTCGATCAGTCGGCCCGGGGACTTGCCGCCTTGAGTTTATTAAAGTTCTACCTGCAGTTAGACAAGTAGTGTGCCGGCACCAAAGCCCTCTCTTTTTGAAAGTCGCAGCTCGAAGAATCGACTGTCTGACTGGCAAGAGTCAAAGGCAGGAAAGGATGCCCACACAAAAAACGGCTAAGGACTAACGAACTTATATAACACAAGCCGGCCTCCCACCCCGCCAACCGGCTATCAGAACAGCTGGCTGGCCGGCTTCCGAACGGCCAAGCCCTCCCAAACGGCCAAGCCCTTCCCCAGCCACAGACTGCAGAGCAGCTGTCCGGCTGGGAAGGCGGCGACCAAGGGAGGGCGGCAAAGGAAACAGCCAAAAGGATGAAAAGCAAATACAATCGGAAGCCAAGCACATGCATGATTATATTTACACAAAAGGCCTTCGAAAGGCCGGCGTTCGACATAGTTTGAATACACCCCTAGTGGGTGGAACTGTGCAAACTTAACAAATATTGTTCAAAGAGTAATACACAGGAAAGCAAAGACGGCGGATCAGGCCAAAGGTGCAACAGGCGAGCCGGGCAGGTCAGTGGAGACGGCAGTGCTGGCTGGAGGAGTGGCCGGCTGGCGAGTCTCGGCTTGATCATCACCGGCTGCAGGCGGCGCGCTCGCACGTGCCTCGTTGCTGGAGGCACGATCAAGCTGAGGCTGGCCGGTCGCTCCATCGTCTGGCACGGCGTCTTCACCATCCTCTCCCTCCTCCTCTTCGCCTTCGTCACTGGAGTCGATCTCCTCTGCCGAGTCTTCACCATCTGCTGGGTTCAGCCCAAACCACTCCTCTGGCTGAGCAACGCCGTCATCATTCACCTCAGGGGCAAAGGCACTGGTGTCAGTGTAGTCGGCGATCACCGAAGCACGCTGGATGATAGCCGGCCGCACCGCCTCCAGCTCTTCGTTGGCCTCCTGCCGCCAGGTGGTCAGCTGGGCCAAATCCAGCCCAGCATACCAAGCTCGGACGAACTCCAGCGCCCGCCTGGCGCCTGACTGAGCTACAGAAGCCTTCCAGGCCTCGAAGCGGCCAACCGCTACCTCCAGCCAGTCGGCAGTCCGACTGGGGGTACGGGGAACCACCTCGCCGGGCCAGAGGGCGGCCAGCACTTGCGCCCCAACGCGCTGAAGACGGCGGAGCATGCGGTGAGCCGGCTGGAGGCGGGCTTGGATCGCCAGAAGCTGCTCCTCAAGCGACCGACGAGCATCCGGCGCAATCTCAGCTCCAGCCTGCCTTTGCGCGTCGTGGCGGGCCTCGATGACTTGGTTGGCGGCAACGGAGTAACCGGGGAAGTACTCTGTGTAAGAGAAGAAAGGAAGAAAACACAAGGTCAGAAAATGGACCAAATGGCAGGCGGCAAGCAAAGGGACGAAGAAGAAGGCGGCCTACCGTCAACCAAATCTTCGATCCGGCCGTAGCCATCGCTCAGCGCTTGCCTTGCCTCAGCCCAGCTCGCCGCCTCGGTCTCGTATTCGGCTTGAAGGGTGGCCTCGCTGTCCTCTGCCGCCTTCAGGGCCGCCTTATGGCTCTCCTCCTAGTCGGCCAGCTTCTTGACCAAGCGGTCACGCTCCTGAGCCAAGGCGTTGCACTCGGCTTCCTTGGCGCGAAGGGCAGTCTGGGCCCCACCCAATTGCTCCCTTAGGTCGGCATTGGCCTCTGCAGATATGGTAAAGAAAGAAAAAAGGCAATAAGAAAGAAGTCGTCAGGGAAGATCCGGCCCGACTGCTCAGCAGTCACCCCGAATCTCGGGGACTACACCCAGTGGGTGCGCTGACGCGCCCCCACGTGAGATAAAAGACGAAGCACTTACTCCGGCTCTTGGTCAGATCAATGGTCTTCTGGTTCAGCTCCCGGACCTGGGAGTTGAAGGTAGCCGCGCGGAGGTTGTGATAGTCCTGCAAATAGGACAGAGGAGCAAATAAGAGCAAGATAGCAATCAAAGTCTACTAAGAAGTTCCAAGCCGCCTGCTCAGCAGCCGACTCGGAACTTGGGGACTACACCCAGTGGGTGCGCTGACGCGCTCCCACAGAAGAAATCAAGAACAAGAAACAAAAAAGTGGGAAGACTCACCCGAATGGTCGTCCGCGTCGCGAGGAACTCTTGAGTATACTATTTCAGCACGGTGGCTTGGGATTGAATCCGGTTCCGGACTTCTTGCACCGCCACATTCAACACGGCCGTCCCACCACCCGGCGTCCATCCTGGCGAGCTGGCGCTGGCCGTCTCCAGATCCTGGGCCGACGAGCCAGAGCTCGCGACCTTCTGCGGGCCCAGCGCCGAAGTCGCCTTCCCAGCGCGCTGGCGCGATGGCGACCGAACCACAAGGTCTGCCCTCGCAGCCGGCTCGCCTCCAGCCGGTTGCACGGGCGGCGCGCTAGACCGGCTGCCTTGGTCCGCCCCAGTCGGCGATAGCGGTGCCGCCTCCCACTCCGGGACGATGACGTCGCCCTCCTCCCTCTACGCCGCCAGCTGGTCGCCACCGGCTTCCTCTGGCGGGGGCACCGAGATCTCGGGCGCCACAGCGCGAAGGGGGACGACAAGCAGCGGAGGCCGGTTATGCAGGGCCGCCGCCGCCCTCTCTGCGGCCACAGCCTCCGCCTGAGCCTTGGCCTCTGCGTCGGCTTGTGCCTCCGCCGACCTCTCCGTCGTCTCCTGCGCCGCCGTGGCAGCGGCCGCCCTCAGCTCCTCCGCCTCCCGCTCCTCCCGTGCCTCCCGCGCATTCCGCTTGAAGCTCGACACGGGGGTCCACGCGGCGGGCGCTTCCAGATCCTCCCGCCGCTCCAACCACGGAGGCGGCAACGGTCCGCTCAAGAGAAAGCGGAGCCCTGTATTTTTTAAGTCAAGACAAAGACTCAGAAGAAACCATTTGTGGCTGCTTCACCACCCTGCGGAAGCGGGCAGCCTTCGCGGCCGCCTCGTCCCGCCTGGTCGCAGCCGCCGCGCTCTTGGGCTTCTTCGGCCGACTGCCGAATAGGCTCGGCGCAGCCCGGCGCTTCTGCGCGCCGCCTCGGATAGTCAACGCGGCAGATGAACCCGAGCCATGCTGATCGGACGCTGGCTGGCAGCGTGGGACGACCTCCGCCTCGTCATCATCCGGCCAGTCGTCGAAGCTGGCTCCAAGCCCGGAGCCGCCTGCCTTGCCACCTCCCCCATGATGTCGTCGTCCAGAGCGGCCGTCCCCAAGTCGGGGTCGTCCAAGTCGTGCGTCGTCCGGTCGGGGAGATATTGGCGCTCCACCCCCGCTGCCCCGGCTGCCGGTCGAATGAGGGGGCTCTGTCAAGACAAGCCGACTGGTCAGAGTCGGCCAAAAGAAATTTGGTGACAAAAGTAAAGAAGATAAGAAAAAGAAAGTTTACCATAGGCGGGGGATTGGCACGGGAGTACGGCTCCTTGCCAAACCACCACTCGTCGGGGAGTTTGCAGTTCGCAAGGTAGTTCACCATGTGAGCTACCTCCGCATGAGGCATCTCCTTGGTACACAGCCGACTCGGATCGAGTTGGCCGCTCATTTGACAAATCATATGAGGACGGCCTTGGAGCGGGAGCACCCGGCACGCCACGAAGGCGGCCAGCAGGTCGGGCCCGGTTAGGCCCTCCGACTGGACCATTACCCGGAGTCGCGCGACGGCGGCGGCTCTAGCAGGCGACAGCGTTCTGGCCCGATAGGACCATTGGGGCCGCCTCCCAGCCGGCGGGCCGGCTGCATAAGCCGGCAAGTTGACGAAGTCGCCTTGCGGAGCGACGTTCTTCACATAGAAGTAGGATTTTTGCCAGAGCTTCACCGACTGGATCAGCGTGATGGGAGGAAAAGGGTTGTCGGCTACCGGCCTCCGCATCGCGATGAAGGCGCCTCTCTGAGCCGGCACGCCCCTCATGGCGGTACCGAGCTTGGACTGGAAGAATTCCCCCCAGAGCTCGAGGGTGGGAAGGACACCGAGGAAGCCCTCGCACAAGGTGACGAAGGTGGACAACAGCACCACCGTGTTTGGAGTGAGGTGGTGCGGTTGGAGCTGGTAGAACTCGAGGAAGGAGCGGAAGAAGCCGCTCGCAGGCAGGCCAAGGCCGCGCAGGCAGTGCGAGCGGAAGATCACCCGCTCGCCCTCCTCCGGCGCCGGCGAGATCTCCCTCTTCAGCGCAAGACGGACCCGCACATGCTCCTTGAAGGGCAACCGCCGCGTCTTGTGGAGGAAGTCGATGTGGTCCTCGTGGATGTTGGAGCCATCCCAGTCTCCGCCGCGCGACATGAGGGCAAGAAGCTGATGAAAAAGGCGCGGCGACGGCGAAAGCATGGCCCCACGGCGGCGAAGCTGCGGGGTAGTGCGAAGACTGGAGGGACGGTGCGGCAGCGAGGGGCTACGGCAATGAAGAAGAAGGAGAAGAAGGAGATGGCGGAGCGAGGGCGAGCGTGCGAGCGTCTGCCGCTCCTCCTCCTCCCCCTATTTATAGCCTCGTGGGACGAAGCCGAGGAGGCGAGGCGTGGGGGGGGGGGGGGCGTGGGATTAACTGCGTCCACTCCCCCACGTCCCGCGATTATTGCGCCCTAACGGCGTGCGGAAACCGCCGCTGGAAGGCGAATGGCCCGTTTTGGGCCACAGAAGATCCACACCCGGGCCGAGGCGTGGAAGTGGCGGGCCCCGGCCTGCGGCGGCGTCCCATCGCGCGCGTGGGCAGGCAGGCTCTCCCAGCCGGAGGGCGCTACGTGGCGCGCGGCCGGCAAGCGGCCGGCCCGCAACCAGGCGTGCGCGTCAGCTGGTTCCCGCCTTTAGATATCGAAGCCTCACCAAGACGGCGCACCTGATCAAAGCCGGCTCCTAGCTGCTGGCTCCTCAAGATAGGAAGCTGATTAAGCTTCTCGTCCTCCTTTCAGCCGTGAAGCCCAACCAGCTTCGGGGACTACTGTCGGAGTAAATGACCACGGGTAGCCTAACCGACTCCCCCTGGCTCTTTGAAAAATTATCAGGTCGATCGAGCCTTCAAGCACCCAAAGCACGGGGCCGCCTTCCCCCGGCCGGCTATCTCACAGGCCGACTACAGGAAGGCGGCCCGACCTTGAAACCCTCCCGAAGAGAGCCACAAGAAGGCCGAATCCAAGAAGCTGGCCACAAGAAGGCCGACTCCAAGAAGCCGGCCACAAGAAGACCGACTCTCGGCAAGCGGCCAAGATTGCACCCTCAAGGACTGCACCCACATAACAGTGACAAGACGGGGCGTGGCTACAGTAAAGTCTGCCACCCCCGAATCCCGGAGCACGCATGGCCACAGTGCGCCATACGGGTCATCCATTCCCCGTCCGGCGCGGCACTGTAGCCATGTTGACCATGAGGCCACCCACGACAGGCTATCAGTACGGCCCGCGGGCGGCGGGCCCCTTCAGCCAGAGAGACGCTCGAAGGCGGCCAAGCCCCCCTCTAGTCGGCCTGGGGTGTAGCCGGCTCCCAATAGCCGGCTACCTCACTCCCTCGAAGTATGTGCATCATTAAGGAGACAAGACGAGGTAAGGCTATAGTGAGAGTCCGCCGGACGGCGGCACTGTAGCCATGCACACCTCGGCAAAGCCCTCGTCATCAGGGGCGAGGCTACAGTAACCAGCAGCCGGCTGGACCCACCAGTCGGCGGGCCCCAGCGGCCGGCGGAGAAGCCGGCGGATACAGACACTGACGACCTGGACCCGCATCCAGCCGGATTACCATTGTACCCCTGGGGGGTAGGCCTATATAAACCCCCAGGGCACCCATGCAAAGGGTTGATCTCTTAGAATTTTAGACACCACATAGAGAGAAGAGGAGAGCTAGCCTTGCCCTTCTTCCTCCTCTAGCCAAACAGCTCAAGGAGCCACTTGTAGCCACTTGTCTTGATCTAGTGATCATGCGGAGACCCCGCAGAGCAGGACTAGGGGTGTTATCTCCACGGAGAGCCCCGAACCTGGGTAAGATTCGCCGGCGTGCATGTCTTCGCCTTATCCCGTTTCCAGGCACCGGCGATGTCTTACTGGCTCCCACAATGATAAGCCACCCGTTGGCATATGTCGCACCTACCAGCCGACAACGCCACAGCCCTCCCGATGAACAGGACCCCTGTTTCGATCGTAGCGCTCCAACACAAGTCCGTTTCCTCCGTTTTGCGGTACGCCACACCCCTCCTGATGAACAGGACCCCCGTTTCGACCGTAGCCGGTCGAACAGAAGGCCGTTTCCTCTGTACTGTAGTATGCCAGACCCCGTTTCGGCTGTTCCGTCCAAGCCGGTTGGCTCCCGTTGAATAGGACGCATTCCGACCCAGTCTGTTGCCTCCCGATGAACAGGATGCTGTTTCGCCGTTCTGACCCAGCCGGTTGGCTACCCAATGAACAGGATGCCGTTGCTGCCGTCTGTTGCCTCTCCATGTACACGAGCCTTGGCGGTACGTATGCGCGAGTACGCGTTCGAGACCCCGCTCGTATGTACGTACGTGGCCATAGTTTTTGGCATGTGGCTGTACGTATGTGTACACGGTTTAGAAGGGACTACCTGAACTGCTATGTCGGACGCTCTACTACTACACGTGCCGCTGCTTGCTCGGCCACGGTTCATCATTGCAGAGAGACCGATCGACCATTATGTACGTACACGTTTGCAACCAGAATGACAATGGTACGTACACTTCGACCAGGTGGGTCCCGGCTCTTAGGGAGGATAAGGAGGCACTTCCTTGCGTGTGAAGTTATTGATGGTGGGTCCGAGCTGTCAGGGGGAGGATTCATACTTTTACGCCTAATATGGAGGCACTTTCCTCGCGTCCAAAGATATAGCTGGTGGGTCCAATCTGTCAGGGGGAAAACATTTTTTCGCAAAATACAGCTAAGCCAAAATACAGAGGCCCTTCCGGCGGGTCCCTGCTGTCAGGTGGAGGAATCATTATTTTGTGCGTAATAAGAGGCACTTCCTTGCTGCGGCCGTGGACCCACCTGTCAGCCTCTCCACATGCAGTCTTCTTCCGATGTAAGTCGTTCCTTGGCCACGTTGACCACGCCGCGCCGAGAGCACCAAGGCGATGGACGCCGGCGAGGCCTAGGAAGGGAATGACCCGGAGCTGGGGAAGACTCAACAGTTGTTTCCCATGCGGAGGGGCGTACGAGGGTTTACTGGTTGGGCTGCAGTGTGAGGCTGCCGTCGCCGGAGAATAACAACAGGTCTGGGTGAGTACAGGGATGGCCAGGCCAGCGATGGGAGTAGGATGGGGCGGTGAGGCCTGTGCGGCAGCAGAGCCAGCCACGGGAGGCAGGAGCAGGCGGCACGACCGACGCTGGTTTGGGCGGCTGGAGCAAGAAGACCAGAGGTTGAAGAAGCACTGCGGCCATTGGATGGACATCGTACGGTCATCGTTCATATTGACTAAGTTCACAAAGCCCTCCGTGCGTGTCAGTAGGCCCACAAGTCAGCCTCCAACTGTGGTGGGTCCCCGATAGCAGGGGAGTATTCATTTTTTGTGCGTAATAAGGATGCACTTCCTTCCGTGCGAAGATATAGCTGGTGGGTCCGAGCTGTCAGCGGGAGGAACTTTTTTTTTTGAGAAATACAGAGGCCCTTCCGGTGGTTCCATGCTGTCAGGTGGAGGAATCATTATTTTGCGCGTAATAAGGAGGCACTTCCTTGCGTGCGGCCGTGGACCCAGCTGTCAGCCTCTCCACGTACTGTCCTCTTCCGATGGATGTCGCTCGTTGACCACATTGACCATGCCGCGCCGAGAGCACCAGGGCGGTGGACGACGGCGAGGCCTAGGAAGGGAACGACCCGGAGCCGGGGAAGACTCAGTAGTGGTTGCCCACGCAGTGGGGAGTACGAGGGTTTACTAGTTTGGCTGCCATCGCCAGAAAATAACAGGAGGTGTGGGTGAGTAGAGGAATGGCCTGGCCAGCGATGGAGTAGGGTGGGGCGGCGCGGCCTGTGCGGCAGCACGGCTGACCACGGGAGGCGGGAGCAGGCAGTACCATTGGCGCTGGTTTGGGCGGCTGGAGCAAGAAGATCAAATATTGAAGAAGCAGCACGGCCGTTGGATTAACATCCAGTGGTCACTGCTGCTAGAATCATTTGTGGACTAAGTTGACAAAGCCTTTCGTACACGTCAATCTAGTAACCCACAAGTCAGCCTCCAAATCTGTCCCAAATAGCATAGAGCTCGAAATTTCTAGCCAGATTCAAATTAGTTTAAAACTAAACATACCTTAATTGAAATCCAATGAAATTTTACCCGCAAAAAAACAATGTAATTTAAAATATCAAAATCCGAAAGAAAAAAGTATTTTGAAACTAATTGCATGTTTGCTGTATTTTTTTCATTTCACAGCCCATTTCTTATTACTTATAGCCCATATTCTGGGCAAGCCCGAATGCATCCCTCCTCGTCTTGAAAGATTTCCGGCCCAACAGGGCGTAGAAAAGCAAGTAGGCCTACGTTGGTTATTCTGCAAAAAATAAAATAGTCGGGCTTGCCATTTTCAGAAAGGAAAAAAACTGGGTTGGTCATGTGGTAAACATATGAAATAAAGCCTGGGCTAGACGGGCCAGAGCTCCCGCACAATCCAGTTGATACCCTTCCCCGTCCTGAATAAAAAAATACTGCTTGCGCTGCTGGGTCCCGGGTGTCTGCCGCTCCTTGTGCAGTTATCTCGCTTATTGACTACGTTGACAGTGGCGTGCGACCCAGATGTGAGGAAACCATCAGGAGGAAACCTTTTTTTCTTGTAATAAAGGAGGCACTTGCTTGCCTACTGCCATGATCCTGGTGGGTCCCTACTGTCATCCTCACCATGTACAGTCATCTCCTTATTCCTCTCAGTTGTTGACCATGTTGACAACACCGGAGGGCGGCGCCGCGGCAAGCGAACCAAGGCGGAGGACGATGGTGAGGACTCAGACGGGAACGAACAGGAGCCGGGGAAGATGCGTAGAGTTTTAGGGTGCGATGTGGCCACGATGGTGCGCGGCAGCACAACCAGCCGTGGGAGGCGGGAGCAGGCGGTCCCGCTGGCGCTGGTTTGCTTTGGCGTCTAGAGGAAGAAGAGACTAAAGAAACACGACAGACGTTGAATGTCAATCCAACGGTCAAAGTTGGCACAATCGTTTGTTGACTAAGCTGACACCAAGTAGCATACTTTTTATATATAGGAAGAAAAGAAAATTTGGGCTCGTTCACCAGATAACATTCCCGAAACTGCGACCGTTTGACCTTGTGTCGCAACTAAAACTGCGAGGAAAATGCGTTCGTCTGCCATCCTCCTCCCAGGGAATGTTCGCCACATAAGTGACTAGGACCCTTGGTTTTTCAACCGAGAGGTCTTGGGTTCGAGTCAAAGGAACCCTCAATTTTGTCCTCCTTCCTTCCTCGCAAAAAAATGAAAGAGAGAATCAAAGACTTGAGAAGGCATACAGAACAAACTAGTGTACCAGTACAGAGACGTTGCTGAGTTTTAGAAAAAAGAGAGATGTGCTCCTGTAGCTGGTTCGAATCCAAACCTAGGATATGACTATATATGGTTCTATACTACTCTACAAGTAATGAAACTGACATATCAAGCATTCGCTTCTCCTCTTCTCTACTTACTCTGCCTAACTTCAAAAGCTCTGGCCGCAGCAACCATGTCCGCTAGTGGCTCGTCCACTTGCTCTTCAGCAGGCAACAACCAGATATGCACCAAGTCGCCACCCGTACCATCGCCTGTGGGTCTCATCACACCCCCGCTAGCACACACACCGCAGCCGGTTGCTCATCGCAACCCGCTGCCGTTGGTGTGGTGCCACTGCTGCAATCACGCAGAGTCATCTGTCGCGTCTCAACCACAATCCTCAACCCTGGCCGAGTCTTCTACAAATGCCCGAATCATGGGGTAATAATATGTTTAAGTGTTGTTCCACTACTTGCAGTTGCTATTTTTTTAATAGTTTGGTTGATGATCATTCCAATTTGATTCGTGCAGAAAAGGGAAGATTCGTGTGATTTGTATTTCTGGGAAGTCGCTGATGTGGGGGAATGGAACTACACTGATTATTTGGTTAACCGAGGAATCCCAATACTAGCAGGTTGGGGTGTTGGACAAGTAAATGAAGGAACGACAGAAGAGGAAGATGCAGAGCAGAAGGTTAAAGATGCAGTTCCTCTGATCATGGCCAAGCAACAACTGCTGAACGGCCTTGACAGCAATGAGGAGATGAAAGAGCTTGTGAAGATAATGGGCAAAATCATTGTGCTCTGTAGGATGATTGTCTCTTTATTTGCAGTGTATGTAGCACTCGTGATGTATTTAGTGGCTATGACATGAGCACTTTGCTGAAACTAGTAATGAATGAAACCTGTTTAGCAGGCTGGGTGTAGTGTTCTGAACATCTAATGATTTCTATTAATGGAAATGGGGGGGTATCCCCTTTTGCTCATAAATAAATAAATAGCAGAGGCCCTTTTGCTAATAAATAAATTAATTAGCAGAGGCCTTGTCGGGTCAGCTTCGTTCCCATTCGAAGATGGAGAGCAAATTGTAGTCCAACAACAAACTATGTCATCAAATACAAGTTTCGCAGCCAAATATGAGTACAACTAAACAAAAATGTCATCATGTTTTAGTTGTCATACAATCGCCAAACACAAATCAACATACATAATAAGTGATGTTCTCACAACAAAATACTAAACAACAACTTCATCAGGTTTCAGTTGTCATAGCAAACACAATTTCACATAGTAGATAAAAAGTCGTCTTCTCACAGGCAAATATGAAAAAAGCAATCTAATCATCATTCGCAGCATCATCATCAACATCTTCGCCATGTATATCAGTCTGAATCGTAATTCCCCCAGTGTCATCTTCTTCTTCGTCCTCAGTGTCCTCGAACGTTGGCATCTTATTGATCAACTCTGGTATGTCCACAGCCCGACAGGCAATCTTTTTGCCAGCGTCATTGACGTTATGGTTCTCAAAGATATTAGGAACATCCGCTGAATCTTCTACATCAGGAGCAGTGTAAGCATCATCTTGTTGTGCAACTTCATTAAACGAATTCCTATTCTGAAACCTTTGCAATACTCTCCAGTCATCGCTACGTGCATATGTGTCTTCCAAGAAAAATATCTGTGTTGCTTGATTTGCCAAAATAAAAGGCTCGTCGATCTTGCACGCCGCCTTTACATTGATGGATTTGAAATAATCATCAACTCTGGGTTTTGCGGTCCTGGAAAACAGGTTATACCAACGACAGCACAATAGAACCACACACCGATGAACCTCAAAACCGGAGATATACTGCAACTGAACAATGTCTGTTATGTTTGCATACATTTCAGTTGTCTCTTTGTCATATGTATCCGTGCTCATGATGGCACTGTTTTGTGTCTTCCTGCCTTCGTCACATGCAAGGGTGTTGTAGCGCACATATCCAACAATGCAAAATTCATAATGTCTTACCCGAGTATCAGGACCCATTGCTAGTGCGTAAAGGGCATCATTAACTGCCTGCCCATCCTCCTGCATCTTCTTAACCTATGGTTAGAAAATAGACAAGTTGATCATCTTATGTACTCAATATATTAAAAAAAACTAATAGTGCAATTCAAAAGCTTACATGGCTCTTGAACCATTTCGCAAATCCTGCCATAACCAGTTTGTCAATTTTCTTGGATTTTGTGGTAGTAACTCCTTTTTGTAGAAGCTGCACAACATAGTGCACTACAAAAAAAATACACTTCCGTGATGATACGTGTTTGTCACAGTAGGTCACGTTTTCTGTCATGCATGTACATCCATGATGATTTTATGACAGAATCAAGATAGTCATACATGTGTTGTCGTAGAAGTGTTCCATGACATTACCAAAATTATCATCACGGAAGTGTCCACTTCCATGATGATAAATGGCGCGTCATGGAAGTGCTTTCGTCAAGGGTAACCGACACGTGGCATCCACCGTAACGGGTCGCCGTTAAGCTATCGGGTCCGGTTTTGGATCCGATAACCCGTTAACAGCCCGGACCAATGGGGATTTACCACGTGTAAAATTCTCAATGACCAGAGGAACCACGTGTCGGCTCACCGTTGGGACAGATGTCATCCATTCATTGGACAGGAGGCACCTACAATACATCGACACGTGCCACGGCCCAACAGAAGCCCACTCCGGTGATAAGACCGACCCGTTTGACTTGCACTAGTACGCGTCGGTGCTATACAAATGGTTTTTAACCCCTTTCCACAACAACATTTGGAACCATCGCCTAGTGAGTGACGGCGATAGGGGGGGTCCTTCCCACACGACCCAGAAACCATCAGGGATAGGGACCCTACAGTACTCCTACTCATTTCTGCTCACATTGCCATCGCAGTCGGTATTTTGTGGGGCTACGTTTACGATGCACGACCCATCACAAACGGTTCACTATTATAGAACGTGTATGATGCGCGGCCCATCACAAATGGTTCACTATTAAGAAGATTAGCTAATCATCGTACGAGTGTCGGACAGGATTACGGAACGTCAGACCGTCATAACATCGTCGTACACGACAACTATCACACACGCTATTCTGTGGTGCAACGTTTACGATGCATACTTCATCAGAAACAGTTCATGGTTGCGAATCGTGTACGCTAAGGCAACTAACACAAACTTTTAGTTTGCCCGCACCGTTTGTGATATTGTCTGACATTGCACACGCTTTGCAAACGGCAACTGTGTGCATGCTTGCACACGTTTCCTCTCTGTGAACCGTCTCGGATTATGGTGTATATCGCAAACGTTTGTGTTTTACCAACCGTATGTTCCGCAACAACCTGGAGAGCGTAATTTCACTGTAATTTAATTGCTGCTATTTCAAATTGTACCGGGTTTGAATTTGAATGTATGCTATAGCTTTATTAATATCCATCAGGTTCAAACAACCAATGCATTATTCGATTCATAGGCACATATGTTCAAGAATTACATAAGAACCAAATAAAGAATGATGAACCACAATTGTATACTTTTACTATTAAAGACGGTAAAGAAAGAGGCGAAATATATTCTGGTTGCTGAACAAGGTGAAGCGGAATGCCCATATTGTGCCCTCCTGCATGCAGAAGGCACGCACGACTCTAGTCCAACCCCTTGTGATGGCCGACCGCCCATCCTTCACGGTCTTCGTGAAAACATCTAGATAATGATCATGTTCTGGTAGGAATAGTTTAACCTTTGCATGCCCACCAATCATGTAGTTTGAGAGGTAATCTTGAGTAAACAGCTTTGGCAACCACTTCAAAGGAAAAAGATTCAGACATTGTCATCTAACACAACTCATTATGGGCAGTAAAAAGAAGGCTGCAGAGTTCTTACTTACCATCCTGCAGTTTGCTGTTGTCTTGGATAAAGTGTAAACTGAAAGTGCGTTATATCGACTAGAGGGGGGTGAATAGGCGATTTTTATGAATTCTTCACTGAGGAATTTGCCAGTGAGGAAATTCCTTAGCGAAGAACTACCTGCAGCGGAATAAGTACTCAAAAGTATGCATAGCAGAACACAAGCATGGTCATCATGATGAAATGAAGAGAAGCACATAGTACAGAAGCGTAAACACAGGATAGCACAGGATGAAGACAAACAGACTGAAGAAATTGAACTGAGGAAATTGAGAAAGTCTTCAGTCAAAGTCTTCAAACACAGATATGAACAAGTGCACCGCACAGTTATGAGGAAATGAAAGAGTTGAGGAAATAAAACCAGTAAGCTTGGTGAAGACAATGATTTGGTAGACCAGTTCCAACTGCTGTCTCAGTTGTACGCCTGGTTGGAGCGGCTAGGTATTTAAACCTGAGGACACACAGTCCCGGACACACAGTCCTCACCGTATTCTCCTTGAGCTAAGGTCACACAGACCTCGCCCAATCACTCGTGGTAAGTCTTCAGGTGACTTCCAAACCTTCACAGACTCGGTCACTCAGCGATCCACAATTTCCTCTTGGATGCTCTAGACCATGATGCCTAACCATCTGGAAGAAGCACAGTCTTCAAAGGTAACAAGCGTCGGATCCACACAGGATCAATCTCTTCAGTGATGCTCAATCACTTTGGGTTTGTGGGTGTTTGGGTTTGGGTTTTCCTCACTTGATGATTTTCACTCAAAGTCCTCGGAGGATGGGATGCTCTCGAATGACAAGTGTCAGTTTCTCTCAGAGCAGCCAACCAGCTAGTGGTTGTAGGGGGCGGCTATTTATAGCCTAGGGAGTAGCCCGACATGATAAGACATAAATGCCCTTCAATGATATGACCGTTAGGTGGGTAGATATTTTGGGACAACTGGCGCATAGCACAGCAACGGTCGGAAATTTGAGTATCAAATTCCTCAGGGCTATCATGTTCCTCACTGTGTAGGCAATCCGCACTGGCGAATTCCTAACTCCTCAGTCAGAACAAATTCCTCAGAGACCAGAAGAACTTCGTCTCTGTCACTGAAGAATATGACTGAACTGTATGAGATTTCCAATGGCTTCACTCGAAGGGATTGGTAGGTGTAGGATTTTGAGTTGAGCATCACATGGAAATTTTTCCTTTGTATTTCCTCGACCCCCTTTAACAGTACGGTGTTTCCTGTGACTCAAGAAAGAGAAAATGAAACTACGAAAACAAAAGTCTTCACGCTTCATGTTCCTCAAATGAATACCAAGTCTTCAAGGTCACACCAATTTCTTCACTTTCAAAGTCTTCAGAAAGTCTTCAGAAATACAAAGTCTTCAGTCGAAGAACTTAATTTTTAGGGGTCGACTTTCTCTGTAAATATCAAACTCCTCATAGACTTATAGACCTGTGTACACTCATAAACACATTAGTCCCTTAACCTATAAGTCTTCAATACACCAAAATCACTAAGGGGCACTAGATGCACTTACATAAACAAATAGTTTAATTGCCATCTTTGGACCCATTTTACTACAATCTTTATCAGCCTCCTCACTTGATGGTGGTTCATCGATATCTCATTGCCCCATAAGCAAAAAGGGTCGAAGCACGGATCTTTACCAATGACATATGTACCTAAAAGCACCAAGTTAATATTAGAAGCTAAACAACAATTGCACAATGATGTAGTACAACACTCTTTTATAATATGTCTATATACATCCGTATGTGGTAGTCCATTTGAAATCTCTAAAAAGACAAATATTTAGGAACGGAGGGAGTATCTTATAACATCCAATATACTCACATATTAGATGAATTAACATCTTATATTATGGGCCGGAAGGAGTTTAGTGCATTCTTACAAATTATCGGCTGATTAACTGCTGTTGTATCCATGGGTTACAATTAGTTTGAGCTAGTTCGGGCTCAAATAGCCCTAAAGTATATCTAAACACGAGGGCTAGTTTGAGCTAGTTGCATCTATAACCCACCAAAAAAAATATCCAACCCAAGAGGTGCTAATTGGCGCTAGTTCTCCTAGTGCATTTATTGTAAATCTAACCCTGCCATCCAAACAACTCTTTGGATGGAGTTAGTTCAGGGTTAGTCATGAGCTAGAAACTAACTATAACCTCTAGCTAAGTTGAGTATCCAAGCAGGGCTGTGTTGTTGTTGTTGTTGTTGTTGTTGTTGCTGCTGCTGCTCTTCTACGTATATATAGACATCATTAGAACATTAATGTAACACTCTTCCTTGTTGCTATGTAGCCTAGGATTGCATATTTAGACATTAAGTACAGTGCATGTTCCTATGTAGCCTCAGATATATTACATATGGCCCTAGTTAACCTAACGATAAATGGGTTGCAGATATATTCAGTTAAAAGTCCGATTCACCGATTAGTCCTTATCAGCCCCCGGCCTATATGGTACCAGCTACTGATATCCTGAACAGTGAGCAGATATAAGCCATGGGATGAAACTAACCTCGACGGAAAACAACAGCCGTTCCCAAAATTGTCCTGTTTAGGTACATCGAGAAGCATGTTAAGCACAACAAGCTAAACATGAACCAAAATTATCCATGGCTGACAAAATAATCTCCAAAAGATAGCTTCAGTGTGCAGGTTTAAGCACGCTAGTAAAGTAAAACAAGTGGAAAGGTGTGTTAACTGCAACAAGCCTAATATTTAACAACAAGCAAACATAGTCATTCAAATTGTTATTGTGCCGGTCTAAGTACACTGGTTATTGTTAAATAAAAATGGAACGGCGTGTTAACTACAGGATGCAGCAACCAAATGTACTCATTCATAGTGGTATTGTTGAAACTGGTACTGATGAAATTGATCTGCAGAGTTCATACTTGCACATATAGAACATCACGTTGTGAATAACTGGAATAAACAAGGCATACTACGAAAAACCAAAGATAGCATTTGAAACTGGACATATGCTAACTACAAACAACCGAACAATCAAAAAACTTTAAAAGAGGCATATGCTAGCTATAACAGGCTTAACAGCAAGCAAATATATGCATTCCTATCGGTATGTTTAAAACTGGATTGATGAAATGTACTGTGCAGTAAATAATTGCACATATAGAGCATCACATTGTGAACAACTGAAATAAACAAGGCATACTGCAAACAACCAGCTATAGCAATTAAAATTGGACATATTCTCACTACACTACAAAAGGGACTCGACAAAACAAATCATGGGTTTCCCCCTGTGAAGAGGCACGACAAAACAAATCATGGGTTTCCTCACTTGTCACCGATGGGCTCGTTCCCATGGGAAGAGCACGGACCCTGGATGCGCTCCATGTTGTCGCAGATGGGCTCCTTCCCCTTGGAAGAGCACGACTGTAGGGTGCCCTCCCTGATGTCGCAAACGAGCGCTTTCCCCTTGGAAGAGCCGGAGAGGGTGCCCTCCTCGTGGTCGCCGTCGATGGGGTCTGACTTGGAAGCTATGGATCCCAAGCCAGCATCACAGAACGTGTCCTTCAGAAATGACAAAAGGGGCTCGATGGCGATGTAGGATGGCAAATTGTTGACAGCGATCCAGCGGAGATCAACTGTGGGGCCATGGATGAGATCGACGGTGGTTGAGCCCAAGGGGTTGGGGGTGGGCCACTTAACCTGTGACATAGCCCGCCTCAGGCCGTCGCTGTCGATGACCTCGATGTCGTAGCCGGTGGCCGAGACATGCCCGCATAATCTAGCCAGCTGCTTGAGTGCCTGTCGCCAGTAATGGTCGTCAGCTTCCTCGGCGACGTCGGGCGAAGAGACCGCGATACACCTCTTTTGGGCCAGTCGCTCCTCGAGCTCCACGGGAAGCATCGCCAGGCTTAGGCTGCGACGCTCTAGAGTGGGGGATGGGGATGGGATGGGTATCTGTGGTAAAGGGGGCGTTTGGCAGGCATCATCTAAGAAACTCAAGGCGGCCTGGGTATGGAGATCGGTGGGTAAGCTGTACGGGCAAACCGGCAGATGATGACAATGGAGGCCTTGTGGCGGCAGCGACGGCGGCGGGGACCTTGCTAGGGTTTCGAGCGAGGGAGGGTGTGTGTGTGTGCATGCCCGAGGAGGTTTTGGTGTGTGTGTGTGTGTGGAGGGGGGTGGGGGGTGTTTGAGGAAATGACGCGGGTACTGAAAATTTTACTACACGGGAGTCAAACGCGGGAGTGAAATGCCGGGGCTATTGAAATTTTTGATGATAGTGCATCACACACGGTTCGGAGATAACAACCGTGTGTTATGAAACAAAAAAACCCTCGAGGCGGGCAGTTATTTTCTAGGGATGCAGGCGGGATTGGGAACAAGAAACATCGCACACGGTCCGAAGATAACAACCATGTGTTATGAAACAGAAAAACCCTCGAGGCGGGTAGATATTTCCTAGGGATGCAGGCGGGATTGGGAACAAGAAACATCGCACACGGTCCGGAGATAACAACCGTGTGTTATGAAATATAAAAACCCTCGAGGCGGGCAGATATTTTTTAGAGGGGGAGCCTCGTGGAGCCCAATGTACTGTGCGGATGTGTGCATGACAGGGGCACCGGCATGGCACGCGGTTAGTTTGAGTGAACCGTGTCTGTTGCGTTATCCGACTTGTCTAATGTTCATAAATTTGGCGAAAAATGACGCGGAGAGGGTCAGAACACGAACACACTTGCATGTGGACCAAATTTATGTATCAAAAGGGTGGTTTGATTTTCAAATACCAAATGCAACTTCGACGTGGCACCTATCTCGCAAAGCGCACGGTATTGCTTGCCCCCACCCCCCTTGTGTCGGCACAAAGGGAATCCTAGCTATGAATGCATGCCCCCTCCCCCCAACCAAGGTTCACCTAGAAAAGTGCGCAGTAGCTAGCAGCCCCCTCCTTCCTCGTGTCGGCACGAAGGGAATCCTAAGCTATGAATGCATGCCCCCCCGACCGAGGTTCACCTAGCAAAGTGTGAAGTAGCTAGGAGCCCCCTCCCTCGTGTGGGCATGAAGGGAATCCTAAGCTATGAATGCATGCCCCCAACCGAGGTTCACCCTAGCAAAGTGTGAAGTAGCTAGCAGCCCCCCTCCCTCGTGTCGGCACGAAGGGAATCCTAAGCTATGAATGCATGCCCCCCAATCGAGGTTCACCTAGCAAAGTGTGAAGTAGCTAGCAGCCCCCCTCCCTCGTGTCGGCACAAAGGGAATCCTAAGCTATGAATGCATGTCCCCCCGACCGAGGTTCACCTAGCAAAGTGCGAAGTCGCTATCAGCCCCCCTCCCTCGTGTCGCCACGAAGGGAATCCTAGGCTATGAATGCATGCCCCCCCAACCAAGGTTCACCTAGCAAAGTGCGAAGTAGCTAGCAGCCCCCACCCCCCGTGTCGCCACGAAGGGAATCCTAAGCTATGAATGCATGCCCCCCCAACCGTGGTTCACCTAGCAAAGTGCGAAGTAGCAACCCCCCCACACACATACACACTTTCAGTCGGCGGGCCAGAGAGGCATATCTCACCAAGATGGATCGTAAAACGGACCAAGAATAATCCAACTTGGTCGTACAACCTCTCTCTTTTTGTTGGTTAAAGTGATGGCCGTCCATGCAACCCCGGAGATGGGCTAGCTCGCCAATAATCACAGAAGTAGCTAGTCCCCAAAGACAACCACTGCATGCGTGTGGCCCAAACATATGTATGTAGAGGTGTGTTTTTGAGTAACAATGGAACAACTTTGATGTGGCACCGTGATTTCGAACTAGAAATCCCAACACCGAGTGAGGGTTAGGTTGACGATGCATATGTATGTTACACCACACTTCAAGCCAACGACGGGGATTCATGCATGCATGCGTGCATAGTATATGCGCTCAAACTTAAGGTCTCAATCTCACCATGACCTATACTACGATAACATGAACCAAATGAAGAATCTACCATGGTAACCTATCTTGTTGTTGGTTAAGGTGATCATGGATGTCCACGCGGGCCCATGAATATATAGGCTTGTCGCCGATAACCACGCGAGGGAGTGTACCGTTCGAAGGCAACCACTACATGCATATGTATGGAGGTGATGCGTGCATGCATGTTTGAATACCATTTCACAACATTGATGTGGCGCGTGCGTCAAAACTCGTACACTAGCTCCCCACACAGAGCGAGATCGGTTCATGACGTGCCGTTGTACTAGCCACTTTGACTCGATGGGAGGGATTCATGCATACACATGCATGTGTGTGTGCTCAAACTGTATCATGCATGTCATCCCAGATCATGACTTATATATATGTATACCGTATTACAAGCAAAACTAATAATCCCCTCCTAAGTCAAATTAACCTATCTTGTTGTGAGGCAAAAAGTAGTGATGGACCAAGCGGGCCCATAGATGGAAAGCATCGATATCGCTGATAACCGCTTAAGTGGGTGTGAGAGGACAACCACCACCGCTTTGCATGTGGGCCAAACATATATATGTTGAATACCCAAAATGCACAACTTTGATGTGCCACATGCCTCAAAAACCGTAAAGCATGCACCCACACAGAGCGAGGTTCATGAAGCGTACTACATATGATGGTCCCCTTCCCCCCTCTTCACCGCATACTATATGCTCTTGCCGTAATATGTAGAACCCAAAAGAATACTCATCGATGGTGAAATTAATTAACCTCTCCCGATGTAGGTTAAAGTGATGCATGCATGCATCGACGATGGCCTCATGGGCCCACAAATGGAAGCGTCACACGTGAGTGTCCTAGCTAGGATAACTACCGCGTGCATGCATGTGGCCTAAAAAGGTGTTGTGTCATGTTTGAATAGCCAATTTCACAATTTTGATGTGGCACGTGCCTCAAAATCCAAAAAGTCCCGACAGTGAGTGAGGTGTACTTGTTCACGGACGCGTACGTATAGTATATATATGCTAGTCCCCTCCCACCTCTTCGACGTGTACTATATACCATCATAACACAAACAAAAAAGATTCTACCTTGCTGGTCAAATTAACCTCACTCCCGGCTGTTCGTCAAAGTGATGGATGACGACCTCGCGGGCACACAGAAAGCGTCACACACGAGTATCGAGTGTTGTGTAGGAGAACCATCGACTGCATGTGGCCAAAACATGTATGTATGAAAGGGTTGTGTAATGTTTTAAATAAAGATTTCACAACTCTGATGTGGCACTGGCCTGCCTAAGAAAATGGCCAACCCACACGGTGGCTCACAACTCGTAGTGTACTGCGAGCCATCCGCCACTCCCAGACGCACACACCGCGAATCCACCGCAACTACGATGCAAGTTAAATTAATTATCCCGCGGTGAATATATGTTACCAAAGGAGGAACGTTTCAATTTTAAAAAAATCATAGAGATCATTAAGGCGTTCTAGTACATTAATTGATTGATTTTCTACAGGTATAATGTGCAAAAATCAAATTTGAGCTACATGCACACGTGACAGTGCACCTAAATGGATTGCAAAAACACATTTGTCTCACTGGGTGCATGTTTACTCCCCGTGCAACAAATTTCAAACATTGAGAATCTTGATTTTTAAATCCTAGTACATCCAAAACTTATTTGAAGTTCATGAAACTTATCGTGTTGTCATATGGACACCAATACAAAGTGGCATTGTACTTTTTTCGTCAAATTTGAGACCAGTTTTGATGTAATCTTTATCTAATTACAAACAAGAGATTATTAATAATTGGGAACCAATATCCCAAACGAATTATTTATTCGAACCGTGAGTGTTAGACCAACAATGGATACGTGCCATGCTTCGGTTAAGCAATAAAGCAACAACATTAATCATCCAAATAGAAAAATAATATACGTGCCGCAGCACGACCCGTGTGCTGTGCGAGCATGCGTGAGTTGACGGGACGCATGCGAGCAGTCCGCCGCGCAGGCAGACGGGGAGGCGTGCGTGTAGGTGTGTGAATTGACGGAGGCGTGCTCGCTGCGCAGTGTCATCGGGAGGCATGCGAGTAGCTGTGTGAAACTTTGGTAGGCATGCCAACAGTCTGGTGCGCAGGCTCACCGGGAGGCGAGCCATCAGTTTGACCACCGCCCGCCTCTCTCCCACAACCCCCACTACTCCACATTAATGGTGCGCCCGAGCGGCCGCACCCCCATCCTCGCCACACACACACAATCCTCTCTCTCCGCTTGCATCCTCGACGCCGCTCTCAGTCCTCAAAGCCGTCAGTGTATGAGGATGCCGCCGAAGCGCCCCATCGGAGGGGGTGGTGACGCCGGGGCTGCTAAAGCACCGGAGCATGGCATGGAGATGGAGACAGAGGTTGCCGTCACCACCAGCGAGTTATCACTGCACCCTGACATCATCGAGCTTCCATAGCCAGAGGCGGAGTTCCACACCAGCTCTGGTGACGACCCCAGCGACGACTCCGACGACCACTCCGGCGACGACTCCGACGACGACGGATAGCTGGTTAGTCATCTATACCCATTTATGTGTCAAATAGATCATAGGGTTTCTCTGGTTACTCCTGCCTCCCCCTTTTTGGAATAGGAATCCTATGGTTATGTTCTCCCAATCCATGAAATCTGAGTAAGTTTCGTTAGATCCATGTCGTGTATTGATTGTTTGAATGGTACAAGTGATAAGTGATTAGTTGTTTCGTTTGTGCAAATGATTTCTGCTAGTAATCCGACTAGGGTTAGTGTTCGTGCTAATAATTCCTAGCCAGGACTTGACAATTGATTTTGAATGACCTACATATGTTTGTGCCGTTATTTTCTTCAAGATTGGTCTGTACATAGATGACTGTGCTTAAAAATCGAACCATAATCTCTGGATATGTATAAATAAATAGCAATAAATTCCTAATCCTACTTCATGGCATGTAATCATTGATTTGATGCCAAATTTGTTTTACTGTTTGTATAGGTGCTGTCTAACGATGTGCACCGCGAGGATGAAGATGGCTAGAGGAGGTACAAGAGGCAAATCCCGAGGGAGCTTTATGCGGGAATGCATAACAGGCGTATTAGGACCTGTAATGGCGGCTATCGATGCCCATTTTGCAACCACAAACTTCATGACGCGTATCTAAGTGTTCTGGCGCATGCAAGAGGACGGTCTGTTGGCTCCTTCAAGCAGAAGTATTCTCGCAGGGTGGCGCACAACGCGTATGCCGAGTACCTGGAGAAGCTTCAGGATCGTGCCGGCATGTGAGATGAGATGTGGGATGGATCGAACTATGTACGCTTGAGTATGCTTAATGACGGTTGAACTATGTATTTATGGTTCAACTATGCTTATGTACGTGTACGCTCATTATCTATGTCTGAGTATGTTAAATATTCGGTCAAAATTTGGTAAAAATTACAAAGGGGGACCAATAAACCAGGACAGAGGTAGTACGTCAATCACACACGGTTCCCAAAATTGGAACCATGTGCAATGACTTTCATTTTTCCTGTTGCGTCAATCACACGCGGTTCGCTCTTGCAAACCGTCGCCCCCAAAATTCTTTATGGAACAGAAAACCCTCACCACCCAATTCAAAAAAGAAAAAAGAAACCCTCACCATCCCCACGTCACAAAAACCCTCACCGCGCCCGCCACCCCCTCCGGTACGGTCCCCATTCACACCTGCACAAGCTCCTCCGCGTCTATGCCATGGCACCACCTATCGCATCGGTAAATACTTAGCTCGACGCCTGCCACCGCCTCCAGGCTGCCGGCAAAGCCCACCGCATTTCACCACTTCCGCTTGCCGCCGCCAATCGCCATCGACTTTCTCGATGCTGCTCGCAGTCGACCCAGCTCCGCTCGGTTGGGGAATCTGCCGTACTGAGGGTTCTTTTTCATGGACGACAAGGTAACCAATTTAATGAGATATTATCTCATCTCTTATCCCAGTTCATCTGCCTCCTTTAATCACCCAGCGGAAATCGCCGTGAATTAATTTTTATTTGAGCTGATTTGAGGGTTTTATTTCATTCATAGAATGTACAGTGCGCCGACACATGAGGACTTTGCGACCTCCGCCAGAGATTCCATCTCATCATACCAGATCACTTGAGGACGCCCGCGGTATGTTCAATCTCACCCTAAATCGGTTGGCATGGCCTACTTTCCTGAACATATTCTAAATATTGCTACATTTGGATAAAAGGTGCCACATGCACCATATACATCAAAGGTGTGACGCCCCGAGACCGACGCTCCAGAAGACATCCATGTATTTCGTTGTCCCCGTGTGATTTATTTATTTGTTGCATTCATCATTGCATCATCCGCATTGCATCCGCATATTTTCTTAAAACTCTTAGTTCGTTCATAGTTTTTCGAGTCCCTCTTGTCTGGCCGCTTAATCTCTTTGCTCAGTGCTCAAACCCCTCGCTTGCTCGTCCGAAACTTCGCCGAACTCGATCCGGGCGGTCATGACCAGTGCGTCCGGATCATCCCCAAACATCCCCAAAATATCTTCGGTCTCTCAGTTGGACGCCCATAGCCTAATTTTCTCGACCGTCTGATTTCGATCGGAGGGACTAGGTAGCCCCTAACCTAATCCCCTGCTATATATATAGGTCCAACCCTAGATCCTAGGTGCCTTGTCCCATCGATCCCATCGCGCCGCCGCCACTCCTCCAGTCCCTTCTTCCTCGGGATCCCCTCCCGATCCAGCCTACCAATCGCAGCCTCCGACCACCTCGCTTGTTCTCCGCGCCGCTCCATTCCCAGCCTCCCGCGCGCAGCCGCATACCCGACCTCGAGCTCTCCCGCAGCCAGCCGGCGCTCTATCCAGGTTGGATCGAGGCCACGACCTTGCTCCCCTTTGTCTCCTCCGCCCAAGCCACCGCACAGGAGATGCCCGGCGCTCCACCCCAAGAAGCAACGGCGCGCGAGCGCTCCTCCTCCTCGTGACTCGCAGCTCCGGCGAACCTCGCCACCGGCGACCACCTCCCGCAGGCCCGTACCGCCTCCTTCCTCCCTGCACCCCTTCTCTTCCTTCCCTTTTCTCTAAGCGCCATCGCTTCCTCGTGTTTTTCTTTGCATAGGAGCTCCAACCCCGGCCATGGACACTTGTCGTCCACGCCAAGACCAGCTAGCAGCCGCCCGCGTTCATCGTCCCGAGCCTCTCCTTTGCCGCGCACCTCTACCTCAACTCCGGCCGAATTGGCTCAGTTCCCCGCCGCCCTACCAAGTCCATGGAGCCGCCTCCCCGTCGCACGTCCGGTGAGGTCACCGGAGAGCGCCGTGCCTCTGCTGCCTCCCTATCCCGCCATCGCTCCTAGCTTTCCTTCCCTGTTCCTCTCTGAATCCTCTCCCTGACCTTCTTTTATTCAGGCTTCAATAGTAGCCATGGAGCCGCCCCCGCTTCGATTCGGCAGGGAACGGGACCCCGACGACCTCCACCGCCCGGATCCGTGTCTCCATGTCGCCAGCTTTCGCGTCTGCTTCCGCTACCCCACGCCAGCGCGCCGCCCTTCGCCAAGTCCACCGTCGCCGGCCTCTGCTCGCTCTGCTTTGAGCAGAGTAGCTTCGCTCATCCCGCACGAGCGCCTTGACCCTGCCTCGCTCGCGTTGACCGCGCCTCCAGCGCGCCAGGCCGCTGCCCAGCAGCGCCCCAAGCCCTCTGGTGAGAAGCCCAGATCCAGCGCCCCGCCTTGCACTAATGGGCCAGCCAGTTTCAGCCCGTTGACGTTTTTTTTCAGTTCTGGACAATTTGCTAATTATCCAGAGTTTTACTATTTTACAGAAAAGTCCCTCTAGATCATGCATATAATAACTCTTAAACTATGCATCATATGTACAAACATCATATATGTAAAATGCTCAGAAATTTGTGTAGTTTAATAATATCCAACTTTCATCCATGTTTAAACTGTTTAAATGCGCTGTTTGATTTAATTTGCATAAATAGCATGTTAAAACGATTTATTTCATAACTAATTAACCATAGCTCCGAATTTAATAAACTTTATATGTAATTGGGGTAGAAAAATGCCTAGTTTAACATGGTGCACTCATCTTGCATGTTTAACAACTCTAAAATATGGTTTAGGGCACAACAGTACCAAATCAAAAATATGCACATGAGGATTTTCCGGAATTGTTGTTTGTTATTTTCGGCCTCATTTAAACTTGCCTAAATAGTTAGTTTACTTATGCCTCACCTCTAGTCATGTTGACCAACATTTAATATTGTTGAGTACATAAACGGGAGAGAACTAAATAAGTCATGTGGTGTTTCGTCAATATGCAACTCGTTGCATATTGAGCTCCACTTAACTTGTAGTGTTGTTTGTTGCACTTTGCCATGCCATGCCTCTTTAAACCGGACATGCATCATACTTGATTGTGCATCATGCCATGTTTATGCGATGGTTGTTTACCATGTTGTTTGCTTCTTTCCGGTTTACTTCTCTCGTTAGCTTCGGTTTCGTTCCAGAGTTGTGAGGATTCATTCGACTACGTCCGTTTGTCTTCTTCATGGACTTGTTCTTCTTCCTTGCGGGATCTCAGGCAAGATGACTATTACCCTCGATATCACTTCTATCTTTGCTTGCTAGTTGTTCGCTCTATCGCTATGTTTGCGCTACCTACCACCTGTTTATCATGCCTCCCATGTTGCCATGTCAAGCCTCTAACCATCCTTTCCTAACAAACCATTGTTGGGCTAAGTTACCGCTTTTGCTCAGCCCTTCTTATAGCGTTGCTAGTTGCAGGTGAAGATGAAGTTGGTTCCATGTTGAAACATGGATATTTTGGGATATCACAATATCTCTTATTTAATTAATGCATCTATATACTTGGTACAGGGTGGAAGGCTCGGCCTTTTGCCTGGTGTTTTGTTCCACTCTTGCCGCCCTAGTTTCCATCATACCGGTGTTATGTTCCTTGATTTTGCGTTCCTTACACGGTTGGGGATTTATGGGACCCCCTTGACAGTTCGCTTTGAATAAAACTCCTCCAGCAAGGCCCAACCTTGGTTTTACATTTGCCTACCTAAGCCTTTCCATTGGGTTTTCGCGAGCCCAAGGGTCATCTTTATTTTAACCCCCCCGGGCCAGTGCTCCTCTGAGTGTTGGTCCGAACCGAGTAGACTGCGGGGCCACCTCGGGGAAACTTGAGGCTTGGTTTTACTCGTAGGATGTCTCATCCGGTGTGCCCTGAGAACTAGATATGTGCAGCTCCTATCGGGATTTGTCGGCACAGTCAGGTGGTCTTGCTGGTCTTGTTTTACCATTGTCGGAACGTCTTGTAACCGGGATTCCGAGCCTGATTGGGTCTTTCCGGGAGAAGGAATATCCTTCGTTGATCGTGAGAGCTTGTAATGGGCTAAGTTGGGACACCCCTGCAGGGTATAAACTTTCGAGAGCCGTGCCCGTGGTTATGTGGCAGATGGGAATTTGTTAATGTCCGGTTGTAGAGTATTTGACACTTGACTTAATTAAAATGCATCAGCCGCATGTGTAGCCGTGATGGTCTCTTCTCGGCGGAGTTCGGGAAGTGAACACGGTTTGGGTTATGTATGAATGTAAGTAGTTTCAGGATCACTTCTTGATCACTTCTAGCTTCTCGACCATTGCGTTGCTCCTCTTCTCGCTCTTATTTGCGTATGTTAGCCACCATATTTGCTTAGTGCTTGCTGCAGCTCCACCTCATTACCCCATCCTTCCTATAAGCTTAAATAGTCTTGATCTCGCGGGTGTGAGATTGCTGAGTCCTCGTGACTCATAGATTCTACCAAAACAGTTGCAGGTGCCGTTGATACCAGTGAAGGTGACGCAACCGAGCTCAAGTGGGAGTTCGACGAGGACCTTGGTCGTTACTATGTTTCGTTTCCTGATGATCAGTAGTGGAGCCCAGTTGGGACGATCGGGGATCTAGCATTTGGGGTTATCTTCTTTTCATTTGGATTTGACCGTAGTCGGTCTATGTGTGTATTTTGAATGATGTATGAATTTATTAACGTATTGTGTGAAGTGGCGATAGTAAGCCAACTCTCTTTATCCCATTCTTGTTCATTACATGGGATTGTGTGAAGATGACCCTTCTTGTGACAAAACCTACAATGCGGTTATGCCTCTAAGTCGTGCCTCGACACGTGAGAGATATAGCCGCATTGTGGGTGTTACAAGTTGGTAATCAGAGCCATCCCCGACTTAGGAGCCCCCTGCTTGATCGAATCGCTGGCGTTGTTGAGTCTAGAACAAAAATGTTTTGAGTCTTAGGATTATATATATCGGAGAGTAGGATTCTTTTTACTCCTCAGTCCCTTCGTCGCTCTGGTGAGGTCTCCTGACGTAGATGTTTTGACTTTCTCTCCTCAAATTTCACTAAATTTTTTTAGGATCACGCGGGTATCTTGGAATCGTTCTGATATTCTTGTGACGAGAACATTGTTCTTGGTGCCTCCTGACATTTAGGGGTTGTGGCAGTGTCCCGGGGAGTTGAGCTCCGAGGTGTTGTCGTCACAATTTTATTGTTGCAGTTCTGGAATACCTGAGTTTTGCCGACATCGTAAATCTCTTTTATGCAGTTTGTTGGTGAGATCACCTCGACGCCACCCAGTACTGGGGTGGGAGTTCGGGAGTATTGCCATAACTCGTATAACGGATGCTTTTCGAAGGTTGAGGTACACGATTTCCGGTGTTTTCTTGGTTATGTGTTGATGGATGGATACAACTGGATCTAGGGATTGATAGTTTGGGTGAGATATATTGCGTCCCCTGTATCCCCAACACCAGATTGCATAACCAGAAAGTTTTGGGAGTTTATAGGTGGGTATTCAAGTAGCTCCTAGAATATCTTTCTGACAAATGCAGGATATCGGATTGGGTAAATCTCTATCATATGTATTTGTTCCGGCTTATTCTGCGAGCCAATCCTTTGTTTTGGTTTTGAGTTGTGGTATTCGAGTTGCTTCATTGTCAAGTGTTGATTCCATACCTTTTCTAAGCGGTGTTCTCATATTTCTATGTGGATGCTAATCCTTCTTGATCATCAAGGTTGTCTCTTCAATTCTTTTCAACCGGTGTGCTTCTCTTCAAGTGGATCCGATCATTTCAACATTCGCAAGATCATCCCTCAGTTTTTTCTCAATGGTGTTTGTTTCAACCGTCCCCAGTTGCCTTTGTTTTTCCCGCCCTCCCACCCTTTTCTTCAAGGACTCATATATCCCTAACCAAGTATCCATTTTATTGAGTGAAGTTTCTTCATTCTTTTCCTTTAATGTTTTTATCCGGTGATTTCTCATGAAGACGCTAAGGAAGCTTCAACTTTATCATTGTTCCATTCTAATTTTCTTCTCCGGTGGATTTAATTCAAGATTTCGGTGTTGATCTTATCCCTTTTCCTCTTTTCACAATGCTTTCCCATTCTGGTGCGCCAATTAATCATTCAACTCTCGCTATTCATTTGTTCCGGAGTGTTGAAGATAGCTTAGAAGATTCGCATTTACATTCTTAATCCGTTCAAGCTATCTCAAGGTTGTTATCTCTTTTGAGCCATTTAATTCAACCGATGCAATATCTTTCAAGCAATCTTTTCGAAAGGTGTTTTGAATGGGCCCTAACCCACAGGTCTTTTCCCAGGATCTTACCTGACTCTTCTAACTTTTTCGGAGCTATTCTCAATTTCATTTCAAAGTTTGACATAAGAATGAATTATCATCAGTCATATTCCTTCTCCAAGATCGCTTTCAAAACATTGTCATTGTTGGTTCATCATTTCTATTCTTCATTACAGAGTGCCTCAACAATTCATGGTGGTGTTTCTCGTCATCATTCTCAACATTTCAAGATCGAGGTAGAGATTTCTCCTAAAATTTTGGTCCACTCTCTTGAAGATTCATGGTTCTAGCTTCATGCCACTCTCATAATTGTTTTCGATTGTGAGAATTATTTTCACCCATCCGGAGCAATTCAAGAGTCTTTCAGTTTGATTCTCCGGAGCCCATCATCTCAGAATTATTCATTCCAGCTTTCAGCTCTCATTCTACAAATCTTACCGGTGCATCATTCAAGTATTCTCTAATCAGCTTGTGATCTATTCGTTCACATGTATCTAAATCCCCTCAAGTATCTTCATTCATTTTCCAATTTTTCCCGGTGTATTGTGCTTTTGCCACTTTCATTTTCAATTCTTACGGCGGTTTGTTCAAGATTCCTCGTCCTATATTCCCATATTTAATTTGTTCGTTGTTTCAATCCTACCGGTGGTTCGTTGAAGACCTTCTCAAGTTTGCGCTATATCTCTCTCAATCCTTTCTACGAGAATAAGTAGTATGCCAAATCCGTTGCTTGTCATCAATTTGAATTGGTGAAGGATACGCATAACATAATTCTTATTATTGTTTCATCCAAGTGATCTAGTTTCTTCTTTCCAGAGTTGTTCATCATGTCACATTTCTCGATTCGAGATGCTTCATCTTTTCTTTTCTAGAGTGTCAAGTTTTCCGCTTTATCTCATCGCAAAGCTCCATCTAAATCATCGCAAGGCTTCACTTTGTGTTTTCAACTTCTCTTTCTTTCTATCATCCTGTTATTACCGGAGTTCTTCATGGAGGCTCTACATGATGGTTCATCAAGGATTTAATTCGTTCTCGAAGTGTTCGCCAAAATTCTTATTGGAGGAGTTCAAGCATTCTTCATCTTCCATTCCGAAGTGCAATTCTTTCTACCTTATCTTTTGAGATGGTGTTATGTCATTCTTGACAATTTCCTTCATGTTTCATGATTCACAAGTTGTAAGAAATGGGATATTTAAACCCATCAATCTCTTCTTTGGAGTTATCTTGGGTTATATTTCACCTTAAGCTTTCCCTAAGGATTGTTGCTATTTATGGTGCTTATAAATGACCCAAGTTCTTCATTTATCCTCCCGGTGAAATAAGTTTCTCGTCTCCTTGTTGATATCAATCCAATCTATTGTTTTCGTTAGTGGCAGAATTTCACCTCATAATTTTGAGACGTTTTCCATAAGCCCACAACAACCTTATTCTTTTATTGTTTAATTTCCACCAACTCCATTCAATCCTTGTTTCTAAGGATGCCTTCAAATTCATTGGTGGTAGAAGTTATCATTTTCTTCTACTTTCTTTCTTCCTAACGATCTAGCTTCTATTCGTTCGTCCCGGAAGCATTGTGATATTGCACTCTTCGACACATCATCCCATTTTTGTCAAAGATCATGTTCTTTCCTTTGCTTATACATTCAACTGGAGTGTCGTGCCCTCCATTCAAGTTCTCTCATCTTATCAAGTTTTGCCTCCCTTCTCAACCGGAGTGCTGTCTGAAATCTTTCTTACCCCTTGTGTCATTCTTTCAATAGTTTCGGAGGCAGGGTGTTGTTGATTTCATGAAGTATCCTCTCATGTTGTCAAGTTCATGTTCAATTCCTTCCATTTACAGTCGGAGTGCTGTCCAAATTATATCATTCTTATTCCTTCTCCATCTTGTTTTAACCGGAGTGTTGTGTCTATCATTCCTCTTCTAACCGGAGTCTCATCCAAGTGCTTTCATTTTGCCAAATTCATATTCTATGCCTTCCATTTCCAACCGGAGTGTTGTCGTAATTGATCTTTATCGTTCCTTGTACATCTCGTTTCAACCGGAGTGCTTGCATGTACTTCTTGTCCATTGTAACCTTTTCTTATGTCTTTCAACCAACAAGGTTCTCGTAATGTTCCTTGTTCCTCTTTTATAACGGAGTGTTTTCAACTTCGTTCATCTCCGTTGTATTCTTTCTTTCAAGTTTTCAACCTCTCAAGGTTCGTTGGTTTCACTCGTTTGTCAAAGAAGCAACTTAGTTTTACCTCTTCCTCTTACGCTTCTCTCCGGTGCCTTCCTTAGATCTCGGGACGAGATCTCTTGTCAGTCGAGGAGTGTTGTGACGCCCTGAGACCGACGCTCCAGAAGACTTCCATATATTTCGTTGTCGCCATGTGATTTATTTATTTGTTGCATTCATCATTGCATCATCCACATTGCATCCGCATGTTTTCCTAAAACTCTTAGTTCGTTCGTAGTTGCCGCGGCTCTCCGTTGTCCGTTCCGAGACCAACCGGGTTTTTCGAGTCCCTCTTGTCTAGCCGCTTAATCTCTTTGCTCAGTGCTCAAACCCCTTGCTTGCTCGTTCGAAACTTCCCCGAACTCGATCCGGGCGGTCATGACCAGTGCGTCCGGATCTTCCCCAAACATCCCTAAAATATCTTCGGTCTCTCAGTTGGACGCCCATAGCCTATTTTTCTCGACAGTATGATTTTGATCGGAGGGACTAGGTAGCCCCTAACCTAATCCCCTGCTATATATATATATAGGTCCAACCCTAGATCCTAGGTGCCTTGTCCCATCGATCCCATCGCGCCGCCGCCACTCCTCCAGTCCCTTCTTCCTCGGGATCCCCTCCCGAACCAGCCCACCAATCACAGCCTCCGACCACCTCGCTTGTTCTCCACGCCGCTCCATTCCCAGCCTCCCGCGCGTAGCCGCATGCCCGACCTCAAGCTCTCCCGCAGCCAGCCGGCGCTTGATCCAGGTTGGATCGAGGCCACGGCCTTGCTCCCCTTTGTCTCCTCTGCCCAAGCCACCGCACGGGAGATGCCCGGCGCTCCACCCCAAGAAGCAAAGGTGCCCGAGCGCTCCTCCTCCTCGTGACCCGCAGCTCCGGCGAACCTCGCCGCTGGCGACCACCTCCCGCAGGCCCGTACCGCCTCCTTCCTCCCTGCACCCCTTCTCTTCCTTCTCTTTTCTCTAAGCGCCATCGCTTCCTCGTGTTTTTCTTCGCACAGGAGCTCCAACCCCGACCATGAACACTCGTGCTTCCCCGTCGACCCTGCCGACTTGAACCCCGCCGAATCAGGTGCCTCGTTGTCCGCGCCAAGACCAGCTAGCAGCCGCCCGCGTTCGTCGTCCCGAACCTCTCCTTCGCGCCGCACCTCCGCCTCAACTCAGGCCGGATCGGCTCAGTTCCCCGCCGCCCCGCCAAGTCCATGGAGCCGCCTCCCCGTCGCATGTCCGGTGAGGTCACCGGAGAGTGCCGTGCCTCTGCTGCCTCCCTATCCCGCCGTCACTCCTAGCTTTCCTTCCCTGTTCCCTCTCTGAATCCTCTCCCTGACATTCTTTTCTTCAGGCTTCAATAGCAGCCATGGAGCCGCCTCCGCTTCTATTCGGCAGGGAACGGGACCCCGACGACCTCCACCGCCCGGATCCGTGTCTCCCATGCCACCAGCTTTCGCGTCTGCTTCCGCTACCCCGCGCCGGCGCGCCGCCCTTTGCCAAGTCCACCGTCGCCAGCTTCTGCTCGCTCTGCTTCGAGCAGAGTAGCTTCGCTCGTCCCGCACGAGCACCTTGACCCTGCCTCGCTCGCATTGACCGCGCCTCCAGCGCGCCAGGCCGTTGCCCAGCAGCGCCCCAAGCCCTCTGGTGGGAAGCCCAGATCCAGCGCCCCGCCTTTCACTAATGGGCCAGCCAGTTTCAGCCCGTGGACGTTTTTTTTTCAGTTCTGGACGATTTGCTAATTATCCAGAGTTTTACTGTTTTATAGAAAAGTCCCTCTAGATCATGCATATAATAACTCTTAAACTATGCATCATATGTAAAAACTTCATATATGTAAAATGCTCAGAAGTTTGTGTAGTTTAATAATATCCAACTTTCATCCATGTTTAAACTGTTTAAATGTGTTGTTTGATTTAATTTGCATAAATAGCATGTTAAAACGATTTATTTCATAACTAATTAACTGTAGCTCCGAATTTGATAAACTTTATATGTAATTGGGGTAGAAAAATGCCTAGTTTAACATGGTGCACTCATCTTGCATGTTTAACAACTCTAAAATATGGTTTAGGGCAGAACATTACCAAATAAAAAATATGCACATGAGGATTTTCCGTAATTGTTGTTTGTTATTTTTGGCCCGATTTAAACTTGCCTAAATAGTTAGTTTACTTATGCCTTGCCTCTAGCCATGTTGACCAACATTTAATATTGTTTAGTACATAAACGGGAGAGAACTAAATAAGTCATGTGGTGTTTCATTAATATGCAACTTGTTGCATATTGAGCTCCACTTAACTTGTAGTGTTGTTTGTTGCACTTTGCCATGCCATGCCTCTTTAAACCGGACATGCATCATACTTGATTGCGCATCATGCCATGGTTATGAAATTGTTTGTTTACCATGTTGTTTGCTTCTTTCCGGTTTTCTTCTCTCGTTAGCTTCGGTTTCGTTCCAGAGTTGTGAGGATTCGTTCGACTACGTCCGTTTGTCTTCTTCATGGACTCGTTCTTCTTCATTGGGGGATCTCAGGCAAGATGACCATTACCCTCGATATCACTTCTATCTTTGCTTGCTAGTAGTTCGCTCTATCGCTATGTTTGCGCTACCTACCACCTGTTTATCATGCCTCCCATGTTGCCATGTCAAGCCACTAACCATCGTTTCCTAGCAAACCGTTGTTTGGCTAAGTTACCGTTTTTGCTCAGCCCTTCTTATAGCGTTGCTAGTTGCAGGTGAAGATGAAGTTGGTTCCATGTTGAAACATGGATATTTTGGGATATCACAATATCTCTTATTTAATTAATGCATCTATATACTTGGTAAAGGGTGGAAGGCTCGGCCTTTTGCCTGGTGTTTTGTTCCACTCTTGCCACCCTAGTTTCCATCATACCGGTGTTATGTTCCTTGATTTTGCGTTCCTTATACGGTTGGGGATTTATGGAAACCCCTTGACAGTTCGCTTTGAATAAAACTCCTCCAGCAAGGCCCAACCATGGTTTTACATTTGCCTACCTAAGCCTTTCCCTTGGGTTTTCGCGAGCCTAAGGGTCATCTTTATTTTAACCCCCCCGGACCAGTGCTCCTCTAAGTGTTGGTCCGAACCGAGTAGACTGCGAGGCCACCTTGGGGAAACTTGAGGCTTGGTTTTACTCGTAGGATGTCTCATTCGGTGTGCCCTGAGAGCGAGATATGTGCAGCTCCTATCGGGATTTGTCGGCACAGTCGGGTGGTCTTGCTGGTCTTGTTTTACCATTGTCGAAACATGTTGTAACCGGGATTCCGAGCCTGATCGGGTCTTTCCGGGAGAAGGAATATCCTTCGTTGATCGTGAGAGCTTGTAATGGGCTAAGTTGGGACACCCCTGCCGGGTACAAACTTTCGAGAGCCGTGCCCGCGGTTATGTGGCAGATGGGAATTTGTTAATGTCCGGTTGTAGAGAACTTGGCAGTTGACTTAATTAAAATGCATCAACCGCGTGTGTAGCCATGATGGTCTCTTCTCGGCGGAGTCCGTGAAGTGAACACGGTTTGGGTTATGTCTGAACGTAAGTAGTTTCAGGATCACTTCTTGATCACTTCTAGCTTCTCAACCGTTGCATTGCTCCTCTTCTCGCTCTTATTTGCGCATGTTAGCCACCATATTTGCTTAGTGCTTGCTGCAGCTCCACCTCATTACCCCATCCTTCCTATAAGCTCAAATAGTCTTGATCTCGCGGGTGTGAGATTGCTGAGTCCTCGTGACTCACAGATTCTACTAAAATAGTTGCAGGTGCCGTTGATACCAGTGCAAGTGACGCAACCGAGCTCAAGTGGGAGTTCGACGATGACCTTGGTCGTTACGATGTTTCGTTTCCTGATGATCAGTAGTGGTGCCCAGTTGGGATGATCGAGGATCTAGCATTTGGGGTTATCTTCTTTTCATTTGGATTTGACCGTAGTCGGTCTATGTGTGTATTTTGAATGATGTATGAATTTATTAATGTATTGTGTGAAGTGGCGATTGTAACCCAACTCTCTTTATCCCATTCTTGTTCATTACATGGGATTGTGTGAAGATGACCCTTCTTGCGATAAAACCTACAATGCGGTTATGCCTCTAAGTCGTGCCTCGACACGTGAGAGATATAACCGCATCGTGGGCGTTACAAAAGGGGATTTTCCCCTCTTCTTTCTATATTAGGCAAATAATTGATGTATTGTTCTTTCGATTACTCTCATATTTCCATGACATCATGTTTACCCTATCTGTTTAATTATAGATTTTTGTCCTTCGATTTCAACTGCTGTACAGTTCTTTCAATTTGGGCCCATATTTGCATGTTACCATATTTTCTTTAACATCCTACCATTTTCTGCAGCGCATCCCTTGCTATGCAACAGATTATGTAGTGCACAATCTTTCCCTTTACATAGATCAAGGCTGCACAGATGTCATACTGCACACAAACCATGGATTTACAATTGTTGCTACTGTAAGACTTGATGAACGTGGTGACCCCTATTTTGGCACTGGCTTTTGGAAAGAAATTTCTAAGTTTATGTACTGAAAGCTGGCACTAAAATTGCACTGCACATAAAGGGCCTGGTCATGAGATATATGCTCACTTCCCCGACAAAATCATCCATCCAGACTTCGTTCGAAGTAAGTTTTCTTTTCAACTATCTGCATGTTGACTAACCCAGCTATGTCAAATGAATTGTGTAGTATTTAAGCAATCAATTGTTATTCTCTTTTCTTACTATATTCCTTCCTAATAACTTCTAGTTACCAATACACTTTTCTATTGCCCTATTTTAACTAAATATTCCCAGCGCTCCCATTTCTATTAGGAAGCGCCGCTGACAAGGAGACTCCGGAGGTGGAGAACGGGGCTGCCAACAAGCGGAGGCGGGGCGAGCTAGAACCGCAAGTGACTCCAGCAGGCCTAGACTTCATCAGCAGCCTCCCTGATGATATGTTGACATGTATCATCTCCCTCCTCCCAATCAAATATGGGTCGCGGACAATCGTTCTTTCCCAGCGGTGGCGCCCCCTATGGAACTTCAGCCCTCTCGACCTCATCGACACCCACGAGCTCTGCCATGGCTATCGCAAAAGCTTGGATGTGTTCTCCAAGATCCTCGGCAGTCAGCTTGGCCCAACCAGAGGCCTTAGAATGGGCAAATTCCGTTCCAACGGCAAGGACCGAGCCAAGCTTGAGGACTGGTTCCGATCCCTCGCCCTAGATCAGCTCGAGGAGCTCACTTTTGATGATGGGCATATGCGGCCCCCGCCAACGTCCGCACTCCGCCTCGCGCCCACGCTGCGCGTCGCCAAGTTCAGGAACTGCCATTCGCCCCCCTTAGTGACGCTCCCGCTCTTATTCTACCACGATTGAAGCACCTCGAGCTCATCATCGTCTGCCTCTCAAACGGTGACATGGAGCGCCTGCTCCGTGGTTGTACTGCACCTGAGTACGTTCGTCTTTAGGCGATCAATGGGTTGAGTACCTTCCACATCACCACCATGAATCTCCGGACTATTTATGTGTGTTGCTGGTGGGGCAGGAAGACATCACAAGATGTGTACCACGGTATGGTCATTGAGGACACACCTGCACTTGAGAGATTACTTGTAGTTGATCAAGAAGGTCCAACAAGAATCAATGTCATTTTTGTGCCGAAATTGACAGTGGTGGGCTACTCGTCTGACAAATACTCCGAACTTGTTATTGGATCCACACCCATTCAGGTACAACAGCCGCCTTCTACCTCTCCTTCTACAAATTAACATTATTTCTAATTTTCAAGATGTTTGTTCGTCTGTCATTCATAAAATGATTCTGACAAGCTTGACCCCGAAACTGCGCACAGTGAAGGTCTTCGCACTAGAATCTATCGGCCCCAACCTGGAGCAAGTTGTCAATCTCGTGAGATGCTTTCCGTGACTGGAGAAGCTATATATCGAGGTGATGTTCCTTTCCTGTTAAATGTTAACCATAAGGGAGTTCAATTTGTGACACCTTTTTCCAAGTTTACAATGACAATGTACTACGATTTCTGAAGCATTATTTTGGAGGATTTCAGTACATACATGTTCCACCCCCACCCCCCATATTGGTTGCTTGATCCATATGGTTACAATCAATAAGCATTTCTCCTTTGGATTCATCTGTAAGAGTTTTCTTAGGGAACTTTTCATCCACTCCAACCTCTTGTGAAGAAGGCTGCATTTTTCTAGAATGTAATCAAATGCCCATGTTAATCATGTCAGATCGAAGATGGCATGTTAGTGCATTTTACAAATCCTGCAAACCAAATAGGCCTGTAGTAATGTTCAAAACTGCATGTAGGCACTAACACGTTTTCTTCTTTTGCACATAAGATTAGGCCCGGTGGTGGATAATGTGATACAATATAACAATCAAGTCAAATGCCTAGATCTGCATCTCTCAGAAATTACTTTGAACTCCTACCGAGGGACCTTACCAGAGATTATATTCGCCAGGTTCTTTGTTCTCAGAGCAAGGGTGCTGAAGGAAATGAGGTTTGCCCTACATTTATTTCGCAAAAATGAATGGTTTGTTGATCAGCGCCGGCCCCTGCGGAAGAATGGAATAGGCTCCAAAAATGCTGAATTTCATTTTGGAACTTCAGATGATAGAGTAATCGGAAGTCATCGTGTCAACCCCATACATGACTTCTCAGTGGCTGACCCCTTTGCAAAAATTGTGAGGTTTCGAAACCAGACTTAGAAGTGGTAATATTAGTTTGAACCTCTCTGATATCCATGTTCAGCGGATCAGCGCGAGCGTTTGTAGCTGATGAGTTGAATTTCATTTCTAATATCAGTTTGAACCTTGTAATCTTCGAATTTGAGCCATATAAATCTGGAATTTGAACATTGTAATATTTCGAGCTTTTGTGGTACAATCGTTGAAATGGCATCGTAGGAGACTCGTATATTGCTAGCACTATTTTGACCTTAATATGCAATAGTCTTAGATTTTATTAACCATTCTCAAATCTGTTTACCTTGTCGATCTCACACCACACGATCTCTATAGCTAACTCGACTGCGATCTTCGACATTATTGCACACAGTTGGTTTCTTCCATCGTGTGCACTGTAGAGCGCAGAATTAATTATCGCACTCGAGTGTCCATCATCACCCTTCTGTGTACTTTGACCTCATCACCCACGGGTAAACTTATGACCGAAGTCATTCCACACACTTTGTTTTTACAAAGATTTTTGCCAATAAACGCCCACGATTTGTCCCTCTTCTAGCCGACGCATGGCCAAACTAGCCGGGCGGGAAGCTTGCGCAGTAAACAGCGCAGTAGCGCAGGAACAAGCTCACCGACGATACATTTGGCACCTCTTTGAGCCCACACGTGCGGTGCGGTGTTGTAAAGCATGCACTGGAATCCTCCGCTATGAACATCATGACAAGACGTGACGATTACTGGCCGGCCGACCCCCATTTATTACAGCAGCCATTTAACCCTTGTGTCTCTTCAACCTTTCGATCGCACCCCACCATTGCAAGAAGCACACCCACCACGAGAAATTCTTAGAGGGTATCCTGCGCGGCTCCAATGGCGCTCCGAGCGGCTGCCGACGATGAGCAACAGTTCACCATGCGTGCCGTGGTGGACTGATACGTCTCCAACGTATCTATAATTTTTGATTGTTTCATGTTGTTTTATTATCAATCTTGGATGTTTTATAATCATTTTATAGTCATTTTATATCATTTTTTGGTAGTAACCTATTGACATAGTGCCAAGTGCCAGTTGCTGTTTTTTTCCATCTTTTTTACATCGCAGGAAATCAATATCAAACGGAGTCCAAATGCCCCAAAACTTTATGGAGAATTTTTATGGGCCAGAAGGAACACAACGGGCCCTGGTTTCACCTGGGGGAGTCCCGAGGAGGGGACAACCCACTAGGGCGCGCCAGGAGGCCCAGACGCGCCCTGGTGCGTTGTGCCCACCTCAGGTGCCCCCCGGACCGCCTCTTTGCTCTATAAATACCCCAATATTCCAGAAACCCTAGGACGTCGACGAAATATTCATCCAGCCGCCGCAAAGTCCAGAACCACCAGATCCAATCTAGACACCATCTCGGAAGGGGTTCACCACCTCCATTGGTGCCTCTCCGATGATGCGTGAGTAGTTCTTTGTAGAACTTCGGGTACGTAGTTAGTAGCTAGATGGCTTCCTCTCTCTCGCTGAATTCTCAGTACAATGGTCTCTTGGAGATCCATATGATGTAACTCTTCTTGCAGTGCGTTTGTTGGGATCTGATGAACTTTGAGTTTATGATCAGTCATATCTTTTTATATCCATGAAAGTTATTTGAGTTTCTTTGATCTCTTATATGCATGATCTCTTATAGCCTCGTATTTCTTGTCCGATATTTGGGTTTTGTTTGGCCAACTTGATCTATTTGTCTTGCAATGGGAAGAGGTGCCCGGTAGTGGGTTCGATCTTACGGTGCTTGATCCCAGTGAAAGAAAGGGAAACGACACGTATGTATCGTTGCTACTAAGGATAAAAAGATGGGATCTATGTCTACGCAATAGATAAACGGATCTTGTCTACATCATGTCATCGTTCTTATTGCATTACTCCATTTTTCCATGAACTTAATACACTAGATGCATGCTGGATAACGGTCGAAGTGTGGAGTAATAGTAGTAGATGCAGGCAGGAGTCGGTCTACTAATCTTGGACGTGATGCCTATGTAATGATCATTGCCTGGATATCGTCATAATTATTTGAGGTTCTATCAATTGCCCAACAGTAATTTGTTTACCCACCATTTGCTATTTTTCTCGAGAGAAGCCACTGGTGAAACCTACGGCCCCCGGGTCTTCTTTCTCATATATTTTCTTTGTGATCTACTTTTCCTTTGCATTTTTATTCAGATCTATTAAACCAAAAATACAAAAATAATTTGCTGCACTTTATTTTATTTGCGATCTATTATTTCAATCTATTAAATCTTTCTCTCGTCATCATGCAATTTCTGGCATCGTTACCCGAAAGGATTGACATCCCCTTTAACACGTCGGGTTGCGAGTATTTGTTGTTTGTGTGCAGGAGCTATTTACATTGTGTTGCTTTGTTCTCCTACTGGTTCGATAACCTTGGTTTCATTACTAAGGGAAATACCTACCGTCGCTGTGCTTCATCATCCCTTCCTCTTTGGGGAAATACCGACGTAGTCCTAGCAGACAGTAGCTTTCTAGCGCCATAGTCAGAGAGCAATCATGGACACCCACAGAAGGTTCATGGACCTCTTGGTGGTGTACACCAACGACCCGGTCTGGGTGGAGCACTTCATCCACATCATGGAGCTGTTGCTTGCCGAGGAGAAGTACAAGGTGGTCGGGTTCGACCTCGAGTACACCCGCGCTCGTGCTGGGTTCGTCCCAAGGTCACCGTCGCCCAGATGTGCGTGCGCCACCACGTCCTCGTCTACCACTACTGCCTGGCCACAAGGCCTTGCGAGCATTTTGCCAGGTTTGTCAACAGCCCCCACTACATGTTCGCTATGGTGGACATCACCAACGTTGTAAAGGCGCTCGAGAATTCGGGCATCGCCTGCCAGAATCTTGTCGACATTCAGCGCCAATACAAGATCTGGGGCAGCAAGGAGCATGAGAAGGACTCACTGGTTCACCTCGCCGAGGCCATCATCGACCCCTACTGCAGAGACATGAAGGATTCGTGCAACAAGGACAAGCGTGCCTGGCACTCAGGCTGGATGGAGAAACTCGACAAAGCTCACGTCGTGTACGCGGCCAAGGAGGCGTACACGAGCTACGACATGTACAAGCGGATCGTTGACATGAGGAAGTGCCTCCTTCCGCAAAACAGCCAGGGATCCAGCCGTAAGCAGAGCAATGGCAAGCATCGTCGCAACAATAAGTAGATGATTAGATCCTCGTTTCTCCTACTTTAGTATGCATGTAATTGCTTACTTTGGTGTGTGGAATGTTATTTGTGTAGTCACTTGTGTAATTGTATGCTTAATTTGGTTATGCAATGCTGTCTTTTTAAGTATACATGTTGATGCTCTATAGACAGAGCATAGATGTTGTGCGGACAAAGAAAATCACATCACACACAGACTAAACAATGGAACCCGTCGATGATGTTGTCATCAATCACTCACAATTGTATACCAGCAATCATTTTCTCACAACACACACGACTTGTTAGCAGTAATTGTCTATGTTGTTATCGGTCCTCGCACACGTTTCCGATTACAGACCTGTTAGCCGCGTATCACACACATCTTGTTAAGTTGAACCATTTCTGTTATCATGTCTAAACGCAAATACTTCATCCGAGTGAACCGCATGTCGTATAGCGCACACACCTTGATCTAGCTGATTGTGTTTTGTGTTGCCTAATAAAAAACAGTTCATCCGAGTGAACCGTATGCTGTATATCGCACACACCTTCATTTGGCTGCCCATTTCTTTTGTTCCTCCTCATCGCAAACAGTTAACTGAGTTGAACCGTATGCTTTGCATCAAACACGCAACTAAAATCTGAACCATGTTTGATGCATCCTCAATCGCAAACATTTTGCACCTTTTTTGACGGGTTTTTACACCACCGTTTGCGATTATGGAATCGCACACAGTTTCGTCGAAGGGTCTCTGATCATAGTGTCGCGTTAGCAGCATCCTGTAGTAGTGCTGGTCAAAAGGTAGCGGGCCAGCTGATAACCCACAAGTATAGGGGATCACAACAGTTTTCGAGGGTAGAGTATTCAACCCAAATTTATTGATTCGACACAAGGGGAGCCAAAGAATATTCTCAAGTATTAGCAGTTGAGTTGTCAATTCAACCACACCTGGATAACTTAATATCTGCAGCAAAGTATTTAGTAGCAAAGTAGTATGGAAGTAACGGTAACGGTAGCAAAAGTAATATTTTTGGGTTTTGTAGTGATTGTAACAATAGCAACGGAAAAGTAAATAAGCGAAGAACAATATGTGAAAAGCTCGTAGGCATTGGATCGGTGATGGAGAATTATGCCGGATGCGGTTCATCATGTAACAGTCATAACATAGGGTGACACAGAACTAGCTCCAATTCATCAATGTAATGTAGGCATGTATTCTGAATATAGTCATACATGCTTATGGAAAAGAACTTGCATGACATCTTTTGTCCTACCCTCCCGTGGCAGCGGGGTCCTATTGGAAACTAAGGGATATTAAGGCCTCCTTTTAATAGAGTACCGGACCAAAGCATTAACACATAGTGAATACATGAACTCCTCAAACTACGGTCATCACCGGGAGTGGTCCCGATTATTCTCACTTCGGGGTTGTCGGATCATAACACATAGTAGGTGACTATAGACTCGCAAGATAGGATCAAGAACTCACATATATTCATGAAAACATAATAGGTTCAGATCTGAAATCATGGCACTTGGGCCCTAGTGACAAGCATTAAGCATAGCAAAGTCATATCAACATCAATCTCAGAACATAGTGGATACTAGGGATCAAACCCTAACAACACTAACTCGATTACATGATAGATCTCATCCAACCCATCACCGTCTAGCAAGCCTACGATGGAATTACTCACGCACGGCGGTGAGAATCATGAAATTGGTGATGGAGGATGGTTGATGATGACGATGGCGACGGATTCCCCTCTCTGGAGCCCGGAACAGACTCTAGATCAGCCCCCCCGAGAGAGTTTAGGGCTTGGCGATGGCTCCGTATCGTTAAACGCGATGAAACCTTCTCTCTGATTTTTTTCTCCCCGAACACGAATATATGGAGTTGGAGTTGAGGTCGGTGGAGCTCCAGGGGGGCCAGAAGGCAGGGGCACGCCTAGGGGGGCAAGCGCGCCCCCGTGGGCCCCTGGCCTTGATTCTTTCACCAGTATTTTTTATTATTTCCAGAAATAATCTCCATTAAGTTTCAGGTCATTCCGAGAACTTTTGTTTCTGCACATAAATAACACTATGGCAATTCTGCTGAACAACGTCAGTCCGGGTTAGTTCCATTCAAATCATGCAAGTTAGAGTCCAAAACAAGGGCAAAAGTGTTTGGAAAAGTAGATACGACGGAGATGTATCAACTCCCCAAGCTTAAACCTTTGCTTGTCCTCAAGCAATTCAATTGACAAACTGAAAGCGATAAAGAAAAAAACTTTTACAAACTCTGTTTGCTCTTGTTGTTGTAAATATGTAAAGCCAGCATTCAAGTTTTCAGCAAAGATTATAACTAACCATATTCACAATAACACTTAGGTCTCATGTTTACTCATATCAATGGCATAATCAGCTGGCGAGCAATAATAATAAATCTCGGATGACAACACTTTCTCAAAACAATCATGATATGATATAACAAGATGGTATCTCGCTAGCCCTTTCTGAGACCGCAAAACATAAATGTAGAGCACCTTTAAAGATCAAGGACTGACTAGACATTGTAATTCATGGTAAAAGAGATCCAGTCATAGTCATACCCAATATAAACTAGTAGTAATGGATGCAAATGACAGCAGTGCTCTCCAGCTGGTGCTTTTTAATAAGAGGATGATGACTCAACATAAAAGTAAATAAATAGGCCCTTCGCAGAGGGAAGGAGGGATTTGTAGAGGTGCCAGAACTCGATTTTGAAATAGAGATAAATAATATTTTGAGCGGCATACTTTCATTGTCAACATAAGAACCAAGAGATGGCTATATCTTCCATGCTACACACATTATAGGCGGTTCCCAAACATAATGGTAAAGTTTATACTCCCCTCCACCAACAAGCATCAATCCATGGCTTGCTCGAAACAACGAGTGCCTCCAACTAACAACAGTTGTCGGAGTAATGGGCCACGGGTAGCCTAACCTGAGTCCCAGAACCTTTCAAAGCATCGGGGCCGGCTGCGCCCCTCAAGACGTCAAGATGAAGCGCTGCCTTCTGATGGCCGGCTGATGGAACGGCCGGCTGCCTGAAGACGGCCGTGCTCAGGAAGGCGGCACGAATACGGGCCGACTCCTAGCAGGCGGCCTCCAGAGAGGCCGGCTCCTAGCAGTCGGCCCACGGCGCCCTCAAAGTATGCGCCCCCATTAAGAAGACAAGACGGGGCAAGGCAACAGTGAAGCCCATCCCTCCCGTATCAGGGACGGGTGTGGCCACAGTGCTTCGTACAGGCGGAGATCTCCGCCCGGCGCGGCACTGTTGCCATTCCGCCCCTGACGTCACCGCCGGCAGGCGGAGCTGTCACAGCCCCACATCAGCCCTTGCTTGATTTTTCTTGCCGCCATGCATCATGTTTAAATTCAAATGAAATTTGAATTGAGGAATTTTCAAAGCCTCAGAAACCTTTTAAAAATGATCAACATTAAAATCTTCTCAAAGAAGCCTAAGAAAATGTTCCTGTTAAACCTTGAAAAATATTGGCAAGAATAAAATTCAAACCAATATTTTTGGAAGGTTTAACATATTTATTTTGGGCCTTTGAATTAATCCAATAAATATTTGAATTGGATCTATATTTGTTATATAATAAATATATGTTCAATAATTCTGGAAATTGTTGTGTAGCTTTGGATAAGTCCATTTGGTTTACACAATTATTTTCATGAATTTTGAAAATGGTTTGGTCTTTGATCTGAATCAAAACATAATAGCAAAAATAGAAAACTGAAACAAAAGAAAAGGACAGAAAACCTACCCGCACTTACCTGGCGCTCACCTGGCAGCCCATCTGGCCGGCCCAGCCCACCAGGGGCAGGGAGGTCTTCTTCCTCCCGCCAGTCGGACGCATAGCGCGTGCCCGACGCGCGCACGGCCACCGCATGCCACCTCCAGCCTGCCTGGCTCCTCCCCGATGCACCTAGACGGCGCCACGACACCCCCACGACGCCTCGACCTCTCCCTCGAGCTCATCCCCTCCTCTGTCTCCCTCACGCGCGTCCACCCGAACGCAGCCGTCGCCGCCGCTCGCCACCACCGCGGCCACCGCACTCCCCACGCTCTGCCATGACGCCTCGCTTCTTCAAGCCGAATAACACCACCCCGGACGGTCTACAGTGACGCCCCCGAGCTCGTCTTCCTCACCGGCATCTGAAGATCGCCGGCGTCGATTCGCCGTCTCCGACGCATCCCCGAGCCCACTGATCTGCTGGTCGACCTCCCTGTGAGCTCCCCTTCGGTTCTCCCCTAGTCCCGTATTCCCGCTCGTCCCCTAGCCAGCATGCCGCCTTGGCCGAAGCTTTTCCGCCGCCGGCCGTGTTGCCGCCGTCGAGCTAGTCACTGGAGCTCATGTCCGAGCACTCCATCGTGCTCATCACGCTCCCCGTAGCACATATCACCCCACCGCCGTCCTCCCCGTGCACCACAACGCGATCCCGCGCGCAACCGAACTCCGGCCGCCGCCACGAGGTTGTTTCTGGTGAGCTCCGGTCACCCCACGACCTCCCACCTGCTCCCCTGGATGCGGGTGAGCAAGGGCTACGCCCTGGTGCCCTCGGCACGTGCAGCCGACGCCCGTAGCGCGTTTCCGGCGTGCCTCCGCCGCGCTGGATGGTCATCGACGGACTAACCCCGGCCGTGCTGACGTGGCCAGGTTAATTAGGCGTTAACCACCTCTTAATCAAACCCAAGAGTCACAGACAGCCGGGCCCCACCTCATAATTAACCACAGGGTTATTCCCTGCTTTAAATTAAGCTAATGCTTTGACCCCGCCACCTCAGCGTTGACCTGGGCCCCACTGTCAGGTTTGACTTGGACCAACCCTTTGACCTGCTGACGTCATGCTTACACATTGCTGACGCAGTTAATCATTTTCTAAATTAAAAATAATCCAGGAAATTCCAGAAAATCCTATAAACTTCTAAAAATCATAGAAAATAATCTATAGCTCAGAATGAAATAATTTATCTATGAAAAATGATCAGAAAAATCCAATCTATCCATCTGTACCATTTTCATGCATGTTAGAACAACTTATGGCTGCTGTTTAGGCCAAATCATATAAATGGCGTTTAAACCCTCACATATGGAGTTTGAATTTGAACCTAGGGTTCAAACCAACTCCATTTAACATGTTGCTAGTTGCATTAGCTTAAAACACAGCATATTGATTGTGTTTTCCTTCTTTGTTGCCGGTATTTGTTCCCCTCGGTAGACGCTGTTCCGACGTTGTGATCGTTGACACTAATGAAGACTCAATGCTATCTTCAGAAGTGCCAGGCAAGCAAAACCCCTTGTTCATTCTGATACAATCCCACTCTCTCGCTCCTGCTCTCTTTTACTGCATTAGGACAACAACGTTTCATCTGTTACTTGCTGCGGTAGTTGAACCCCTTTCCTCTGCATGACCTGTCATTGTCACAGTAAATAGATGAAACCCACTAGGATGAGTAGGAGTTGTTTGAGCCCTGATGTGCCTACTCATTCATGCTTGTTTGTCATGCCTGCTATTGCTTAGAGTTGTGTCAGGTCTGATTCATCGGGAATGAATTGGAAAGTTGTGAACATGTCCTACTGTGTGAGAGCTAAGTGTGTGAACACGATTCTGTAAAGGTAGCGGTGAGAGGCCATGTAGGAGCACATGGTGGATTGTCTCATTGAAGCCGTCCTCAGGAATTGAGTTCTGTGTTTGTGATCCATGAACAGTTACTACCACACATTGGGTTCCGGTAACTCGACCCCTCTCGGCTTATTAACCGCCTCGATCTCTGTCCAGGAGTTGCAACTAGTTTCTGGTGTTTGTAGGTTGTGTTAGTAGTCTACGAAGTGGTACCCGGTACAGGTGGGCTTGGGACAGACTAGGCACCGTGGCACGGTGTACCAAGCGTAGATCCATCCGTCGAGGTGGGCTTGGGAACCCTTCACACATCGTTTGGGGCCATGAGCGACACCCCGGCCGGATCTCCTTGCGGATGGAACCCGAATAGGCGATAAACCTGGACGAGAGACTTGTGTGGTTAGTCAGGTCGTGGCCGACTCCCTCGCCAGGCTTCCGCTTGAAGGTTGCCGAGGTACACGACGTGTACATGGTGGTAAGTGGCGAGAGCGTGTGTGACGAAGTACACCCCTGCAGGGTTAATATGATCTATTCGAATAGCCGTGTCCGCGGTAAAGGACTTCTGGGTTGCCTATAACAGTTCATAGACAAGTGAAAGTGGATACTCTAAAATGCGCAAGATAAGCATGAGTGCTATGGATGGCGTTCTCGTAGGGAGACGGGAGCGGATCCATAGTGGTGTATTGATATGGTGAATATGTGGACTTGTGTGCGCCACCTCAGAAGAGTTACTTGCAGTCATAGTTCAGGATAGCCATCGAGTCAAGGCTGGCTTGCTGCAGTTAATCTCCACCACCCCCCTTTATTGATACCGATGCATATGTAGATAGTTCTGATGTAAGTCTTGCTGGGTACATTTGTACTCACGTTTGCTTATTTTATGTTTTGCAGAGAGACGTCAGTCTCGCTAGTAGTTCCGTGTGGACTTCGACGTTTAGCTTGATACCTCAGCTACGATCTTGTGCCCTCGACAGGGTCTTGTAGATAGTCAGGCTTCGCAGCCTTTTTCTTTTGTAGATGTCTGTACTCAGACATGTTAAGCTTCCGCATGTGCTTGTTGCTTGTATGCTCTGAATGTGGGGTCATGAGACCCATGTTTGTAATATCTGGCTCATCGGAGCCTAATGAATAAATACTCTGAGTCGTAGAGTCTTGTTGTGATGCCATGTTGTATTTGCACATATCGAGCATATTGTGTGTATGATTGAAATGCTTGGTATGTGTGGAATCCGACAACCTAGTTGTTTATCCTTGGTAGCCTCTCTTATGGGGAAATGTAGTCTTGTGCTTCCATGAGCCATAGTAGTCCGCTACAGCCTGGTTTACCGGAGTCCTGCTAGCCCAGCACTACTGCTCCGGAACACTTGACTGGCCGGCATGTGATTCACTTCGTTCCTGTGTCTGTCCCTTCGGGGAAATGTCACGCGGTGACATCCGGAGTCCTGCCTAGCCTGCTACAGCCCGGTTCACCGGAGTCCTGTTAGCCCAGTGCTACAGCCCGGATTCGCACGCTGCTGACCGACATGCTCGATGTTGATTCATGTATGCCTATCCCCGTAAGTTAGTGCCACTTTGGGTTCACGACTAGTCATGCCGGCCCGGGTTCTCTGTCATATGGATGCTAGCGACACTATCATATACGTGAGCCAAAAGACGCAAACGGTCCCGGGCCATGGTAAGGCGACACCTGTGGGAATACCGTGCGTGAGGCCGCAAAGTGATATGAGGTGTTACCGGCTAGATCGATGTGACTTGGAATCGGGGTCCTGACAGCTTTGGTATCAGAGCCTGACTGCCTGTAGGATTACCAAGCCAAACTGGTCAAAGTTGAGTCTAGAAATGCTTTAGTTATATAAGGGAATTGATTGTGGAAGGGAACGTAAGGCTCTTTTTACTCCTTTACCTTATGCCCTTCTGATCTGAGTCACCCTCTTCTCTTCTACGGGGATTAAGGACTAGGCTTCTCATCTTTCTATCAGGATCATGTGTTACTAATCCGTAGACTCGTAGGATTGTTGGTCTGAAGCCTCAGTTTAGTTTCTAGTACTTCCATGTGTTGATAGTTGATCTTGGAACCTTGATATTGTGATTCTGAATGGTTATGCCACCATTTTTGCAGGATGTCTCAAATCTTTTGAGCAATTACAGCCGTTATGTTGTCCGAGTCATCTCAGGTTTCTAAACAATCTGATGCATTTGCAAAATCCTTTCCCTCTGTTTTTGCGTCCCTTTGGGCCAGATTAAGCCCACTACCGGTGCGTTGAGGCACTCTATTGCCTCGGTATATATGTTGGAGCTATTATTATGACCCTAGGTGTTTTAGGGAGTCACCTAGTAATCTAGCCATGTTTTGTGTTCCCGATGTGATGATTCTGGCCATCTTTCTCGAAAGCATCCCGTGATGCCATTTAGTTAGTAGGCATTCTATTTCTGGGTTCTTGAACCCAAGATTCACTCTACTCAATTCGTGTAGGTAGTGTTTGCTAGTTCCCTTAGGATATTAGTAACCTTTGCGATAGTCCTCGAGGTCCGTGGTATACCATTCTTCCAAATACCATGAACCATCCTTGGCAGAAGTTCCTCGTTGAACCAAAAGATCACAACAAGAGTGCTCTCGATGAGTTCTCCATTCTACATTGTGAATCTGCCAGTCCTACCTTTCTGCATGGATTATCTGGAAGAAATATGTTGAATTTGTTTGACATACTAATTCATGCATCCACAACTCAGAAAATTATATGTTCCTTTGAGTTGTTCTCTTTAGTTGCATTCTGACCTCTGTCTATCAATTGATAGTCATGACTAGTTGTGCATTCGTGTTATTGATGCCTATTATCCTTGTGGTCCGCCAAGCCATTCTATTCCAGAATGACTAGGAGAAACAAACTCCAGTACCCTATCCATTTCTAGGATTTGGTCAAAGTAGTTGTATTCCACAGATCAAAATGCCAATCCAGCTTTTGTTTTGTTCTACCTTGGAGTATTACCATCTTTATGTCAAGAGTGTCATGGGAATTGCACCACCTCTTATGAATTCTTGACGTAGTAATACTTCTTACCATCATTGTTAATTCCTCGGTTCCCGTGTTATTGTAACCGGAATGCCGACAAGTGAATTGTGATGTGTGAAATCAATACTCCTAGCAACTTCGTTGCTTGGTAGTTAAAGGACAATAATTTCATCCTTAGCGTGTTGGTTACTGAATCACATCCTAAGGTTGATCGTGCTACCTAGTCCTTATTTCCGGTGCACTTTTCGATCAATGAGTTACGATAGTGTCAGTCCTTGCTTATTCGGTCATATCGTCTTGCCCGGAAAAGCAAGATTGTTCTCGAGCTTAGAGACATATCGGTGGTTCATGATTTTCCAGATATCTTCACGGAAGTATCACCAGGTCGTCCCCTGACCGATGTGTTGAGTTCGTGATCAAGTTGGTTTTCCAATAAGCCACTCTTTCTCCAAGAACTGTGTTGGATACCCCTGAGCTAGTTGGTTAAGCCAAACAAAAACTTGGAGAGTTGGAAGATAAAATCTTGCCAGCTTAGTTCATTTCAAGGGATATATTTGCGTGTGTTGAAGAAAGATGATATCTCCATCGATTGGTCCTCGTGATCAGTTGTTGGATCTATTGCCTTGTCAAAACTTTCACTTGAGTATGGGCTATCGTCAAGTCAAATCAGAACCAACGATGTTCGTGATGTTGTCTTACTCGTGGTTGATCTCTCGAGCATACACCATTACATCTTTTGGTCTGACCAATGCTATCACCGTGTTCACATGATGGTGGAAGTCCAGTGATATGGAAATTCTGATGAGTTGCTATTGAGCCCATCAACAGCATCTTGTCTCCTCCTTAATTCATGTTGAACATCAAGCTAGTGTTGGAAACTTTTGTAAGCATTATCTTCATGTCCCGTTTATGAAATACATGTTTGGTGTAAGTAGTGACTTCCTCGAATTCATGTGCATCTTGTGCAAGTTGCCGCCGTGAGTTCGAGAAAGATTGTTTTTGTTTCCTCTGGTACCATCCCAAGTCAGTTATGCATGTGCGAATGTATTCTATGGTTTGGTAGATTAATTACCTCCACTCCATATGTATTCCCTAGCACACCAAGCCACTGACTGATTTGTTCAAGGAGAAGAAGTTCCTTCCTAAGAGCAAGACTTATGTTGGGAATTCGATATCCTCGATGATGGTTCCTTACCAGAACTCGGTAGTGTTGTATTATAAGACTACTACGTGGCCATGCTTGTCCAGGACAGCGTGTTCACAGGTTGTAGCAGAACCAGCTCGTTTTGGAGTTTGCTATTGTAGTTCATCTCCCGAGAATCTCGCAACATCATCTCGTCGGTTTGTGTTTCAAACTTTCTTTCCAGACACGTTGTCTGAATTATCCTGTTACCAACCAGATTTGAATCTCAGGCAAATATGATGGTTGGAACTTCTTCCAAGAACTATGATATAGGTTCCAGTGAAGTGGACGCACCTAGCTGGAAGCACCATTATTGTAGTATCTTGATTAAGCCGTTTGGTCACTTCCCATGAGGATTTCATATGACTTATCCCACAAGTTGTTCCTTATGGATTTTTGTGCCTTCGAAGTCCGACCTTTACTTGATGGCCATGTTGATGTTTTTTTAGCATAACCGTGGTAGCTAGAACATCAGGGAGAACATTAGAAGCGGAGTGCTAAATGTCTCTCGGTCGATCATCCAGATTTGCTTCTTTGGCATTGCTAAGGAAAGATCTGAGAAAGTGTTGTCCTCCTTTGCACCTGCATCCTCCATCACCGCTCATCATGGTAGTATGATGTGTTGCCAGGATCCTCGGCACGGATGTTGGTAAAACCTTGATGAATAGGGAAATGCTCAAGTTCTTGAAAGCACGCTCAGTCACTAGGTTATATCCTTGGTATCAACTTGAATGTGCCTTCCATTTGCCGAGTTGTTCTATAACCATAGTTTCCTTTCCAAATTGAGTGTGCCATTCTTTTGAATTCTTTCAAACGATCATTTGTAAACTGCCTTACGCTGGTATGAAGAGTTTCAATGAACTCTGAATCCAAAGTAATTCTTTTTGCCACTTAAGGGAATAATTCTATGAGTCACTTTTCCTAAGGTGCCCCATTATGGAATCATGGCAAATTTTCCTCGCTACTTTGAAACCCTCGTCAAATTGTTTCTTCCGTCCCTCCTGGTGCATGTTTTGCCTCTCAGCTCGAGAGATGTTTCAATGCCTCCCTCCATGAGTTGATCCTGAGTTGTTCGATATTCGAGAAGATCGATCCTTCTAGAGTTTTCCCTTTCCTCTTGTTGTCTTGTCGGTTGGGGTTCTCAGAGCAAGACATCGAGACAAAGATGGTGATCGAATCAACGTTCTTATGAAGTGCAACTTGGATCGTGAAGATCATGTTAGCTCGTACCCCCTCTGTCTTCTTACCTCACGTCTTGAATCTCGGGACGAGATTCTTGTTTAGGGGGGGTGAGCTGTCACAGCCCCACATCAGCCCTTGCTTGATTTTTCTTGCCTCCATGCATCATGTTTAAATTCAAATGAAATTTGAATTGAGGAATTTTCAAAGCCTCAGAAACCTTTTAAAAATGATCAACATTAAAATCTTCTCAAAGAAGCCTAAGAAAATGTTCCCGTTAAACCTTGAAAAATATTGGCAAGAATAAAATTCAAACCAATATTTTTGGAAGGTTTAACATATTTATTTTGGGCCTTTGAATTAATCCAATAAATATTTGAATTGGATCTATATTTGTTATATAATAAATATATGTTCAATAATTCTGGAAATTGTTGTGTAGCTTTGGATAAGTCCATTTGGTTTACACAATTATTTTCATGAATTTTGAAAATGGTTTGGTCTTTGATCTGAATCGAAACATAATAGCAAAAATAGAAAACTGAAACAAAAGAAAAGGACAGAAAACCTACCCGCACTTACCTGGCGCTCACCTGGCGGCCCATCTGGCCGGCCCAGCCCACCAGGGGCAGGGAGGTCTTCTTCCTCCCGCCAGTCGGACGCATAGCACGAGCCCGATGCGCGCACGGCCACCGCATGCCACCTCCAGCCTGCCTGGCTCCTCCCCGATGCACCTAGACGGCGCCACGACACCCCCTCGACGCCTCGACCTCTCCCTCGAGCTCATCCCCTCCTCTGTCTCCCTCACGCGCGTCCACCCGAACGCAGCCGTCGCCGCCGCTCGCCACCACCGCGGCCACCGCACTCCCCACGCCCTGCTGCAGTGCCAAATCGCTCTGCCACGGCGCCTCGCTTCTTCAAGCCGAATAACACCACCCCGGACGGTCTACAGTGACGCCCCCGAGCTCGTCTTCCTCACCGGCATCTGAAGATCGCCGGCGTCGATTCGCCGTCTCCGACGCATCCCCGAGCCCACTGATCTGCTGGTCGACCTCCCTGTGAGCTCCCCTTCGGTTCTCCCCTAGTCCCGTATTCCCGCTCGTCCCCTAGCCAGCATGCCGCCTTGGCCGAAGCTTTTCCGCCGCCGGCCGTGTTGCCGCCGTTGAGCTAGTCACTGGAGCTCATGTCCGAGCACTCCATCGTGCTCATCACGCTCCCCGTAGTATATATCACCCCACCGCCGTCCTCCCCGTGCACCACAACGCGATCCCGCGCGCAACCGAACTCCGGCCGCCGCCGCGAGGTTGTTTCCGGCGAGCTCTGGTCACCCCACGACCTCCCACCTGCTCCCCTGGATGTGGGTGAGCAAGGGCTACGCCCTGGTGCCCTCGGCACGTGCACGCCCGTAGCACGTTTCCGGCGTGCCTCCGCCGCGCTGGATGGTCGCCGGCGGACTAACCCCGGCCGTGCTGACGTGGCCAGGTTAATTAGGCGTTAACCACCTCTTAATCAAAACCCAAGAGTCACAGACAGCCGAGCCCTACCGCATAATTAACCACAGGGTTATTCCCTGCTTTAAATTAAGCTAATGCTTTGACCCCGCCACCTTAGCGTTGACCTGGGCCCCACTGTCAGGTTTGACTTGGACCAGCCCTTTGACCTGCTGAGGTCATGCTTACACATTGCTAACGCAGTTAATCGTTTTCTGGATTAAAAATAATCCAGGAAATTCCAGAAAATCCTATAAACTTCTAAAAATCATAGAAAATAATCTATAGCTCAGAATGAAATAATTTATATATGAAAAATGATCAGAAAAATCCAATCTATCCATCTGTACCATTTTCATGCATGTTAGAACAACTTATGGCTGCTGTTTAGGCCAAATCATATAAATGGCATTTAAACCCTCACATATGGAGTTTGAATTTGAACCTAGGGTTCAAACCAACTCCATTTAACATGTTGCTAGTTGCATTAGCTTAAAACACAGCATATTGATATGTCATGATCATGCATCATATTGTGCATTGCATTGATTGTGTTTTCCTTCTTTGTTGCCGGTATTTGTTCCCCTCGGTAGACGCTGTTCTGACGTTGTGATCGTTGACACCAATGAAGACTCAATGCTATCTTCAGAAGTGCCAGGCAAGCAAAACCCCTTGTTCATTCCGATACAATCCTACTCTCTCGCTCCTGCTCTCGTTTACTGCATTAGGACAACAATGTTTCGTCTGTTACTTGCTACCGTAGTTGAACCCCTTTCCTCTGCATGACCTGTCATTGTCACAGTAAATAGATGAAACCCACTAGCATGAGGAGGAGTTGTTTGAGCCCTGATGTGCCTACTCATTCATGCTTGTTTGTCATGCCTGCTATTGCTTAGAGTTGTGTCAGGTCTGATTCATCGGGAATGAATTGGAAAGTTCTGAACATGTCCTATTGTGTGAGAGCTAAGTGTGTGAACACGATTTGGTAAAGGTAGCGGTGAGAGGCCATGTTGGAGTACATGGTGGGTTGTCTCATTGAAGCCGTCCTCAGGAACTGAGTTCTGTGTTTGTGATCCATGAACAGTTACTACCACACATTGGGTTCCGGTAACTCGACCCCTCTCGGCTTATTAACCGCCTCGATCTCTGTCCAGGAGTTGCAACTAGTTTCTGGTGTTTGTAGGTTGTGTTAGTAGTCTACCAAGTGGTACCCGGTACAGGTGGGCTTGGGACAGACTAGGCACCGTGGCACGGTGTACCAAGCGTAGATCCATTCGTCGAGGTGGGCTTGGGAACCCTGCACACATCGTTTGGGGCCATGAGCGACACCCCGGCCGGATCTCCTTGCGGATGGAACCCGAATAGGCGATAAACCTGGACGAGAGACTTGTGTGGTTAGTCAGGTCGTGGCCGAATCCCTCGCCAGGCTTCCGCTTGAAGGTTGCCGAGGTACACGACGTGTACATGGTGGTAAGTGGCGAGAGCGTGTGTGATGAAGTACACCCCTGCAGGGTTAATATGATCTATTCGAATAGCCGTGTCCGCGGTAAAGGACTTCTGGGTTGCCTATAACATTTCATAGACAAGTGAAAGTGGATACTCTAAAATGCGCAAGATAAGCGTGAGTGCTATGGATGGCGTTCTCGTAGGGAGACGGGAGCGGATCCATAGTGGTGTATTGATATGGTGAATATGTGGACTCGTGTGCGCCACCTCAAAAGAGTTACTTGCAGTCGTAGTTCAGGATAGCCACCGAGTCAAGGCTGGCTTGCTGCAGTTAAACTCCACCACCCCCCTTTGTTGATACCAATGCATATGTAGATAGTTCTGATGTAAGTCTTGCTGGTACATTTGTACTCACGTTTGCTTATTTTATGTTTTGTAGAGAGACGTCAGTCTCGCTAGTAGTTCCGTGTGGACTTCGACGTTTAGCTTGATACCTCAGCTACGATCTTGTGCCCTCGGCAGGGTCTTGTAGATAGTCAGGCTTCGCAACCTTTTTCTTTTGTAGATGTCTGTACTCAGACATGTTAAGCTTCCGCATGTGCTTGTTGCTTGTATGCTCTGAATGTTGGGTCATGAGACCCATGTTTGTAATATCTGGCTCTTCGGAGCCTAGTGAATAAATACTCCAGTCGTAGAGTCTTGTTGTGATGCCATGTTGTATTTGCACAAATCGAGCATATTGTGTGTATGATTGAAATGCTTGGTATGTGTGGGATCCGACAACCTAGTTGTTTATCCTTGGTAGCCTCTCTTATGGGGAAATGTAGTCTTGTGCTTCCATGAGCCATAGTAGTCTGCTACAGCCCGGTTTACCGGAGTCCTGCTAGCCCAGCACTACTGCTCCGGAACACTTAACTGGCCGGCATGTGATTCACTTCGTTCCTGTGTCTGTCCCTTCGGGGAAATGTCACGCGGTGACATCCGGAGTCCTGCCTAGCCTGCTACAGCCCGGTTCACCGGAGTCCTGTTAGCCCAGTGCTACAGCCCGGATTCGCACGCTGCTGACCGACATGCTCGATGTTGATTCATGTATGCCTGTCCCCGTAAGTTAGTGCCACTTTGGGTTCACGACTAGTCATGTCGGCCCGCGTTCTCTGTCATATGGATGCTAGCGACACTATCATATACGTGAGCCAAAAGACGCAAACGGTCCCGGGCCATGGTAAGGCGACACCTGTGGGAATATCGTGCGTGAGGCCGCAAAGTGATATGAGGTGTTACCGGCTAGATCGATGTGACTTGGAATCGGGGTCCTGACAGGATCCCTGCTCCCACGACGGCCTGTCGGTATAGCCTGCAGGCGACGGGCCCTACCGGGCAGCAAGAGCCCGGAAGACGGCAGAGGCCAGACCAGTCGGATTCGAGGGAGGCCGGCTTCTAGCAGTCGGCCCGTTCCCCCCTCGGGGCCTGTGCACCTTAACCAGATAAGACACGGAGTGGCTACAGTGATCTCCCACCAGGCGGTGGGACTGTAGCCACGCTCCCCTGAGCAAGCCTGCGTCATTAGCATCACGGCTACAGTAATCAGCAGCCGGCAAGACCCGCGAGCGGCGGGGGCGGCCTATCGGCTCCGTACCAGACCAGTCGGCGGGGGCCACCAGGCGGCGGGCCCCAGCGGCCGGCGGAGAAGCCGGCGACCAGAGAGACTGACAGCCGGGTCCTACACCCGGCCGGATTACCATTGTACCCCTGGGGGGTAGGCCTATATAAACCCCCTAGGGCACCCATGCAAAGGGTTGGAACCTGTTAGAATTAGACCAGCACCTAGAGGAAGAGGAGAGCAAGCCTCGCCTTCTTCTACGTCTAGCATACAGCTCAAGGAGCATCATTGTACACACTAATGCCTTAGTGACCATGCGGAGACCCCGCAGAGCAGGACTAGGGGTGTTATCTCCTAGGAGAGCCCTGAACCTGGGTAAAGTGCGCCGACGTTCGTGTCTACGCCTCATCCCGCTTCCAGGCACCGGCGACGTTCTACTCGCTCCCACCATGATAAGCCATCCATTGGCATATGTCGCACCCAACCCCCGACATTTGGCGCCCACCGTGGGGCGAGGTGCACCGTCTCCCGGAGACCTGTTCTAGACGGGAACCTTGTTCCTTCCTGGCGAGCGCAGCCAGCCCGGCACGCCAGACGGAGTCTGCGCCGACGCGCTGCACAGCGCGAATGTCGCCTGTGCGGCGAGCTGCCTCGCCGATCTTGTTGGCGAGGTTTGCCTCTCCGACGAGCCCGCGTCTGATGAGGGCACCGAGGGCCCCGAGAGCCGCCGTGTGAGCCTCCTCGATCAGCTCCACGTTTGTAGTGAGCCTGCTGTAGACTTTAAGTCGGTTGGCTCCACCGACCCAATGCTTGTCGACTCCGACACGGCGTCACTTGACGCGTTCCCCACCAACATGGTGGTCTATGACGAGCCGCTTCCCCGCGCGAACAGCGGCGGCAGCACCGTCACGGAAGTGCTCGTCATCAGCCACGGCGACCACTCTGGCGGAGGTGGCCAGGATCCGTTGCAAGCGGCGATGCAAGACCTGACTGCGCCCATCCCGGAAGATGCCGACGCTGAGACGCTGGAGGCACGCCGCGTCTAGCTCGTCGAGAGCGCCAACCGGCTGGCCAGCATGGGACGCCTTTCGGAGGCCTACCAGCGTGAGATGGACCATGCCTTCGTTGGCACGCCGGCTCCTGGTGGGCCTTGCCGCATTGGCCAGATTCGGAAGCGTGGCGCGACCATCGCTAGCATGTTCGGGACAGATCGTCCCGTCTATGCCACGCGTGCAGAAAACATACGAGCTACCCAGGCGGCAGCAGACGGGCTAGGCAAGCTCGAGGGCGACGAGCGTCGCCACATGACGGAGCGGGTCCAGCAGCTCCTCGACGCGGCTGCTGACCAGCAAGATGCCGGCTGTCGCACTGAAGCGCCCAACCAGCGAAACGACGACCCGCCTCCTCGCCGAGACCAAGGCGCGACATCCCGGACACCGACTGGTGGAGCCCGCGATAGAAGAGACAAGGAGCTGGCTGCTAGCCACAGCCGGACTCGCATCACCATCGAGCGCGACCAGGACGGCCGCCCCAGAGCAGTGCAACGACGAGACGATTGTCCGCCTCCTCCTCCCCGCAGGGAGAGGCGCATTTCCCCGCCGCCTGTTGATCACCCGTCGCTCGGCGGCCGCCTTGGCCGCCGAGAAGGAATCGGAGAAAACGATGCCCGTCACCAGATCGATCGCCTCAACCGATCCCTGGCGCTAGAAGAAGAAGATGAGCTGGGTCCGCCTTGCTTCGGCCCCCGCATCCGAGATGAACCTTTCCCCAAAGGGTTCACACTCCCGAGAGACACACCCAAGTACACCGGCCTCGTGAAGCCGGAGGACTGGCTGGTCGACTACTCCACAGCCGTCAGCATCGCGAACGCCAACAAGCACGTTGCCGTGAAGTATGTTCCGCTCATGCTCCAGGGCATGGCCCGGACATGGCTGAACAGCCTGAAGCCCCGCAGCATCAACAGCTGGGTTGATTTCACCGAAGCGTTCATCCGCAACTTCACCAACACGTACAAGCGGCCGCCCAAGCCTCGCTAACTCTCCTTGTGCGTCCAAGGCCCCAACGAGTAAACTCACGACTACCTCACGCGCTGGGCCGAGCTACGCAACTCTTGTGAGGGTGTGCACGAGGTGCAGGCCATCGAGTATTTCACTGCCGGGTGCTGAGAGGGCACCCTCCTTAAGCACAAGCTCCTCTGCGACGAGCCGGCAACCCTCGACGAGCTGCTGATCATAGCAGACAAGTATGCCACGGCCGACTCCTCCATGAAGGCAGAAATCCAAGTTAACGCATCGGGCAAGGTGGCCCCTCAAGCTCCTCAGACCCCGGCTGGTGACACCAGCCGACGACAACAACCAAACGACAACAAGCGCAAGGCCATGCAGCCGGCTTCCATGAGCCGACAGGTGGCGACAGTCGAAAATCAGCAGCCGGAAGGGCAGCCTCCTCCCAAGCGCCAGAAGGGCGGCAAGCCCAACTGGTTGCCCGCCTTCTCATACGAGCAAACCCTTGATGCACCCTGCAAATTCCACAGCGGCGCGAAGCCGTCCAACCATACGACTCGGAAGTGCCACTGGCTCACCAGGATCGCCAAGGGTGACGGACTCCAGCCTACTCCGCCTGCCGGCCCGCCGCCGCCTCCTCCCCAGCAACCGGCGGTTCAGCCTGTCGGCGCGATACAAGATGAATACCCTGAGGAGCATGGGGCCTATCTAGTGTTCACAAGTGTGGCCAATGACAGGCACAGCAGACGGCAGCAGCAACAAGAGGTGAACGCGGTGGCATTAGAGACCCCCGAATTCATGCACTGGTCTGAGAAGCCCATCAGCTGGAGCAGAGCCGACCACCCGGAAGTAATGCCTAATCCTGGCACCTATGCTCTAGTGTTGGATGCCACCTTTGCCACGGTGAGGCGAGCTGCTCGTTTCTCCCGAGTTCTGATAGATGGCGGCATCAGCATCAACATCCTGTACAAAGATACCATGGAGAAGCTGGGAATCAAGCAGAGACATCTTCAGCCCAGCCAGACCGTTTTCCATGGCATCGTACCAGGCCTTTCCTGCTCACCAATCGGCAAGACTCAGATAGATGTCCTCTTCGGGGACAAGAATCATTTCCGCCGAGAGTCAGTCTGGTTTGAGGTGGTGGACCTTGAGAGCCCCTATCATGCACTGCTTGGCCGGCCTGCGCTGGCCAAGTTCATGGCGGTCCCCCACTATGCCTACCTCAAGATGAAGATGCCGAGCTCCAAGGGAATCCTGACCATAGCGGGAGACTACAAGAAGTCGTCTGCCTGCGCAGTAGAGAGCAGCCGGCTAGCCGAGTCTCTCGTGATCGCGGCTGAGAAACAGCTCCTTGACCGGGTTGTGGCAATGGCAGGCAAGCAGCCGGAAATGTCACCCAACCCCAAGGAGTCGGAGGCTGAGGGCTCGTTCAAACCGGCCAAAGAGACAAAGAAGATACCCTTGGACCCGGAACACCCGGAGAGGCATGCTGTCATAGGTGCAAACCTTGACAGCAAATAGGAAGGCGAGCTCGTCGATTTCCTCCGTGAGAATCGGGACATCTTTGCATGGTCACCTAAGGACATGCCGGGTGTTCCGACGGAATTCGCCGAGCACAAGCTACATGTGAGATCTGATGCCAAGCCGGTAAGGCAGCCCTTGCGCCGTCTGTCAGAAGAGAAGAGAAGAGTTGTTGGAGAAGAGATAGCCCGGCTCCTAGCGGCCGGCTTCATCATGGAAGTATTCTTTCCAGAGTGGTTAGCCAACCCGGTCTTGGTGTTGAAGAAGAACAAGCAGTGGCGCATGTGTATTGATTATACCAACCTCAACAAAGCATGCTCCAAAGACCCGTTCGCTTTGCCAAGAATTGACCAAGTGATTGACTCCACAGCCGGATGCGAGCTATTGAGTTTTTTGGATGCGTACTCAGGATACCACCAGATCAAGCTGAACCTGGCCGACAGGCTGAAGACCGCCTTCATCATGCCGTTCGGAGCCTTCTGCTACCTAACCATGACGTTCGGCTTGAGAAATGTCGGCGCCACATTTCAGCGTTGCATGCAGAAGTGTCTCCTCAAACAACTCGGCCGAAACGCCCACGTCTATGTGGATGATGTTGTGGTGAAGACGGAGAAGCGTGGAACACTGCTAGAAGACCTCAAGGAGACCTTTGAGAACATGCGCCGATTTCAGATCAAGCTCAACCCAGAGAAATGTGTCTTTGGAGTACCAACCGGCCAGCTCCTTGGCTTTCTGGTCTCAGAGCGCGGCATAGAGTGCAACCCTGTGAAGATCAAGGCCATCGAGAGGATGGAGGTGCCCACCTGACTGCTGGACGTGCAAAAATTCACCGGCTGCTTGGCGTCCATCAGCCGTTTCATCAGTCAGCTGGGCAAGAAGGCTCTTCCCCTGTACCAGCTCATGAAGAAGATCACTTTTTTCGAGTGGAATGACAAGGCGGATGAAGCTTTTCTCCATCTCAAAAAGATGTTGACCACCCCGCCCGTCCTAGCGGCTCCGACTGCTAAGGAGCCCATGCTCCTCTACATCGCCGCTACCAGCCGGGTGGTCAGCACAGTCGTAGTGGTGGAACGCAAGGAAGAAGGCAAAGCGCTACCAGTCCAGAGGCCGGTGTATTACCTAAGTGAAGTGCTGTCCGCCTCCAAGCAAAACTACCCCCACTACCAGAAGATGTGCTACGGCGTGCACTTTGCTGCCAAGAAACTGAAGCCATACTTCCAAGCGCACCCAATCACTGTGGTCTGCACAGCTCTGCTTGCTGAGATCATTGGAAGCCGAGATGCTTCAGGCCGAGTGGCCAAATGGGCCATAGATTTGGCCCCCTACACCATCTACTACCAGCCTCACACCGCCATCAAGTCACAAGCACTGGCCGACTTCCTCGTTGATTGGGCCGAGACCCAGTACCTACCGCCAGCGCCAGACTCCACCCATTGGCGAATGCACTTTGATGGTTCTAAGATGCGCACCGGTTTGGGAGCCGGCATCGTCCTCGCCTCTCCCAAAGGCGACAAGCTCAGATATGTGCTGCAAATCCATTTTGCTGCCTCCAACAACGTCGCTGAATATGAAGCACTCATTCACGGGCTCCGGCTTGCCAAGGAACTCGGCATTCGCCGGATCCTGTGCTATGGTGATTCCAACTTGGTGGTCCAGCAGTCGTCAGGCGACTGGGACGCCAAGGACGCAAATATGGCGAGTTACCGCTTCCTTGTACAGCAACTGAGTGGATACTTTGAAGGGTGCGAGTTTCTCCATGTGCCAAGAAATGACAATGAGCAAGCAGATGCCCTAGCACGAATCGGCTCCACCAGGCAAGCAATACCAACCAGCGTCGCCCTACAACGCCTCCTCAAGCCGTCTGTCAAGCCATCGCCGGAGTCAGATTCCATCTTTGTGCCGGCTCCTCCTGAAGCAGTAGGATCCGACTTGAGGACCCCAGCAGCCGGCATGAGGAATTCGGCAGGCGACCCGGGGACCGCAGCAGCCGCACCCGGCCCGGGGACTTCAGAACTCGGCCTGGGGACTGCAGCAGTCGGCCTGGGGACTTCATCGACCCAGCAAGCGGCAGCTGACTCCATCCCGCCGCCTGCCGGCCCAACCGCCCTCGTGCAAGTAGCAGTATTGGCAATCGAAGAAATTGCAGCACCTTCATGGGCCCAGCCCATCCTCAACTTTCTGGTAAACAAAGAACTGCCAACTGATGAGGGCTCGGCCCGGCAAGTGCAACGCCGAGCAGCAGCATACACCATAGTCAACAGAGAGCTTGTAAGGCGCAGTGTCACTGGTGTCTACCAGCGCTGCGTGGAGCTGGAGCAAGGCCAAGCAATCCTCAAAGAGATTCATCAAGGCGAGTGTGGACACCACGCGGCTTCAAGAGCACTCGTGGCCAAAGCTTTCCGCCACGGTTTTTTCTGGCCGACTACTCTAGAAGATGCCAAAGATCTGGTCCAGAAATGCAAAAGGTGCCAGAAGTTCCGCTCGCAGCCATATCAGCCGGCTTCTGCACTCAAGACTATCCCCATTGCCTGGCCCTTTCCCGTCTGGGGCCTAGACATGGTGGGACCATTCAAGACGGCGCGCGGCGGCATGACTCACCTACTTGTCGTGGTGGACAAGTTCACCAAGTGGATAGAAGCAAAGCCAATTAAAAACTTGAATGGTCCGACTGCTGTGACTTTCATCTCCGACATCACCATCCGGGATGGTATACCACACAGCATCATCACCGACAACGGCACAAACTTTGCCAAAGGTGCCTTGGCCCGTTTCTGTGCGACGTAGGGCATCCGACTGGACATAGCGTCTGTTGCCCATCCGCAGTCAAACGGCCAAGTGGAGCGAGCAAACGGCCTCATCTTGTCCGGCATCAAGCCCCGACTGGTCGAGCCTCTGGAGCGTTCGGCCGGCTGTTGGCTCGATGAGCTGCCGGCCGTCCTCTGGAGCCTGCAGACAACTCCGAACAAGTCAACCAGCTTTACGCCTTTCTTCCTCGTCTACGGTGCCGAAGCCGTCATCCCGACGGACATAGAATTCGACTCCCCACGAGTCACCATGTACACCGAAGAAGAGGCAGAAGAAGCACGACAAGACGGCGTCGATCTGCTGGAAGAGGGCCGGCTGCTGGCACTCAGCCGGTCCACCATCTACCAGCAGAGCCTGCGTCGATACTACAGCCGGAAGGTCAAGGCAAGATCCTTCCAAGAGGGAGACCATGTGCTCCGGTTGATCCAGTGAACAGCCGGTCAGCACAAGCTCTCGGCACCTTGGGAAGGCCCCTTCATCATCAGCAAGGTGTTGGGCAATGACTCCTACTACCTCATCGATGCTCAGAAGCCTCGAGCACGAAAAAGAGACGACTCCGGCAAAGAGACGGAGCGACCATGGAATGCGAACCTTCTCCGAAGGTTTTACAGTTGATGAGGTATGTACCACGCCAACTTTTGTATTAAGTACGAAGACTTCGGGTTCCCCGAGAAGATCTCGGGGACTGCCCTCTTTTATCTATATGATAACACCACACAAAAAATACACTTCCGTGATGATACGTGTTTGTCACAGTAGGTCGCGTTTTTTGTCATGCATGTACATCCATGACAAATTTATGACAGAATCAAGATAGTCATACCTGTGCTGTCGTAGAAGTGTTCCATGACATTACCAAAATTATCATCACGGAAGTGTCCACTTCCATGACGATAAATCGCGCGTCACAGAAGTGCTTTCGTCAAGGGTGACCGACACGTGGCATCCACTGTAACGGAACGCCGTTAAGCTATCGGGTCGGGTTTTGGATCCGATAACCCGTTAACAGCCCCAACCAATGGGGATTTTCCACGTGTAAAATCATCATTGGCTGGAGGAGACACGTGTCAGGTCCGCGTTGGCACAGGTGTCACTCATCCAATGGGCGAGACGCGCCTATGATATGTTGACACGTGGACCGGCCATCAAGTTTAAATGGGCCGGCCCAACTGAAGGCCCACAAGATTTTGCGGACCATAATGGGCCGGCCCAGCTAAAGGCCCACGAGATTTTGCGGACCATAATGGGCTGGCCCAGCTAAAGGCCCACAAGATTTTGTGGGCCATAATGGGCCGGCCAGGTAAAGGCCCACAAGATTTTTGTGTGCCATAATGGGCCGGCCTAGGTAAAGGCCCACAAGATTCTTGCGGATCATAATGGGCCGCCTAGCTAAAGGCCCACGAGATTTCACCGACATTAATGGGCCGGCCCAGCTGTAGGCCCACAAGATTTTGAGGACCCTAGTAGGCCGGCCCATTAAGTGGCTGCCATGTTTTGGGCCAAATGCCGGCCCATATTTGATCCGGTCCATTAATGGCCTGCCACGCTCCGGGCCTAATAGTGGCCCATATGAGATCCGCCCCGTTAAAAGCCTACCACGTTCTGGGCCAAATTATGGCCCAGATCAGGTCCGGCCCTTTAAGAGGCTTTGGGCTCAATTATGGCCCATATCAGATTCGGCCCGTCAACTGGACACTATGCTTTTGGGCCCACTTGCTAAAGGCCCACTTAGTAATTCGGCCTGATATTAGTTTTAGCCTGTTAAAGGCCCATTTAACATTTCGCCCTATATTAATTTCGGCCTGTTAAAAGCCCGTCATATAGTTGGGCCTAACTACGACCCGGTTTGCATCCGGCCTGCTCGCAGCCGATATCTGATTGGGCCAAACAAGGACCGAGACAATTTTGGCTTGTTAAAAGCCCGTGATTTGATTCGCACAATCATGGGCCGGGGTTCATTTCGGGCTGCTGCCGGCCCGTGAGCTGTTCGACATGTTTCAGGCCCAACCTACATCGTGATTGCATGACGGCCCGATTATGTATCGTAATTTTACGGTTTGGCCGGTTTACTGCGAAGACATGATATATATACAGTAAAATAACTGCAGCATCGTGAATAAGAAAAAACCTAGACTATACAATAAAGAAATTACGGCATATTACATCCACTGGGCATCAAAGTTCGCCACTATGATAATAAAGCACAAGCAGACAATAGATTACATACACTAGGCATCAAAGATTGCCACCAGTGCAAATAAACACGCCGACAAAATAATATACAAAACCGACAGCACTTCAATAGAGTTCAAGAAAGGTTAGCCCTGCTGCGGAGCTGCAGCGCAAGCAGCTGAGCAAGATGATGAGACTATGCTTGTTCAACACTTATATCTTCCTCACTCTGAAAGATAAACAAGCAGACAGATGACAAGTTTTGCACATAAAAGTATCAGTGCTGACAATTCATCACATTTCTTACTGACGAATAAAGTGACACAGTTTAAAATTGCATTAACACAATATGGTATTGTTCAAGTCAAGACATGGCAGGAAATGACATTGTGAAGGAGTTGGCAGCTTCACGACACCACTGGATTACAGATCAAGAACTCATAAGTATCAATGATTAGTGTGCTGTCAATTTATACCATTTCAGATTGGCAAATAAAGAGACGATTTAAATAATAGTGGAATGATATGACATTGTTCATAGTTAAGACATTGCAGAATATGACATTGTGCTGTAGTGGGTAGGTTCACCACACCACTAGATTACGGATGAAGAACAGAAGCATACATGCAGTGCAAAAGAAGATCACTTGCTCTGTATAGTTTAATTTACATGGTATGAAGAAGGAACTTGGTTGTACAACTGAAAACTTAAATTGAGAAAGGACAAACTTTTGTTTATGAACTACATAATAAACTTTAAACAAGCAATTTGATGCAAACACCAAAAATAAATAGCTGTTGCAGTCATGCCTAACCAAATATATACAACAATGTTTGAAGGCTTGAGATGGACAAACTTACATTATTGGTGAAGACAGGCTCTATAAAGGCCTTGTCCATGCTGATGGGGGGGGGGCAATTCAAGAAGTTTACTACAGAATCTTCTTCAAAAGCATTGCCTTTATTCTAAATTTTGTTAAGAGTAAATATAGATGTGATAATATATGAAAAAATGGAGAATATTTAAGATAAGATGAAGAGTGATGCTACATAACCAAGTAGCTATAAATGTAAGTGCAGCGATATAGGAAAAAGGTACAGCCAAGAGCAATGCACAACTAAACTTCTTCAGTACCAACCTTATGGTAAGAGTAAATATAGATCTGATGTGTAGAAAATGGAGGGCAAAGGAAAATAAGCTGCAGAGTGATGGTACATGAACAACTACCTCTCATTATAAGTACACTGATAAAGGACATCATGTACTTACAAGAACAATGCAGAGCTAAAAAAACATTGGCATTGGATATATTCTACACTAATGTAACCATTCATACAGATCAAATAATTTGGAGCGAACAATTGATAAGCAAGCTATCATGCATACTGCTGTCACATAATGAACCAGGTATGTATGCAAGTACAGTGATACAGGACAACAGGTACTAACAAGAGCAAAGCAGCGGGCAGCATATTTGCGATATCCTGTCGTTCTTGTCAAACCGGAATTCTTCTTCGAGCAGATTTCCTGCAAAAAAGATCCGTAAGGCACATGCGGAAAAGTAGAAGTTCAAATTGTCATGTGATTTCATAGACAGTACCTCATCCTGGGAACGAGACTAGTGCATAACAAGGTTTTTCCATTCAATGTCTTCTAAATTTAGCACAGGAGACTTCACCGGAAATTCGTTTATAGACTTGCCGTCAAAGTGTGATTTCCTCAGGTAACACCGATACTGCTGCAATGCTTCCTTGAAAAGCACAAGCAAGCTTTGCTCGTCATGAATATCCAGATTGACCCTCGCCTAGTTACAACAATGTAATGTAAATCATTGATGTGTTCAATCAGCAGAAAACAGGAAAATAATAACCATGAATAATAGCACTTACACGTAAGTTGGACAGGAAGATGTGAAAATGGTGTTTGTCTTCACAATAATCTTCCCATGATGGGAATATATGCACATAGTCCCTAACAACATTGAAAGCATTGTCTTTTAAACTAGGAATAAATGGAATGGGGTTCCAATATGCAGGAATTGGCCATCTCTGCAGTTCGGATAGGTCTTCAGCCGGTGGACTTGCTGTACTTTTTGCTGGAGTGGGATTTTTCTGTGGTACAGCTGGTGCTATGGCAAATGAAATCGTATACCTTTTGCTGGAGTGTAGGTCCTGTGTGGTGGGGCTAGTGGTGTGGCCAGTGAAGTATGGGTACAGTCTGCTGGAGTCGGTCCTACGTTTTGTGTCACTGGTTGTACAACCAATATAAGTGGGGTGCTGTCTGATTTCTCTGGCACCACCATGTTTTTCAAGGACTTTGCTGGTGCTCCTTCAGGTTCGGCAATCACCCTCTTCCTTTTTGATGTCTGATGCACAAGAACAGCATTTGAGTGGAAAAACATGGTATGATGACAGATGGAATATGTATTGATAATGGATGGGCATGGCATCTCGACATATATGATGAGTAAACAAAGCAGATGGCGGTGCAACAAAGTAGAAGAAATGCAAGACAACATATGCAAGATACCCACAATCAATAAAACATTGCCAAATTAGAACAGGCACCTTGATGGGTAAACAGGACATGCCATCTGCCTTTGACTCCTCGAGGTTAGAATAGTCATTAGGATCATATTCTGAACAAGAATCAACAGGTGGGGAGCGTATGAGTTTCATTGCATCCAGAATGGCACTCAATGCCTTGGTGCCAATTTTGTAAGTCATTGCAGTGTTTAGCTTCAAGAGTGGACTGCTGCAAGTGCGACACAAAGAAGCTACACAGATCATAGTGTAGATATAACGGGAAAACCTTAAGCATCAGAGTAAAATCAGCAAAGTGGAACTTGCTGGAATATATGTGCTAGTATTGCCGGTACGGCTAGAAAGGCTTCGGATACCAGCTCTCTTCAAGTGAAGGGGCGGTACTGTTAATATCAGTGTAACTCTCAAAGGCGACACAACTCCCCGCATTTCCTTGCTATTCTTATAGGATTCAAGTGGGCAGGCCACTACAAATCCTATTCCTATGTTTACAAGATCCTACAAATCAAAGAGGCTCAAAGTGTCCATTACAACCGACCGTATAGACCTCTACACTGCAAATGTCCCTGCTCATCTTCAGTACAAGGAACATACTGTACTACAATCATACTCCCTCCGTTCCAAAATATAAGTCTTGGTAGAGATTTCCACTATGGATCACATACAGATGTATCCAGATACATTTTAGAGTGTAGATTCACTCATTTTGCTCCATATGTAGTCCATGGTGGAACCAATACAAAGACTTGTATTTAGGAACGGAGAGAGTACATATTAAAGAAGAACGGAAGAGGAACATGGTAAAGAAAAGCAAGCAGATTTTGGATAATAAAATGTTGGTTGCGCAGTGCCCACACATAATGAACCAGAGCGCATTAAGAATGCAACCCCCAGCTGTCTCTCGACCATTTCAGGCGGTTGGATGAAGATCCTATGTCTCCTAACCCTTCTTCTTCCTCGTCTCTGATTCTTCCCATACAGAACACCGCACAGGCCGCCGGCCGGACCACCGGCCCCACCGTCTGTGTTCCTCCGCCACCCCCACCCCCACCTCCGCCCCAACCCCCACCCGCATCGAGTTTTCTTCGTTCGGCGAGGCCCCACAACCACCTGAGCCCCTTCGATCGCACCGGCGAACTCCGGCGAGCTCTGAAAAATCGACTGACCCAATTTTGAAATTTAGTCTACTGTGATTTAACTAGTGTGGAATATAAAATGGGAAAACCATAAGCATTGGGAGTATAGTGTTGAGCGTGCCATGGCGGATCTGAAGGTGCAAACCGGACAAAGGCAACTTCGCAACCAAGACAAGAAATCAGAGTAAAGCAGTGGCGATCTATTTTCTTGCTGCGATAAATAAGTTGAGCAGATACGAAAGAGTACCGCCTCTGGTGCGGCGTCGTGTACGCATCTGCTGAGAATTTGACGGTGCTGCGATAGCGATGGCTGTCGGCGGCGTGGAAGCAGATCTAGGAGGGTAGACGGTGGCGGCGGGGCGCGGTGGATGAGACGGTCGTAGGAGCGGCGCCGGCAAGGTGGACAACGGCGGGGATGAAGCGAGAGGACGGGATGCAAGGATCCCGGTCCGAAGCCGTGGAAGAGAGAGGTCGATCTCTTGTAATGGACGGCAGCGTCGGGGTATCAGCTCCGGCATGGTGGAGGAGGACGGCGTTGGATGGGGTGGCGGACGGCGGCGGACGGAGGAGGGTGGGGTGGAGAGGGTGTTTTGGCGCCCATGAAGTACGAATGGGGAAAAGGGAGGTAGAGAGGAAGGGGGAACCATGTATTCAGGGCGCGCTTGTCTCAAATGCGAGGAAATTTACAAACTTAGCCCCCGTTTCAAATTTCTACTACATCATAGCAACATTAGTCAGTTGGGGATAGGACGGTAATCTCGCATACACCGAATATTTGCCGACGAGAGTTTGTTTTTGGCACCCACCGTGTATGAATCAGGGTGAGAGGCGGTTACGTCACGTTTGGGTGAAATTACAAACCTACCCCTATCGAAACCTATAGAAATCCAGCAGATAGGCTTTGCGTGGCAAGGATAGGCAGTAGTGATTTCCATCTCGCAGATTTTGGTTTCGGGCGGTTACTGCGACTTTCCCCGCTTTGTTCAAATTTTGTAGAGTGCACGTTTACCGTGCCAACTCAATTCGAATCCCGTTTGTATTCTATTTGTTTTTCGGGCGGGATCCATTTTCAATTGGAATTACATTCTATATACATCATTTTTTATATATACTTTCAAAAGCACAACACCATTTATACATAAATATGGTTTACAAATGGCATGATCTCAGATTCATAAGGTTGTATCCATCAATTTGGATTTTCAAATATTTGAAACCACTTTATGTTGAAATCCAATGTATGCATTCCTCGCTAACTGTCTCCAATTATGTGTGTTTCATGCAGGTTTTTTTACTTCTCAAACATGTATAATGTGTTTCACACACGCAACATATAGTGTAATCCCATTTAGACATTAATTGCATATAAACCATGCATTGTTTGTAATTGAAGAATCTATGGATCACCAATATTGATAAACTATATAACATTACACGTGTGCCCAAATTCAAATGAATATGCATGTTTGAAGTTATGATATTATCGATGTCGTGATCTCCAGTTTAAATATTTGAATCCCCTTTAATCCAGATATTCGTCTCATATAGCTATCACTCATGCTTATATAGGACTATCTCTCTGGACCTATACGCGTTCATCGTCTCTCAGGTATCTCGTTCTACCTGTATGTCGACAATGATCTTTTATCTTCATAACACACTGACGGTACTCTCTCCCTCGACCTTCATCACTCTATCTCTCTCTAAGTATATCTCGCTCCCTGCTATGTGTCTCTAACTATGATTCTCCATGTGGAATCTCTTTCTCTCACACAAACACAAAACTTTGTCTCCCGGGGTCTCATTTCTCTCTACTATTCCCATGTGTGCCACTCGCACACCCCTCATACAAAGATGTATTTCGCTCCTTAGATATGAGAACCTACGACTCTTCCTCTTCAATATCTCTTTCTCACACACAAACACAAACTCTGTCTCCCGGGGTCTCATATTTCTCCATTGTTCTCTTGTATGTCGCTCACACACACCCTCTCTCCCTAGAGATATCTTGCGTTCCCTCGTATGTCTATCTAGCTATCACTCTCGTTGTGAAATATCTTTCTCTCTCACAGACACAAAACTCTGTCTCTCTGGATCTCATTTCTCTCTGATATCTGTTTGTATGTGACTCACATGCACCCTCTCTCTATCTCTCTCACACCCACACACATAACCCAGCCTTCTGATCCACTCGACTCCTATCTCTAACGCACACTAGCTAGCATCTTTATCTTTCTATTTATCTGTTTCTCCATCAACCTTCTTTCTAGCCCTCACTCTTGATTCCTATCACGCACACTACATATGTTTCTCTCTACATGCGGTCAAGTGCCCTCTCACACACATATATAACTTCACCCTTTGAACCACCCGACGGTCATCTCCAACACCCAAACTAGCGGATGTCCCTCTAGCTAGCATCTCCATCTCTGTATCTATCTGTAGTTTCTCCGTCAACATTTCTTTCTCGCACAGAGTCTTTCTTCCTATCACCCACACTATATATGTCTCTCCATACATATGCATTTATAGGTTGGTCTCTTCTGCACAATCGTTGCGCCTCACACCCTCTGCTCGCCATAGATGCATGCTCCAGCCCACGCCACTATCTCTTAAAGACAAAAACACATGCTCAATTGTCGGGCCTTCTTCCTTGCATTCACACATGCATGCATATTGTCATACCGATCCGTCTCTCCCATGTCGTTGATCTTATGACTTATGTCTTCTTTCTTTTATCTCGATCATGCGCGCGCACACAGACACACATCCCACGTATACATGTATACCTCTCACACATGCACGTTCAAGGTCTCTATGTCTCCATACGTTTAATTACCCTCAATCCTAACGCCACATCGAATCGTTCTCCTCTTTTGTGCACATAACTTCCGTCTGGATGGGTAAAACACACACTCACACTTAACAATCTCCTTCTAGCTACCCCCCGCCTCTCACTCTTCCCCTATATCCCCGAAACCAATAAGACCATCCCTTTGTTTAATTCCCGCCTACATGCACCATCGATATATAGTAGTCTTCCTCGGTGTCTCTCGAACAAACACGTTCTCTCGATGTCGACTCCTCTCACGCGCACACACCTTCTCTTCCCTCTCTACGGGCATTTTCTCTCTCGCACCCCATCGTTGGTGGCCTCTGCCATACACATCACCTCTCTATGATGAAGCCATGCACACTTAAATTACATCCTCCACAGAGGACCCCGCGACACACACACACACGCACACACACGCACGCACGTACCCCCCCCACACACACGCACACTAAGACTCCATCTCTCTCTATCTCTCACACACACACAAACACACACACACACGCACGCACGCATGCACCCCCCCACACACACTAAGACTCCATCTCTCTCTCTCTCTCACACGCACACAAACTAAGACTCCATCTCTCTCTCTCCCCCCCTCTCTCTCTCTCTCACACACACACACACCCCACACACACACTAAGACTCCATCTCACACACACATGCTCTAGGCGGAGCATTTGTTCCTACCACCCTTCATCCAACCTTACCCGTATGATAAACAATCACCTTTATTTACTTGCATAACATGGACAAATTCCACTTTACTTTAGTAGTCAGCAAACTTATCCTCTGTACCCTTATAAAAAAACGAGTTGGTGGTGATGGTGTGCCTGCCATCTTGTAATACAGACCGTATGATCTATATCTGAGGATAGAAAGCAAACTATGATAATTTTACAAAAGATACCCGCACCTCTCTCCACATCATTATCTCCCGCAACCTCATTGCTCAGCAATTAAAAAATGAATAAGTCTCTGGAACAATCTAGCATGCATGGTGGCCGCTGCCGCCTGCCGGCGCCGTCCATCCCCATGCCTCCGCCCATTCCGACCACCAGTCACCACCACGCTCCACTCCTCCTCGCCTTATCTCTCATCTTTCATTTTTTCAATGACATTCTCGAGATACCAGTTTTCCGATAACATTCTCGAGATATCATTAGTTTTTACACATGGGATTACTCCTGCATGGGTCAATCACAACAGGTGTTCTGTAAAAAAAATGCATATTGATGTTCCGTGCAATGCACGAGAATCTTGCTTGTAATTATATAACGCAAATCACGAGCAGGAAGTGACATTTTTGACACAACCACGTTAACATGGCCACGTAAATCACTAGCTAAAGTAAATACCATTATACTTATATCTCGTTGCAAAAGGTTGAGTACATGTCAGAAGAATAGAGTCGCACACACGCACTCTGTCTCTCAGAATCTCTCACACACACACACCAGTTACGTGACGCCCACTTAAGCAGACACGTATGTTACAATTTGTGCACCCGCGGGTACACGTCATGCTGCGCATTTATTGAAGCTGGAAGGCGAACCCAAACAGTAGCTGCATTCATTCCCCTCCCGCCGCCTCTTCTCTGGTCGCCGTCGCCCGGTAGCCATGGGCCGGCCGAAGGTAACAACATACGCCATACTCCCACCGGAGCGGCGCTTTAATATGGAAATTTTAGTGGTCATGCATGCATCTTTTTGTGCTAGCACTCCTATATAAGGGTTGACCGGTCGCTTCCCGCGGATGTGCGCGGGCGGTGGAAGAGGAAGGAGAAGGGAAGCGGGCTGTGGAGTAACGTTTTTTACCACAATTTCTTAGGAAACTGAGTGCAATAATTGAGTAGTTTTGCAAACTACCAGTACTACACCTGAAACGGTTCAAAACCTATACTCCCTTGCCAGCACGCGCTTCCCACGTGAAACGGTCAGCGTCGCCCTGGAGCGTCAGTGCCGCATTAATGCCCGGCCAGAGCGGAGGCGACCTCTCACTGGCGCCGGCTTTGAAGTGGCGCGACGGCCGAGAGAGCGCCGCTTCCCGGTGCACGCGACTGCTCCGCGTCGAGACTGGCCATAGGCCCTGTTTGGATCCATGGGTTAGAGTTAGTTTGAGCTAGTTGCGGCTCAAATAGCCCTAAAGTATCCAAGCTTGAGGGTTTAAATTGGAGCAAGTTGCACCGAACCCACCAAAAAAACTATCCCACCCAAGAGGTGCTAACTGGAGATAGTTCTCATTGGGACCACTGAAAAATCACTTTTCTCTCTCCATGAAGTGCATTTATTGTCAATCTAACCCTGTCACCCAAACACCTCTTTGGCTACAGTTAGTTCAGGGTTAGTCATGAGTTAGTCTAACCTCTAGCTAAGTTAGAGTATCAAACAGGAGCAGTATAGGACATGCAAGTTGCTCAAAGCATACAGGCAAATTCGTACGTGAAAGGATTTTTTTCTTTTTGAAAACGGAACGTGAAAGGAATTTTTTTAGAATGCTCTTGGCATGTCGCTAACATGTGATAGTTAACCGACCTCAATAGACGGCAGAAACGCCAGCCCGCCGCACTTTGATAGAGACGAGGAGGGAGAAGCGATACAGGCTGCTGGATTACTAGAGATAGGTGTCGCACGGAAGCCAAGAAATATGGTGATAGCGTGGGTTAGCCATGTACTAGTATGATGTAACTACACTGGGCTGCCGTGTTTCGTACTCTTCCAGTCCACTGTGGAGATGATTGGTTAATTTTATATCGCTGAATAATATTAAATATTATGAGTGCAGACGCTCCACCACGAGGTTCCTTGCTCCTTCTCGGTCGTCCGGAATCTATGTTCTTCCACTCTATTTTTTTACGTGAGCTTTGTTCATCCTTTTGCCAACACGCGAGACATCTAGCATCAAGGTGCACGTGTTATGCAAGGATCGTTCCATCTATATGAAGAACACGTGGGACTGGAACTACGAGACGGACATGTAACCAGGAGTGGACGTACGAACCTGAGTAATGTAGCGCAGTAAGTGAAGTAGAAAGGCACAAATGGTATGAACATGCGTGGCATATAGGGTGTGTTTGGTTGCGTTCTCGTCTCAGCATAGTTGTTCCCTCTTCATGCATGCTCAACTCAACACCCCTCTTCATGCATGCTCTCTTCATGCATGCTTCTAGTGTATTTGTGCTAAACTAGTGTGGACTCATGCACCCTCCATACACTCAACCAAACACCCAAAAGTAGCTCGAGAAGGGAACTCTTGGGAAGCATTTGTCTCTTACTACGTACTACCACTAAATGTTGTACGTGCAATGCACGGTGATGTTATGGAGTACCTGCCTAAGTACTCTACTACTACTATATTAGTTGGAGGCACATATTAACTTCTATATTTGTTTACGTGTATGCCCCGAGAGCTTCCAACTAGACGTGTCTTTCTCTCCAGGTCGCACTTTGTATCGTTCATACCACTAAGTACTACTACGTGTGGTCTCCAACCCAGAAGTGGAAGAAGTGGAGACGCTCTACCACGCTGTTTTTTTTACGTTGGGCTCTACCACCCTGTTCATGTCCCACTCCTTTCGCTGACGTGTGGGACATCCAGCACGTGCCGTGTTTGGCACCCTTCGTCGTAAGAGTAGAAACGCTAGCATTCATTAGAAATAAAAAATAATTATAAATCGGCAGTGATACTATTTTTTTGCGAACCAATCAGCAGTGATACTATACCACGCGGTTTCCTTGGTCCTCGATATCGGAAAGAATACTTCCGTTCGCCAACATGTGGGATGTCGACCATCCTGGTCCACTTGCCATGCACACATAACTCCAACGGAGAGTCACCCAGGTCGTCGCGCCGCAGTAACAATGACTAATGAGCCGTCAAATCACAGGCCCACTTCCCACTTTGAAGTTGCTCGGACGAAGGAACCATCATGACTTCATTGAATTCTGCTTCTTGAAGAAAACTACTATACCAGCAGTACTGCTAGCTACAGTAGTTACTCCAACAGAGGCCTCCTTTCGTTCATAGGATAGGAATATGAAAATCATAGGAAGTGAGATGACATGCATCTCAATTCCTATAGAGAAGAAAGAGATGCCATTTGATGCTTAGGATAGGAATTTTTCCATTTAGTCTAGGCTAATGTACTGGTAATTTGCTCTAAAAACTACAGTAGTAACTTGTAGTATTGGTACATGCTCGTACTTAGACACAGACACACACACTAACTACTAGTACTACTACTTCTCACATGCTGGCCAGACACCGTCGTTCTCCTTCCCGGCTTTGTCGGCGACACCCCACCATGCTTGGATCTCCGCCGACCTCTCCGCAGCAGCGCGTGCGTCCTTTTCTTTCTTGCGGCGGCGGGCCTCTCTTTTCTTGAGTGCTTTCTGACTTTTCCGCTCCCTTTGTGCGGCTTTGGCCGCCTCTTGCTCTACCGCCCATTCGGCCTTGGCATCTTCAAATTCCTCCCACATAGTTGTGAGGTCGCGAGCGGCGATGAACTCGGCACGGCGGGATGCCATCGCTTCCCTACCATTTTGTGTGTGGTCGTGGGCGGCGAGGAACTCGGCGTGGCGGGATGCCATCGCTGCATTACCGGTTAGTGTGCGGCGCGGTGGCATCAACGACGCTTGGTGAGAGCTCTGGGGTGGAGTGGCCGGACAACCATATAGTGCATTGGTTTGTCAAGAGCTGAAGGACCGAAGAGAAAGCAAATTTGGATTCCCCTTCAATCCTGGTCATTTACTACCGAGTAAAATGCATTGGCGGTCATCGAACTTGTCTTGATAGCTCACTTTGATCATTGTATACGAGATATGGTGATTATACGGTCACTGGCTCAGCGTATAGCTCCGTATTTGTCTGGTTGACCAGTCAAACAGTCCGCAAGCGCCTCATCAGCTCGGGTTCTTTATCTATCTACGTGGGCCTACCTGTCAATGGAGAAAGAAATACTATAAAAACCAAAATTATGCGTATGTGGGGAATCAAACCACGGACTCGTCGCTGCAACGCACCCTCATCAGCCAAATGAAAATGAAATACTTCGCGTCAGACACTCACGCTCACGCTGTCAAAGCATGCTAATGCATGCACGTCGCCCTCTAAATCAAAGTCCTACTCATGGCGCAACGCAAACGGCGAGCTCATCATCTGTGCGGCCCGGCGGTGCCTGACATTACTGTTTAGACGTTTGATGGAGGCCTACGCGAACGCCGAGCATGTATTCACCTGGCTCAACACCAACGGTCATACTCGGACCGCCTTGCTCATGTATATCGTCCATCACAAAGACAATCTATAAAACAACCTAAGCTAGAGAGGGTACTATGGTAGTATGGTACGGAGTATGTACTATCGTGAGCGACCGATCTTAGTGCCACTGCACACCGAAACCCCTTCCATCGCTAGCGCGCGCTTCCCGCCTGAAACGGTCACTGTCTCTCCAGAATGTCAATGCCGCATTCACCGGACTTAACTGCAGGTGCAATTGGTGTGTCACTGGCATGCGGGCCAGATGCCCGTTGGGCCCACATGTCAGTAACCCAAACGCATCTGCAGTTAAGTCACTGAAGCAGCATCCGCATTCACGCCCGACGAACCTAGTCCAGCGCCAGTTGTCCATCCGTCTGCCGCGGCTCATTGCCATTCGCCCGCTATATTAACTTGAGCCCCAGGTCCCAGCCATAGCCAAAGACCCACACTTATTCTCCCCCGGTCCCTTCCTTCTGTCGGCACCACTTCAACCATGGCCTCCTGGCGCTCCGAAGCTCTCTTGGACGTACTGTCGCAGGAGCAAATGAAGGAGATCGCCGGCACCCCCGGCCGCCCTCCGCCGCCACGACCACGAAGCCGGCGCGCGTGCGCGGGCGCAGCCGGCAGCGAGGAAGAGTTGTACACGGTAGGTCGCCGCCGCTCTGGTCCCGGGAAGGCCACCGCTACTCCACTCAGTCGACGCCAAGCTTGGTAGGGTAAACATCGGCGACCGATTAGCCGCTTGACGGCGATGTGGAGGCGGAAATCTTCAGAACCTTGTGCTCCGGAGGAGGAGGTTATCGAGGCGGATGAGGAGGAGGCAAAGGCAATGGCCGGCTTTCTCGGGTTCATGGCCGGACATGGTGGTCGGGCGCCGGCGATCGTTTAGATTAGGTTTACAGTAGGTTTTAGTACGGTTTGTGCGAAATATGTAATGAATTTCGTCCAGTTTGTAGGAAAAGTTTTCGAAATGTAATGAATTTCATCCGGTTAATTTGAAATTAGCTTTGTTTGCATGAATTTTGTTCGGTTAGTTCATATAGTTGTCGAAAGGTATGCGGGCAGCATCGGATGGCATACATCAGTGTCCTCGGACAGATGCCGGTGTAAATTTGTGGGCCAGCGCTGGAGATGCCCTACCTATCATGCTATAATCGCTAACAATCCTCCATTATTTGGCAGGGAATAGTTATCCCTCGATCAAAATCAGATCCGCGGTGTTTCGCACTCCTCCCGCGTAAGAGTGTAAACTCTTGCTTACATAAAAATGGAGCAAGTGGACGGCACTGTAGCACGTCATATCACTCGAACTAGCCCGCCTAACGAGCGGGAAAGCACCACCCTCGTCATTTTGTTCTGGATTTCTATCGATCGATCACGCGAAAATGTTACGCTTCGCAAGTTCTAAAGGAAAAGGCGGCACACTTACGACTCGTACGCGTCGCAACCCCGACAGTCCGGCTCGCACGCCGCTCACCAGAGGGGACACACGTTGTCTTGCAATTTCACTGACATGTGGGACCGTAATTGAATAAACCGTCGATAGCCGAAATCTAATCGCTCGGCGGGCGTCGGCTGAGAAGAGAGAAACGGGGGAGGGAGAAGAGATCGCCCGCCCGCCGCGCACGGACTCCAAGAAATATATGGTGATAATGTGAGGTGGGCCATGCTGGAGTCCGGACCGCTTCCGGAGCCCGCTCTCACCGCCCTGGCCCCTCAAGACGCCAGCTGCCCGCCGCATGCATGCATAGCAAGTAGTACTCCTTATGTGGAGGAGAGAGAGGCATTGACAAAGTCAAGGAGTGGGCTCTGCAAGAGCCCGTCTCTACACGTGCTCCTAGGTATAAAAAATAATTCTAAAAAAGCATAAAAAACAATTGTGTCTTAAAAAAAGAAAGGTAAAAAACATTTGAGAGGAAATAGATAGAGAGAAAGTGAGAAAAAGCTGTAACCTGGGCATTACATGAGGAAGGAGGGAGTGGTGCACATGCCAAGTTCACTGGGCTGCCGTGTTTCACACTCCTCCGTCATAACAGTGGAGACAATAGCTTTCATCAAAAATAAACAATGAATACTCGTTGCTCGTCCTCTATATCGGAAAGAATACTTTCATTCGCCGACATGTGGGACGTCGACCATCCTGGTCCACCTGCCATGCACAAAATTATCCTGGTCTACCCCGGTCGTATCGCAGGCCCAACCTTTCCCACTGTAAGTTGTTCAGACGAAGGAACCATCATGACTTCGTTGAATTCCGCTTCTTCAAGAAAACTTACTGTACCCGCAATACTGCTACCACACGCGAAGACTGGACGGCACTGTACCACGTCATATCACTGAAACCCACTAGGCCAAACTAGCCCGCCTAGGTCATCTATTTTGGAACGGAGGGAGTACGTCTCTGCACTGCTATGATTTTGTGTTGCACGTTCTCTGTACTTTTGCTACGATTTTCCTACCCTATGAACCAAATGAGGCCTGAATGTATGTCGACTATTGTCTGATCGATCGCTAAGCCTACAATTTTAGGAGCTAGGGCTATTGGTCGATCGACGAGGGATAAGTATAAGCGTACCACGAGCTCATCAGCCCCAACGTTTCTCTTCGGTGAGTGTTTTGCAAGTACTATAGCTCGCACAGTAGCTAGCCTACTAACACCAAGAATCATCAAACAAGCCCTGCTGATATGATAAACAGTTCAAACTTACATCTAAGCATGCCATATATTACATCAAAAGCTGGTGAGGATACATCTGTTTCCATAACTCGGAGAGGGTTCGCATGATTCATCGCATGATTCACTATCAAACAAAAGTAGCAAGATCCGCCCACACAAGACAGTGCACTAGCCCTAAGATGGTTTGATAACACGCATCGTTCTGGTAATTAAACACAGGGCAATGCAAACTACCCTGAAGGATTAGCGCGACCAACTATTTCTTGTCATCGATCTCTCGGGCAATGACCACAGCACGGACAGCGGCATGGGAATCGATTTCTGGGGCGATGTCCACAGGACTGACCGCGACATCGGAATCGATCTCTGGGGCGATGTCCACAGGATGGACAGCGGCATCGGAATCGATCTCCGGGGCGATGCCAACAGGACGGGCCACGACATCGGAATCATCAAGGACGTCCACCGGCACCTGCACAACCCTAACATATTAGCAAGCACATTGCAAATAATCAAAAACCACAACTATGGTAATAAGCCATTATTTTTTACCTTGTGCAGCTCACCGGGGGATCTCATCCCTCCGGGGGCCATCTCCTCGTCCTCGATGGGGGCCATCACCTTGCCAGGGGAATACTGCTTCTCAACGGCGACTATCTCCTCAAACTCGGTCTTGAGCCTCACATAGGTGGCAATCAGAGTTCCTGGGGTAGGCACGGTGGGGCCCTTGCTGTTCTTCCAACTTTCTTTGAGGAGTTCGTCCGCCAACGTCCTCAACTCTTTGGCCAGTGCTTGTTTCTTGGAGTTCTTCGTCTCCATGGGTTGGCCCGCCAACATGGTCAACTCATTGGTCGGTGCTCGCTTCCTGGAGATCGCTGTCTCCAGTGGGTTGTCCGCCTGGCAACTCTTTGCCTAGTGCTCCAGGATCCATCAATGAACTGACAAACAAAAAGCAATCGAAAGGAAACCACAATCGCAATGAAAACGGGAAAAGAATAGGATGTGAGAATCGGTCGGTGCTTCGCAAAAAGAAGATTCTTGGAATGAAAATATAGCAGCATAACTGATTCGCCCACCTTTCCTTCGTCGGTACAGAAGAAAAATGGCAGAAGTGAGTAGCCTGGAGTGAGGTTTTCTTCAAGAAAGGGAAGAAAGGGCTTGAACGAGCGTTCCAGTGAAATGATGGTTGCTTCGTCCAGTCCAACTTGGAGGCCACCTTACCACTGCTGGTAAAGGTGTGGGTTTTGTGATATGACGGGTCATGACGGCCACACCGGGGTGACAGGTGAGTCTCGACTGTAGCACCTCGCTGTGATTTGGTGGATGGCACGCGGGCCCGGATGCTTTGAAATGTCCCGCATGTAGATAGAGCGGCTAGTCATATAGGAGTGCTCAATATTGTGCACCGCGACCAAGGCGGAGAGGAAAACGAGAGAACTACGTAATTAATGCATGAGTTTAATTAGGGTAGTTTTGTAAAGTACGAGATACATTCCTCCAATCGCAAAATGCCTTGGTTCATGAGATTTGAGATTTGAGCCCTATAAACCGGAAGGGAGGGAGTACTGCACACGGTGTAGTCTAGTCACTTGTTGAAATCTCTAGAAAGGCAAATACTCCTTTCCGGTTTACAGGGCTATACTACTCCCTCCGTCTAGGTGTGTAAGTCATCTTACGAAAACCAAATAGTCCCAAAACACTTAGGCGCGGTGCATTAACTTCTACCTTGTTTCTTGTTTCTTGACATATCAACCAATAAGAGATGAGAGGTGTGCATGCTTTTAATGACTTGCAATGGCTAGTTCATTGCATGCAATGCTATTAATTAGCAAATAAACATTGGTGACCCCAGGAGGAAACGGTGCTAAGCGCGTGGACCTATGCAGAATGAGTATCAACCAATGGATAATGGAGTTTAATTGTTAAACAATAGCAATTTTGTCTCATGCAAGAGCCTGGCTAGTACTCCAAGGAACCGCACCACGCGAGCGTTCGCAACTGCCACGTTCGGGTTGCGCTTGGCTCTTCGCCTCTTCGAGAAGACGAACAATGATGTTACTCCTACTTCTACAGTATCGAATCCACTGCTGCATGTCCGTCCACCTCGTGCGGGAGGGATAGCGTGTAGCGAAAGCTTCTACTTACTGCTCCTGCCTTTGCGTCTATGACAGGTGGGCCCAACAGGTGGTTGGCCCTCCTGTCATGCAGCCAAAGGCAGGTGCAGTTAAGGCACCGGAGCTCAGTCCGCGAGGGAGAGGGCGTTGTAGTAATCAAATTTCTCGGTCTTGTACGAGTTGACGCGACACATCAAAGCACTGCACTCGATATAAGTCTTTTTACACATTTCAAATGGGCTACTTCGTATGTAGGAGTAGACATATTCTGCTTCGTATGTAGTCACTTGTTGCAATCTCTAAAAAGACTTATATTTGGAAACGGAGGGAGTACAACGCATGCATGCATGCCGTGACTTTCCTTTTGATACTTGCATGTGTTGATTTGATGCACCTTGCCAAATTTTGACTATAAATTTAACTAACCAAATTTTCATGCATGTCACAAAAAATTACGGGGCTGTTTGGATTGTGACTATGTTTGTCTTATGTTGCCACATTATTTTTCCCACACTTGCCACACTTGCCTAACCTGAGTTGCTCAAATTGTTAGACACACTTTGGCTTGCCTAAGGGAATCTTGCCACAATTTTTGTGTCTATGACATGTGGGGTTCACTGCTAATAAAAAAATTCTTGTCTTAGGTGTGGCTTATAAAAAAGACTTATATTTAGGAACGGAGGGAGTAGAAAATATAAATAATAATGCATGTTGGGGCAACCCACGTTTCCGCTAATTTTAGCCGTGGGCTTGTTCACAATTTTTACGAGGGGGTGGTTGTTCATTTAATGGAGGGACTTGTAGTACCAGACTTGAACGATACAAAGTGCGACCTGGCACACCGTAACACCACTTGGAACAAGCGGGTAGCTATCTCAAAAAACAATCAACAACTAAAAAAACCGCGACCTGGCATGTAGTAGTACACAATTTTAAACGATTGTTTTGATGGAGTGAAAAAGGAAAACTACCCCACTACGTATATATAGGCCGGAGCCTCCGCGCTTGCTTGCTAGGGTTGCTCTATTCACACACTCTCATCCTCTCCAGATCTAAACAAGATAGGGGTAGTAACACTGTCTTTCTCCCTTCAAAAAACACTGGCTTTCTATCCTCACCGCTGGTTACAGATCCGGACGTATCCCCCTCCGCCGGTGAAGGGGAGGAGGGGCAGCGTTTAGGCCGTCGTCGACAGCGAGGGAGGAGACCCACTGCCGGCCGCACCGTTATCTCTGGCCGAGCGCCGGCGCGGGAGGTCCTCCGATCCCTTCGTCGTTGCCTGTGGGCGGATCCGGCCTCCCGCCGCCCACCTATCCACATCCCGACGACCTTCAGGTATATCTTCGTTCGAAACCGCCTTAGCTCTACTTCCCCAGCTCGCTACGTCGCTGCATGTGCATCATTTTCTACCTCTCAGCCCCTCTCGATCGGATGGTCCAACGTCACATATTTTTTCTTCTATTGTTAGAGGTAAAGCTACTTCATGGAGTCGAATCTTGTACTCCCTCCGTCCGAAAATACTTGTCATTGAAATGGATGTATCTAGATGTATTTTAGTTCTAGACACATCCATTTTGATGACAAGTAATTCCGGACGGAGGGAGTACTTGGTTCAAACAAGAAATAAAGTGGGGGTGGGGGAATTTAGTATGTACATCGGACTTGGTACAAACAGGAAGGAAAGGGGGGTGAAAGTAGTACAGACTGGTCATCCAACCGGTCTCTTGGTCGAAAAGGGAAATATAGGGGTAACGCTGTACACAGTGGTTTGACCAGGACTAGATTTGCTATCCACACATAGGAGTAGGTGGCTAGAGTGAACAAAAATGGGACCAACCCAGATATGTTTCTTGGATGTTTGTTTCTCGGGGCAACAAACTATGAATCACCACTTTATGCCCCTGTTTACGTACATGGTGCTGGACTGCTGGTGCACCCACTGTCCCATGCCCTTATACCAAATATTTAGGCTCCGTTCGGAATAAAGGGGCAGAAAACATAGGTCTTGATGAAAATAGAGGAATAGGAAAGGAATGTAGGTATAAAACTATGGAACAGCGAACCGGAGGAAACTCTCAAGAGAATGTGTTCGGATGGACTACGAAATGTACAGATTTGTTTTTTTAGAGTAGCATGCTTGGCAGTATGAGATGCTATTTGTTTATTCAGCTGCACAGTGACTACTCTTGTCCTCACCTCACGTACCACACATAGGTTGATTTTTTATTCCGGCAACACAGCACAGCAACCTGTCTAACGCATGGCAGCGAGCGCCTGCCTCGGGCTTCCGCCCAAAAAATGAGCAGCGCGTGGATGTTTCTAATCCTATGGAATCAGTACTACCAGACCAGCTTTCCTATGAAACACTATTCACCTTTCCCGTGTTCCGAACGGTTGGAAGGGAAAGAATACCGTAGGAATTGTGTTCCTACGAAAATCCTGCACCAAACCTGTGAACCGAACGCAGCCTTAGCTGTTCTTAATCTAATGTCCCTGGTAAAAATGAAGCCATGCCACTGTTATAAGCCATGACAAGTTTAGCCAAATGTTTTTGCCTGTAATTGTTTGAGACTCTGACTGTTTCCTCTGTGCCTTTTTGTGCAAACAGGGATATCCAATTCACCTGGTTGCTGTTGTGACCTTTTGGTGCACTGCACAAAACTCTTCTTAAAAGAAGTGACTTTTGTGCTGTTTAACTGGAATGTCAGAATGGAACAGTTGGTTCATTTTGGTGGAACTGCACAAAGGGAGATCTGTGTTCCAATCCTCATCATCCATATTGGCGCCATAACCTTCCTTTAGGTAAGAATGATATTTAATGCATGTGTTCATCTCTATTTTCCGACTGCCATGAGAAAATAATGCTGTTTTTTACTAGTACACTTGTACTCCCTCACTGACAAAACCAATTCTGAATTAGAAGGCCAATCATGTACTTGGTTTCACCAACTGGTGAGGAGAAAGAGAAACAGAGCATGAAGAGGAGGAAGAAGAAGAATAAACGGTGCCAAGGCGATCTTGCGGAAGCCAGAGGCCTCAGTCAAGGCCATTCAAGGGCTCCGGCAACGACTACCGTACATGTGAGACGATCCTCCAAGGAGCCCTTCCACTTCTGCTGTCTCACTTAATTAATTAGGAGTACTTAAGTACCACTAATTTATTACTGCCTAATTTTCCTGTTGGAGTTAAACAAATCTTTAGTAGGACCCTATGCTGAATCATGTACGTGTGTATGTTTGTCTATGGAGGTGAATCATGTGGTGGAGCAGGGAGGGAATATTATTAGTGTCATGACATAATAGTGCTATTTTTTGCATGTCAATTTATTGCCATTGGTTCAATGAGGCAATGTTTTGCGTATTGTCCATCATGAATTTGATGCTACTGTTTGAGTAATATGCTAATGTCTTCCTATCCTTTCTCACTAAGCTAATGAAGGTTTCACCTTGTTCCTACTTGTGCAAACAGGGATCATGTTGTGCCAATCATACATTTTAGTGGAACTACACAAGACAATACAATAAACTGTATCCCAGCCAGTGCTTTAACTCTACTAGAAGTTCTTGATAATCTTTCGATATAATCTCAGCACTGGTAAACAAGAGTGATTTCAACCATACATTTGAAGTGCACAAAAATATATATACTATTGTGTGATTCCAGTGAGTGCTTTATCATCTCTTATGGGACTACATGAATAAGCTTTTTTTCTCAGGTTGGTACGGGCCTAAGGCCTTCATCCATATTAGTTTGTTGTCATCTCTATTTGTATCGTGATACTGTCATGAGAAACTCCTATATCTTTGCACGTTAAAGTTTTGCAACCAATGATAAATGGCAATGCTTTGAGTGTTGAGTTGAGCTAATTGGCACTGATTAAATAAACTAATACCTCTCTTTAAACACTACTATGTTGCTAACTTTACTGTAACACCCCGGATGTAACTTTCCATATTTGTAACTCCAACTCTTGCCATTTTCGGCTATGTGTTATGACATTCCCTCCGTGGTCGGGTTTTGTCTTTCGTTTTGCATTTTGTTCATGTCATGCATCTCATATCATGTCATCATGTGCATCTCACTTGCATACGTGTTCGTCTCATGCATCCGAGCATTTTTCCCATTGTCCATTTTGCAATCCGACACTCCCACATGCACCGGCGCACCCCTCTTGTTTCTTTTCGTGAGCGGGTGTTAAACGTTATCAGAATGGACCGAGGTTTGTCAAGTGGCCTTGGTATACCACCGGTAGACCACCTGTCAAGTTTCGTTCCATTTGAAGGTCGTTTGATACTCTAACGGTTAACCGGGTATCCGCAAAGGTCTTTTGTGTGTTGCAGCAAAACCCCCTCCAAACAGTCTAATAACCCATCTAAGTCACCTCCATGCTCTCGGTCGTTCGATCACGATCGTGTGGGCGAAAACCGTGCCTCATTTGGACTCTCCTAGCTCCCTATGCCTATATAAACACCTCCCCCTCCGAAATCCGGGTCCAAACCCTAGCCACGCTCCCTCCGCGCGCCGGACACGTCCGCCCGGCGCCGGACGAACCAGCCGCCGCCGCCCGCAGCCAGTCAGGGGCCGACACGTGGC